>NW_020897695.1:15422756-15818811 GCF_003984885.1 Neopelma chrysocephalum | reverse complement strand
AACAAGAGATATATCCTGAAATTTTACAGCATGTCAGCTGCTTTCCTGTGGAAGTGTTTGAGTTACTTTGGCAAATCAAACTGGAAATGCAAGGAACTCCAAGGCTTTTTCTGTTGGAGTTATCCTCTGACTACCTCCTGCTCTGGAACAAGCACAGAAGTCTTGGTCTACTAGGAGGGTTCCCAGTCTTAAGCACTGGGACATGCCCCTGGGAACTGGGTTGAAAAGATAATCCAAGCAAAGCACAAAAATATCTCTTTTATTCCAGTTCAGATGCTGGTATGTGGTTTTCATGGTTGCCAAATCTAGCCTAAAAAAAAAAAAAAAACCAAAACAAAAAAACCAACAGGAAAATCAAGTCTTTCCAAGCATATGGAAGAGAAGCTGAAGTACTTTAAGCACTGTGACAACTAAAACCAAAATGCAGTAGTCCACTGTCTGAGCATTTGAGGCAGATATCCTTCTCTGAGCAAACAGGCTTGGAAATAGAAGATAATTTTTTTAAAATACCATTGAATAAACAATAAATTTGAACATTGAAAACTCATGATGGATGCAGAGCAGCGATGAACTCAGATGTTTAGGTTTTTTACCCATTCATAGGCAAGAAATATCTATATAAATGAAATATTAATGACCATTCAGCTGCTTTAATGGGATAGATATCTGTACCACAGAACACCAGAAACCCTTGCCTTTTTCAAGTGAGGCCCTCTGCATCTGATGACCAATGATTTCTTCTTCCTCCAGAGGACAGGAGAGCTGTTCAGTGAGGGATTGTGAGCAGCAGCCCAGTACTTACACAGAGTGAAGTACATGGTCTGTAAAGAGCCCGAAATGTTTCAAAGAAAAGACAGAAATAATATGTAAAGGAGCACAAGCAGAAAAAAGGAATTAGAAGTTAAGGCATGAAATCAGGGAAAAGACACCACTGAGGCTGCAAAATCAGGCACACAAAAGATAGGGAATGGGGAAATTTGAGCAAAGCAAAGCCAAGTGTCACTTGTCTATTTTTTTCTTAGAGCCAAGTTCCGCAGTTTGGGAGATAGCATTTCTAATTTTCTAACTGCTGAGAGGATGGATGGAGAGGGAGAGTTATGGCATAACAGCTGCCAACAAGTTGCTAGGGTTGACCAGATCTGCCTGGGTTCCTCAGCCTGAAGACTCTGCCTCCCTTTATTTGCATCAGTGATGCTGTTTTGATGATATTTTTAGGAGATCAAATAAATGGGATGACCAGGCTGATACTTTCCATTGAGTCAGCTGAACACTAAAGCTAGACATATATCATCTGTGCTATAGCTGCTAAAATTGAAATCGTTATGGATGTTATTGGCATTCAGTATAAGGAAGCGCTTCGGAAGCGTTTTGAACACTGCTGAGAGTCGATCGCTGCCTGACAAAACTCACAGTCTGAGGTAGCAGTCAAGGTAATGCTTCTTCAAGGAAATATCTCTTGCTGTTTTAAATTGAGCTAAGCAAACATTCTCCTAATTTTCTAGGCCTCTTGTCTCACCTCCTACACCATTACTGCTTCAGTCAGTGACCCTCTGTACTACCCTGCCTATGGGAAAAGAGTCTTAAGGCTTCACTCCCACTTCCTCTCTAGTCAAAACATGGCTTCTTCCTGGAAAGCTGGATGTCATTCCCATCTCTAGGGCTTCTCAGAAGTGGATGCAAAGCTGAAACTATCTCATCTTAGGCAACTATTGGGTTTTTTTCTGCCTATCATTTTACATGCATGTATTCATGTACATGTACAACACAGCAGTGTCTTGCTTTAGACAGACTTTTTTCATATCCCATAGCCGAACATAGTTGAATACCAGTTTCAGATGTCTGAACTAAAAATAAACACTCCCTGCTAACACATCACACACCTACTCAACTAAAACTGCACACTAATTACCGTAACAGCCAGCTTTCTGATTCCCATTTTGCAGTCATGGCTCTGGACTTCCAAAGAAAACTTCAGTGCACTACACTAACCCATCCCTAGAGGCTGATGCGAAGATTCAGAATATATCTAAAATGCAAAGAGGCACCAAAACAAACTACACAATTAACCTAAAACAGCAACAGCAAAATCATTCTTCCATTTAAAATTAAACAGAGAAATAACATCAGCTCCAATTGGTCAGACATGGACTGCAGCAATAATTTGGTCCAGGTTATTGAATCTCGTACATTAGCATGCAGCACCGTATCTGACTTTAGCATCTGTAGTTCCTCAGAGACTGTCTCTGAAAAGTGACAGTCTTGCTGGACTGCTCACCACAGACCTCAGTAACAGCATAAAAAATGAAGATGTGAGCAGGCAGCTTACTGTATGAACCACTTCAACCACAGCTGCATCACAGGTTTTGTTCATCACACAGTTTTTGTTGAAAAAGTTGAAAGTTTTGACATTGTAGTCTTCTCCTACAGAAACATGGTTTAATTGATAACTTCATCAGTTTATTTAGGTCAGGATGTCTCTGTGCCTAATCTAATACAATTGTACAGCATAAGATATCATTTGCTGGTCAGCAAGAGCTCTGAGGTGGTTTGTCTCATGAGCCTGCTTGTAGCCTATGCCCATGTGAGAATATATCTGGCTTCACAAGAACGCATCACTTCTAATCACCACCATCAGTTTTATGTGCATCACATTGCAGATAGCATCCTGTCTTTCCTGTTGTTCCCTGCACAGTTAATCCTTCTGTCACTCAGATTACTTTTTGGTGGGCCTACTGTGATACATATTTGAAATCTCAGGACTCATGATGTCAAAAAAAACTTAGTTATCAGATTCCATTGTGACTGTCTCAAGGGAAGAGAAAAATGCCCTGTTTGGCTTTTAATATATAGTCCATTTGCTCTTTAAAGCACTTGACTTGTTGTCACTGAAATGCTGGCACAGTGCATTTTCTGGTTGGTAAAAGTTAGTAAGGAGCAAGCCAACATATTTTAACTCTCTGCTGTGTTACTACTGAATGTTGATAGCTTTTTCAAGGCCCCATCTAAATCTGTTTCCCCTTTTGAGGAAAGAAAGTCCAGGGCATGTATTTGTTAGCAGGAGTTTGTAATGGAGTAGCTTATTTGATTGGCACGATATAACGTTCAATTTTAAAAGCACACAATTAACTTTAAGTACTAATTTTCCCATTCAAGCTGGTCATTATTTCTTTGCCTAAGTGCTTTGTTGAACTGGGTCCTGAATATGAAGCAGCCTTGTGTTACAAAATTAATTGCATCTCTGCCTCAGCAGCTTAGCTGCTTTGCTGACAGAACCAAACAGGGAAATTATATATTCTCTTTGCAATCAGAATTAACAGTACTGCTGATATGACTAGTACCTGAGAGAATGACCATCAGGAGAAAGGGATTTCAAAGCAAACCTGAAAAATAAGCCAAAATCAACAAGTTTTACACCTTACTGGGGTGCGTTGTCTGTTCAGGTTCTATGAGCTGCCAAAGGATGAGACCGTGGTGGGATCAAGGGAGCAGTGGGAGGAGCAACCTTACCTGTTCCCCTCAAGCCACACTGCACACCACTCACCCTTCTGCCACACTGATGGGGAGAAGCACCCCCTCACTGAGGACAGTGTGGAAATTAAACCTATCTGCACCAAAGCCTCAACTGCAAAAGCCACATCTAGGACAGTGCCATTGCAGGGATGGTGGTAGAGCTTTTTCAGTTGATGGCAAAACTGAGTCTTCTTGGAGAAATACAAAGTCAAGATGCTGAGTAGTGTGTGTTGTTTTACACCACCTCATTGTACCTGAGGGCCTTGTGGGATTGGATATGACAGATATATCTGTAACCATGTTTGGAAAAGAATTCTTCTTCCTTGTCAGTCATGGCGCATGCCCCTCTAACTGTCCCTGTCACTTTTTACTCAGGTTTTTCTTCATTTCCTTCTTATTTTGCTGTGGTTTGTGTTTTTTTTTCCTGCTTGTGTTCAGAGTTCAGCTTTTTGGAGGATGTTTAAGTAAGTCTTTGTGGTAGAATGCTGTGAAAATGTAGAAAAGACTTCTGGGATTTTTTTTGGTCAGTTTTTGCCATGTTTGTCTCCCTCCTTTCTTATCTCATAAGGGTGACTTTGGTGAAAGATGGTGCAGGAACAATGCAAGCATGTCTCAAGGCCCTCTGGTCCTTCACTCTCTTCCCTCAACAGTGCAAATATTTACAGGGTAGTACAGAAGACAAACTTTTGTAAAAATCCAAGGTTGTTTCTCTGCCTGGATGGCAAAAATTGAGGAGACTTGAGGTGCATAAAGAAGTTTAAATAATGCAAGGTGTGGGATGTCCTTCCAAGGAACAAAATGTGAATGTTTGGATTACTCTGGATTGCTGGGATTATCCTGCATTTTAGAGATGATGTATGAAACCTCACTCTTTGTTCTCATCTTGTTCTCATCTCGTTCTCATCTCGTTCAGTAAAAATTTGGTTTATGTCAGAGGTTTCATACTACCAGACTGAGATGTCTACATTTCCTCTGGCACTCTGTCTACACCCCCATCTCTTGTCTCTCACCTTGTAAATACACTTGTTCATTTGAATACACTTGTTCATTTGGAGTGAGCTGGGGGATTTTGTTCTATCCCCAGCTGCACAGCCACCAGTCCTGTCCATAGACTCTCACAGGGCTGCAGTCTACATCCATGGCAGCAGACAAGTTACAGCACTCGGAAGGGCAGCTGCCCAAAATCTGTCTCTCAGTTAATATTTGTCATCCTTCTTGTGAACATCAGAACTTCAACCCCTTTGCTGTATAAATAGGATGGCAGAGCTATCTATGGGAAATACCTCTGAAAGCTCCTTTCCTGCAGACTGTTTTGTCCTGGAAAACCTGTGTAAAATTTCAGTGGAGCTTTTTGTGCTTGGGATCAAGGGAGGGGGGAAGAAAACTATGTCACAGCCTCACCCAGTACTTCCTTCTGCTGAGCAGGGGCTGAGTGAGCTGCTGCAGCTTCCTCCCTTGTAGCATCCCTGGGGGCACTGGTATGTAGTCCCGCGCCTGTGGCAACCTCCTAGCTAAACCCTGGATGGGGGCTGTTCTTTCTGGATGGAGTCCCTTACACCCTGTATGATGGCCTCAAGCCTGTTTATGCCCAAATGTCCTGTCTAAAAAGGGAAATAGAGATAAATTCAGCAGTTACAGTACTAAAATTAAAATTAGACTTACCATGGTTTAAAAACAAGTAAAAGAGCCAAGGGGTTTTGTGTTTGCATTTAGCAGTTTTATAGCAGTCTTTGCTATGAAACAGGTTGTATTACTCTGTTAGAGCTTGATATAAGTTTTCTACCAGCCTGTCTCAAAATCTGAAAAAATCTGGTATTACTAACATAAAAGAGACAACCCACTGTTAGGTCTGTCAGACACAAAGAATTGGAGAGAGCAAATTATATAATACACCTGAGCATCTCATTCCAGCTCTGCAGGAGATGGGGCATGAATGACACGGTGTTTTGTGTGAAACAACAGATTTTTTCTACGCAATGTTTTTGTAGGAAGATATTGCTTTCAGATGTGACCTCATCTACAGAGTGCAAAGACGGATCTCAGCAAGATGGGTTCCGAACTTCTCGATGAAAACAAGCAGCCCATCAGTGAAAACCAGCATGTTGAAAGGTGAGTGCCGCTTGAGCAAATTCCCTCTTTATTGTGTCTTCTAGAACAAGCAGAAAGCAAGCTACACTAAATTGTGAGGAGCTGTCAACTCCCTTGAGGGCAGAAAGGCCCTGCAGAGAGACCTTGACAAATTAGAGAGATGGGCAATCACCAACTGTATGAAGTTTAACAAGGGCAAGTGCCACATTCTGCACCTTGGACAAGGCAACTCAGGTTGTGTGTGTAGACTGGGGAATGAGAGGCTGGAAAGTAGTGCTGGGGAAAAGGACTTGGAGGTCCTGGTAGATGACAAGTTGAATATGAGTCAACAGTGCCTTGGCAGCCAGGAGAGCCAACCATGTCATGGGGGGCATCAGGCAAAGCATTGTCAGCCAGTTGAGGCAGGGGATTGTCCCGCTCTTCTCTGCACTGCTGCAGCCTCACCCTGAATTAGTGTACAGTTTTGGGTGCTACAAAGTAAGAAAGATATTAAGCTGTTAGAGAGTGTCCAAAGGAGGGCAACAAAGATGGTAAAGGATCTGGAGAGGATGCCATATGAAGAGTGGCTGAGGGCACTTGGTCTGTTCAGTCTGGAGAAGAGGAGACTGAGGGGAGACCTCATTACAGTCTTCAACATCCTTACAAGGGGTAGCAGAGGGGCAAGTACC
The DNA here is from genome assembly GCF_003984885.1 of Neopelma chrysocephalum. Classification (NCBI taxonomy): domain Eukaryota; kingdom Metazoa; phylum Chordata; class Aves; order Passeriformes; family Pipridae; genus Neopelma; species Neopelma chrysocephalum. The sequence continues at coordinate 15,812,545 of NW_020897695.1, read as the reverse complement.
AATTTCTTCACTCTTGTGACCAGTGACAGGAGTTTAGAAAATGGCATGAAGTTGAGTCAGAGGAGGTTTAAGTTGGATATCAGGAGAAGGATTTTCACCCAGAGGGTGGTTGGGCACTGGAACAGGCTCCCCATGGAAGTGGTCACAGCACCAAGCTTGTTCGAGTTCAAGAAGCATTTGGACAATGCTTTCAGGCACATGGTGTGATTCCTGGGGCGTCCTGTACAGGAGTTGGATTCGATGATCCTGATGGAATCCTTCCAACTCATCATACTCTATGATTCTATGGAAAAATGTTTAGAGTATTTAGCATAATAAGGTTGCAAGGTGGACAGTTTTGGTGTCACATAGGTCTGAGCAGAAGTGAAGGCACTTCCCAGACTACTCAAAACTCACCATTTTGTCAACTTCCTTTTTCTTGTTAGGCTAAAATAAACATGAGATAAGGTTGTTCCCTATATATCTTGTTGCACCTACTTCTTGGCAAAGTCAGACAATGAAAAAGTACAGAAAAATGCAAATGGAATAAAATATTTTGGAAAGTTTGTCAAAACCGTTCATTGTTCAAAAATGGGATTAACTTAGCATTACATAAAAAATCTTGATTTGGTTATTTTAACATTATCTTATGTAACAAGAAAAAGCATGCATGGGGGGAGGAAAGAAATGCAAAAGATATTGTGAAATTTGAATTTCTGTTTTAATGCTATTACTTCTGCCTTGCCTATTTTCACATAACCAGAATGTTGGCTGACACACTGATTCCATAGTTTTCAGATATCACCTGTGCCCTCAGCGACTGAGATGGGACAGAAAGATGTTGAAGGCTTCACTTCTACAACGGGCAAGAAAGAACCGGAGTGTCCGACGGAGGAGGTAGGATGTGGACTTCTAATGAGTCTTCTGAGGTCAAAGACCACCCCAACCATGTTGTACTGCCTGTAGCTGATTCATGGTGAGAATGTGGGCAAGTAACTTGTATTCCTTCACTGCAGTCAGAAGAATTTTTCTGGGTGATTCAAAATGGCTTTCGCCCTCTGTTTCACGTGCTTTTGGGCAGTGAAGGGGATGGAGCATGCATACAATCACACACAAAAATATTTACCAACAGCATCATGTCAAAAGAAAACTTGTGAGGCCATGCAATAATCTACTTTAGCTAATTGCAAAACAGAAATTTATGTACATTATGTACTTTTCAAATACTATGAATGTCCTGACAATTAAAGACAACTGTAAAATAACACCAAATATGTTTTAAATTATTTAAGGACTTACCTTGAAAACAGCCTTCATCTTTCCAGTGTTCTTAAATTCTTAATGTTTTAGGCATATTTTGAAAATAATGTCCTTGATGGGAAGCAGAAATAAAATGACTGTTCCTGAAAAGACATCTTTAGAAACTTCTACCTTCTTATTGTCTGTTGACTTAATGACTAGGCCTCACAGGGAAACTTTCTGCCATCTTGAACCGAAGCACACAGCTCTGAAGAATCAAGAACTCTTGTATAAAAAGAATAGAGGAAAAACTGTACTCTCCACTGCATTCTTTCTTCTTAATAACATTTATTTTGATTTTTCATGACATACATTTAATTTTAATTTTCAGACTGCTCTATTCCATGAATATAAACTTCTCAAGCATCAACAGGTTCCGTGTCCAGAGGACATAAATAACTTGAAGGCAAGTGGTCAAATAATAGCATATCCTGTTACTAATGATTTGATAAAATCTGTAGTATACACACTTTACACGTTTTTACTTGATGCCCAGAAATGTTCAGATACCTCTATTTCTCGAGGATTGATTAACTTGAGCAAAAGCATCTTTTCTGGGGAAGAATGCAGCTGGACAACACACTGGCTGATAATAAAGTCAGAAATAACCTGTGGTAAACAGGATCCTCAATCAGGGATAGCATTTGGTACACTAGGTATATTACATGCTTAAGGAGAAATCCAGTTCCTTATTTAAAGGCTTTGCAGTTTAGACACAAAAACAAGAAGACATGAGACCAGAGTTGCCACCACTGGTAAATACAAGCAAGAGGACATTTTTCCTGTTCAGCTGACTCTTCCACTAATGTCTGCATGTAACTGCAGTATGGAATGGATTGGAAGCTGAATTCATGAACACACACATACACAGTTCCTCCACCTTGTTTGTAAAACAACCTCAAATAACTGGCAAAGGAAGGATTTATTGTTTCGGGTTTTTTTTAAAGGAATAAAACCAAACAGCATAATTAACATTAAGAATCTCTATAGGTAGGTATTGAGATACGCAAAACTTACAGCGAGACTTGTATTTGGTCTCCCATCTCACTAAACCTGTGACCACCTTGCATATCACTCTGTCCACCCTCACCCACTGCTAACCTTTTTTTCCTGTCACAGGCATGTTTGCAGGAGTCATTGAGAAGGTTAGAGGAAAAGACAAAGGACTTTATAAAGGTATGAACATGCTCTTGCGAAGACAGAAATAAGCATGATATGTGACGAAAGAGTTTGAAAGTTGATGACAAGATTACTAAAAATAGATTGTAAGTTTGGACTTGCCCCAGAGCAATGAAGACCCTACAGGGCAGTTCTGTGATGTGCAACTCTGTCCAGACACAGATGCACCAAAGATTTTGCTGGTTGTCACTGGCATGACAAAACTCCCCTATCATTGCTGTCTCTGAGTGCAAGGATTTCTTGAAAGCAGACTTTTGGATGAGTCACAGTAGTTTCAAGTTTATGGCTTACTGAATCTTTGAGGTCTCTTCTAATGCCGCTCAAGGTGAATCCCAAATTGTTTGGTCCCAAGGCATGCAGTTATCCATAAAGAAATATACATGATCCACCTTTATTTCACATATATCAGCTGGTGACTGACCAATTTTCCACTGTACATTTTCCTAATCTGCTATTTTGTGGACATAACAATGGCTTAAAACCAACAGGCTTTCTTCCCATGTTTTACCACAGGAACAAATACAAGCATGAGGATAGGTGGCACCTTGGTTTGTCCCTCCAGTGGAAGGTGCCTTGGGTTTCTAAACACACAGTTGCAATTTAAATTAGCTTTCTAGAATTAAAATCTTTCATATTCCATCCACTATCATAAGATTTTAAAAAAGTGTAGTGCTAAACACAATAAACTGTTCTGACTTACAAATTAATTTTCCTGCCTCCCCCCTGGCCTTGACAGGCTTATCATTTCTTTTTGTTCAGTATGAATAAAGGACAAATTTTGTCTAACAAAACAATTAAATGCGAGCACTTATAACGAAGTCTACAGCAAGGTTTTTAAATTATGCATATGTCTGTGATTTCATGGAAAGTTATAGAAAAGCAAAACTTTTATACAGGAGAGGCCTCCATAAACCAGGCCCTCTTGATTTATGAGTCAGCAGAGTCATGGAATCACAGAGTAATTCAGGTAGGAAGGGACTGTGGGGGAATCTTTGGTCTGACCTCCCACTCAAAGCTCAGAGCAGGGTGCTCAGGGCAAGCAGCCAAGCTGTAAAAACTCCAAGAAAAGAGCCTTTCCATCCTCCTGGACACCTGCACAACCATCCTGTGGCCTTACCATCAGGTACCAGGGGAAGTGTGGTAGCCACATGTGGTCTAACAAGTGCTAAGTAGAGGAAGAAAGCTCTTTCCACAACCTACAGACCGTGCTTCCGCTAACAGGGGTGAGAGGCTGCTGGTCTCTATTGCTGCCAGGGCACACTGGGAGCCCCCGCTCATCTTCTGTCCCACCACCTCCAGGCTTTTCCTGCACTCCCCAACTCCTGAGGATGCTTTTCTGCTCAGGGCATTCTGCGTCCCACAAGTTACTGAGGGTTCCACCCCTTGTTTGTGGTGGTAGAAGAGTCAGGACTCTTGGCTGATGTATGACATCTTGTCCAAGTCCATGATTGCACATGCAATTGCCCCCTGCCATCATCCCCTCAGCATTAGCTTATACAACCATGGCTAAGCAGGGCTGCAGGTGACTCTGCAGCATACATCACGTGATTTAAAAATATACATTTCCAATATATTTGTTTCTTCACTTAGAATTTACTGAATCACCTCAAATCAAAACCAAAACTATTTTAGCTTTTTTTTTTTTCACCAGTACTTTGTCCTGTACTTCAGTTCTCAAACTTAAGGGAGGATTGTTACAGTTTCCTTCAGATACCGTTCCTCATTTTACTTACCTTACTTCAACTCACTGCACCCAAACACACACTTATTAGATGGTGAGGTCAGTAGAGTGACCCAGAACCCTACTGGTGCCTCAGGCGCAGCATCGCCAGCCAGTCATGAGAGAGGATTGTCCTGCTCTGCTCTGTGCTGGTGCGGCCTCACCTTGAATACTGTGTGCAATTTTGGGTACTACAGTATAGGAAGATATAAAACTATGAGAAAGTGTCCAAAGGAGGGCAACAAAGATGGAGAAGGACCTAGAAGGAAAGCCTTACAAGTAGGCTGACGTCTGAGGTCACTTGGCCCGTTCAGGCTGGAAAAGATGAGGCTGAGGGGAGACCTCATCTCACTCTACAGTTTCCTCACATAGGGAAGCAGAGGGGCAGGCACGAAGCTGTGTCAGAGGAGGTTCTGGCTGGGTATTAGGAAAAGGTTTTTCACCCAGAGGGTGGTTGGTTCCTGGAACAGGCTTCCAAGGGAAGTGGTCATAGCACCAAGCCTGCCTGAGTTCAAGAAGCATTTGGACAACACACTCAGGCACATGATGTGAATCTTTGTGAATATTGGGGCTGTCCTCTGCAGGGCCAGGAATTTGACTCGATGATCCTTGCGGGTCCCTTCCAGCTCAGAACATTATATGATTCTGCTACTGATCCCCAGTGAGCTGCTTGTCACACCCGTCTGAGATGTAATGCGGGTGCTGCAGAGCACTAGTTCCTGCTGATAATGAAAAAATGCCTCCCCAGTGATCACAAGCAGCTTGCTTATGTAGATCCTCTGGGTCTGATAAAATGGTTATAGCCACCCTCAAAGCATTTATCTCAGCGTGGATACCATCTTCAGCTTCTGTCTTCTATCCCACTGCCTGTTCTTACCAAACAGATAGGAATTTTATTTCAGTAAGATTTTCCTTCACTGCTGATACCAGCCACAACTTCTGGGGCTAGAAAGACTGTCAAACACACAGTGTGATCACATAATCCTCACTTCCGATAAATGTTTGATGGATAGGAAGTGCTGGTTTGTAGCTTTTTATAAGCTCTTTTTACAGATGACTACTCTTCTTACAAGAGTAGTCTCCTTATACTGAAAATTTAATCAACACTAGTTTTAATATAAAAACTTTCCACTTGACAAGTCATATTTGATTTTATTGGTTTTTAGGCAAAAAGCAAAATATTGGAAGGAAGAGAATTAGTCGTATCACAGGACAAAGTCTTAGAGGTATGACATTCTATTGCATATCACATTACATGCTCTTTCTCTGTTCAGACAATCACTATCCTAGAATAAGTTTTACAAAGGTGTCAAACAGAGAAACAATAGAGTAAAATATAATACAGGTAAGAGTGTGGGAAGTAGGCCTGCCATTAGTCTCAAAAATACAAAAATAATGCAACACTGAGAAGTTTTCAGTTAGAAATTTTGCAGACCATAGTCTGCAAACCAGCAAGAGTGGTTTTAAAACAAGTAACCCTGTATTACTGGGAACATAAGTCATCCAGAAAGTTACTGCAATATAAAACTAATACCAGAAGGGCAGATTCCTGTAGATTTCTATCAGAGCCAATTTGGGAGAGCAGAATATAATATCTGCAAGGGCAACACTGGTGCTGATCTCATGCTAATAAGCTCTGACTTGACTTTTATTGCACATCAGACTGATGGACTAATACTAAGATTGTTTGCTCTTCTTTTGAACTTTTAAGGGCATGCAGATAAAAATAAAGCACTTACACAAGCAACTCAAGCACCCTGAACTAATTGGGTCGTAAGTATTAGCAATGTCCTCTATTCTGGGTTCCTATTTTTATGGTATCCAGAATGTTTCCACATCAGCCATACGTGAAGCACATGCTTCATGATTGTAAGTTAATATGGTTTATGCAGCACCAAACAAGCACTTTGTATTTATGTAGAACAGCTTCTTTTTCTGTCATATAATCACCCAACCACAGAAATGCAAATGAAATTAAGATTTGAAATGTCTCATCTCATTCTTAGCAGATTCCAGAAGTAGTTTATCTTTTACTCAGTAGACCAGAATTGTAAGGCATTTCCTGGACATTAATTTCAATACTCTTTCTTAATAACCTGTATCAGGTTCGTAGTATTATTTTGCAGAATAACAAGCAAAAGCAGCACCTTGAACAGCAGCAGCAGCATAGCCTGCAGCTACCCACTTATTTTTACAAGCAAGTCTTCCCTTCTCATGGCCAGAGTCCAAGCGACACCTAAAACATGCTCCCCTCTCAACTCACTACTGGACTGTAGTTTCCTTTAAGCAACGAGGTTACATAGGATCTCTGAATTTCAAAACAGATCTAAGTACTAAGCCCGGCAGTGGGCTTCTCACTCTTACTCTCCTGTTTCTCAACCGCATAACAATGCAGATATCCTCCAACTTCAGTATACACGAGGGGTTAAGTATTTCTTCTAGCAATAACTTCCAAATTAAGCCTCAACTATGATGTACCAGCATAAGTATGAGCCCCTTTTAAAAGCTCCTCTTTCAGTCCTCTGAAGTGGTTTGAGATTCAGTTTCGTGCTCTGTGTTCTGCAGAAGAGAGCTGTGTAATGACATTATGTATGCACTGCACGAACTGTAAGAACTCAGGCTGAAATATAATCTAAAGTTTAAAGCAGCAAGTATTTTGGAGGATATCTGCTGCTTGCAATAGTACAGCTATCCACACACCTGAAGGGCACTACAGATCTATTTTAGTTACTGTAGTGCTTCCATCAGGCAATGTGATCATAGAAGACAATACCTTGCCACCATGGTAGCATGTTTGATGGGAGAAACTGGGTAATACTAATGCTTTCCTTCAATAAAACAATCTAAATAGCATTCGCTCTAGGCTGTTGGCATGCTTTCTTACCACTGTGTGGCTACTTGAGGATTGCCTAGTTTTGTCTGTTATCAAGACTGGATGAACCCATTAATTCAGTTGTTACATGCAGTAATTCCTATGAAAGTGCATCAAGTTGTCAATCTAGGTGCTTACAAACACATGAGAAGGTACAATATACCACCAGAAGTTTGAGGCTTTCTCTAGATGGTTGTATAATGTGCAGCAGGGGGTTGTATAGCATAGCAGCACTGAAATGGTCATGACGGAAATCATTCTTTTTCTTTCTGCTAGCAGGAGAAACTCAAAGGAATTGCAGACTCAGATAGAAGCCTTGGGAGCAGGAAGCAGGTAAAAAGGGGGAAGATAAAAAAGAATACACAAGATAAAAAGCATGTGCTTTGTTGGAGAAGGCAGTTTGAACAGCCTGACAACACAGACTGGCAAAATTCTGATTTTAGCCTATTGAGACAGTGAAGTGATATCAGTGCTTGGACTGGAAATTCATTGTGTGCCTCTCCTTATCCCTGCTGTTGCTCCTGAAGGGTGACTCCATCCTAAGAATCCTTATTGGTTCTCCAGTTCCTAGGCGGTTGCTGGAGACAGACACTTTTTGGAAGCTGACTGTCCGCAGATATCCCCAGACGTCGTGTTCTTGATGCCTAGTCAAAGCAAAGTAAATAGAAGTTCAAAACAAAACAAAGCTACACATATTTTTAGAAAGAAGAAACCCAAACATGTTCAGTCTAGAAAGGTCAAATGGGACGGAGGGAGAAATTAGGTATTTTTGCAAAGTTCCCAAATGAACTATTTGGCTTTGCCATCAATCTCGACTTTACCCCTTATGCTGTTGCCGAGCGATACTTTTTAATGTAATTGTCTATGTAATGGGAAGCAGTAAGAAACTCTTCTCCACAACCAAGGCATCTGTTAGGTTGCAGCACCTCCTCATGCTGTCTTCATTAATGTGCAATGAGCCACGTTAGTTGTAATCTCTGTTGATATTTCTTTTTCTCCACAGCCAAGAAAGAAAGGAGGTCGATGACTGCCCAAGCTCTCTCGCTCAGAAGATAACCATGGTGAAACTGGTAAAAAAGAATTGCACTGGTCTCCTTACACCTGCACTTGAAGGGCCTCCTCCATCTCTCTTTGTTTCAAGCTGGAAATCTTGTTTCATCGAATGCGACTCCTTTTTGAGTTTTTCAGCCCCAGTGGTTCCTTATATCACTAAGTTCCTATGTCTCAAGCTCACCACTTCTTCTTATTCAGTTTTGTTAGTGTGCAAGCCATTTTAAATTCTTCAATGTTTTTTGCCCTAGAAGTCAGAAAACTTCGTTTCAAAATCATTCATGTCTCTTTTTTGCTTCTCTAGACCCAGAAATCAATGACTGACTACCTAAAAAAATTCCGTTTCTATCTTGGGTAGGTAAAATGTTCTCATTACATGTACACTTGCTTAGTTACACCTTGAGCACCATGGAGATAAGATTATTCTGACTAGTGTTGGAACATCATAGGAGAAACAGTGCAAGGAGAGAGGAGAAGTGTGCTGCAAGTGTAGAGCTCTGTGTATGCAAACTTAGTGGAGCAGCAGGTTGAAGCAATTTAAGTGCAAACTCTGTTCTGGCCCTTGGGTACGTTTCCTTAGGAATCTGCTCACCTGTCACCTCTGAAAAAGCATCATTTAAGTGCATACTGGCAAATATCTCCTTCCCTCCTCCTGAGGAAGAAAGGGAGAAAGGCCTAGAGTCTGAGCACCTGATTCTCTCCCCCTGAGTGCTCCATTATCAGCCCTCCATCAAACCACTTCTCTGCATACTCCCCTCACCAGATGGATGCTGAGGGGTTATTGGCGGGCTTTCCCCGGCCTGGACCAAAGTAATGTGGACTCCATAACTGCCGGGGCAAGTGATGCCACTTCTCTATTTTCTTAGTCTTGGCTGAGGGTAGTTTGAAGAAAAGAAGACATTTATGAGTGAATTCTTCAGTAAGTCAATTTGTGGTCAAGGTACAGCTGCTTTTGAAGCTATTTATAGATTATTTATTGAAGGCTGTTGGTGTGAGAGTCACCAACTATAGCTTTTTCTTTGTCACTTTCCACGATCAATAGCAGGAGGGTCTCCCAAGAAACACTGGCCTTTCTGTGATAGTCTTATAGTGCCTTTTTAAAAGGAAAGCAACCTTCAGTTTGCTTCTGTGAGGTAGGAAACTTTCAGATGGATCTTGCAGACAGTTGTCCAGAAAACAGATCAGTTGGTTTTGTCCCTCCTGAGGAGAGAGAAGCATTTTTTACTATTACACACCAAGCACAATTAGCAAGTGCTTATGGCTCTTTTAATTTGGGAAGCTTCATTTTCATTTAAATTCATGCATTTCATGTCAGGAAGCTGCTCCTGCTAACACAGAGTATTCACCTGTGGGAATAATCTTCCAAAAGGAGCAGGTAAAAGCACTGCAGGGTTTGTCTGCACAAAACAATGGAGAACTGGTATAGACCAAGAGCACGGCAGGACTCACAATGAACCCTACACACTCCCTACATCACTTCAGATTTCTTCCCTCCAGGCTCCAGTTGCCCGACTGCAAAATGATGATAGTATGCATTTTCTCTGCTCTGTGTTCTCAGTATGTGTTCACAGCACAAAAACTTTGGTGGCAAGAGCCATTGTTACGTGTTAAACACATAGCAGGAACAGACTCTGTGGTAATATTGCCAGCAACATAAAGGAAGGATTCTGAGTTGACCAGGGCAATGAAATACAAGACCATATGCTCCAATAATTTTTAATATTAATAGAGCTTTTTCACAGTGTCTGTAATTTTTTTTTGGTGCATTTGTCTCTCTTGTTGCAGGAAATGTGTGAGGCTGCTTGTCAGACATCTACTGCACTGTGGCTGCTCATGCTTAACACTTCTATTAGTTTATAAACACCTACCTGATGCTATCTGGACATATCAGCTACTGGACAGTATCTGCCATCAGCCATGGACACACTAACTCTAGAAGATTTTGAAGACTCCAGACTGGATTTCTGTAGGGTTACTGTATTGCTTCTGGGAAGACCTGCACTTTAAAATAAAGCATTCATGAATGCTAAAAGCATATGATGATTTCTGTCTTTCCTCTGCAAACTGCATTAACTCCTTAGAGGAAGAAACTAAAGCCCATGTATCTCAGCAAGAGGGAGTATGCTTAAGTGCATTCAGTTGTTTGCTGTCAGAGGTGGGTCTGAGATGCAAAAATTGCTTCAATGTCCACATTCTGATCTATTTCCCAAATCCCTGAATGTCCTGCCCCCCTCACTACAGGCATGAGTTTGGGAAATCTGTAATTAAATCTAAATAGGGTCTTCTGTTAATGCAAATTGAAATGACCTCATTATCAGCAGGGCAGTTATAATTGATAGGAGCTGAATCTTTATTTTAAAGAATGCCTCCTGGCAGATTCAGGGCCAGTCAGGTCTGTGGATTAGCCTGTCAGTCGACCACCTTGCTGCCTAATGACAGAAGTCCTGCAAATGGCCTCTCTCATACACACAGAGCAGCAACAGTATTGCACACACACAGCAAACCTCTCACGAAGAATATGGTGTTTCCCATTTTACTCACAGCATAGGAACTACCTGCAGGCTGTGTCAAGCCCTGGTGTACCTTGGAAAAACCTGTTGTGCACAGACCACGTGTCTGACTGGATGTAGATTTCAGATGTCCTGCATAGGCAGACATCATTATGTCTTCTATGTACTTCACTGAGCAGTCCAGACTTCCCCATCCACTGTAGCATACAGGAGACCTTGATCAAGCTCTCACTGGTCCCACAAAACCGCTCTTTGTGGGTGCTTAAGAAGGCTTCACTGCAACCTGCCTTCTGGGCTTGGTTGTCCTGAGAGCCCTCCATGTCCTAATTTTCTACTGTCCAGGAGGTCATTGTACTCCCTCCATCCTTGAATAATTTTTGGAAGTAGACTGTCTTTGATCACAGTGGAAAACACACTACCTTCACAATATCTTACCCAAGGGTTAAGGGACATGCAGACTCGCAGACTGCTTGTTCTAGTAGCAAATTTCTGTGCCTCATCTCTGAAAGGAGACCAGGGTGGTCTCCATACAAAATCTATGGCTACTTCTGTGATTCTGTGCTTGAAAAGGTATCTCAGTGCTTCATCAAGTATCATTTGGTATCTGTGACTCCAAGTCTTGCCGACAGCATGTTTTTTTCCTGGGTCTTCCACTTTCACCACCCATCATCTTCATGAGAATACTGGGAAAGAGTTCTGCCTGGTTATCGTTGCCAAGTAAGTTGTGCAGCAATGAATTAGAGCTTTTGAAGAACAAAATAACCCAGAAAATACTTTTAACTTCCTTCTCATGTTATTTCCTGCTCCAGATACTTTTGTTCTTTTTCACAGACTAGAAAGAGCATGAAAACCACTCTCTAATGAGACTATTGGTCTGCTTGTCATATGCCTAAATGCCTTTCATGGTGAGTACCTGGTGGGAGAAAGGAGCTTAAACAATGAAAGCTAGGAAGGTAAGCACACACAAAACATTTATGATGGAGCAAAAATGTTCTGAGAGCGAAGCACAGTTCTATCCTGTTTCTATGTAGAAAATGGAGGTTTCAAATTTGAAAAAGAAAATTCACTAAAGTTATGAGGAGGATATACAGTTGTAGGAAGCCCGTCTTATGAGACAGAACATTTGTAGGTACTCATATAAAAACCTCAGCATATTAGAAACAACCATGAAAACCTGCAAAAGTATCACCTAACTGATTTAAAAGTTGCATGGAACAGCTCCGGCTGCTGCCCTCTTTCCTCCATCCAGCTCTGGGAACGCTTCTAACACTGGCACTCCATGTTTGAGTCCCCACACCTCACATGAGGCTGGGCTTATATAGCCAGGGGGAAAATCTGGAAGTGTGCTCTGAGATGAACATCCGTGTCTATTACTTTGTCTCCATTAAAAAAAGAACAAATTCCCAAGCCATCTCTGTTATTCCCTGTAATTTCCATAACGCACAGGTTGTGATCCTTGTCACAGGAACTGTTTTAGCAGAAGAAAGTGTAGTGGGGAATGATTTCAGTACTGTTGTTCAGCTCTGTCAGTGCAAGTCTTTGTGAGCAACTTGACCACAGAGTTTAAAACACAAGCTACAGCAGTGTGCCACTCGATGGTGGCACAACAGAAAAAAATCCCTGATGGGACAGCCTGGTTTGCAGCCGTGCCTGGTGGAGGGGGTGGTAGTTGCTGTAGGGAGGGTATGTGAGGACAACTGTAGGTGTTACAGAAAGACCAGCACCTGTTTGCTGCTAAAAGCCAAGGTAATTTCCCTGTCTTTTCAGCTGACAGCTCCTCCTCCTCTCAACAGGCAGAACTGAGGGCACTTTCTGTTTCAGTGCCGTGGTGCTGTGCTGGATGGGATACAGAGGGACTCTTGCAGGGAGTTGCAGAAGAGGTGATGGTAAAGGTGCTGCTGGGAGTAGCCTTTCAAACCCCAATATCCAGCCATGGATGCATTACCAAAGACATACTGTGCAAGATTTAAAAAGGGAGAAAAGACCATTGCTTATCTGTTTTCTTCTTTTGCATGTCCTAAATTTTGCTTTTTGAGTTCCTACTCAGTTTGTATCCCTGAGGCATACAGTGTTTAGTGAAGTCAGATTGTAGAATTGTGATGTTTGGTTTGCTACAGTCTTCTATCTTTGGTTTTCCCTAGTCAGGTTTATCTCACCAGTACCCTCTCCTCTGAAGGGACTGGAGGAAATCATTGCATTTGTAAAGGAAGTTAATTAACTTCCATGTCAGCTCTTCATTCCTCTCCGTCCCATAAGAGCACCTAATTTCATGGGGAAAAAGTGCTCAGTTTTGATTATATATATATATTATATATATATATTTCTCTTGTAGCTTTTCATAGTTTGAGCTGATGAAAGGCACTATTTTGGGTGGGGGTGAGCCACATGTCCCTCCTCATCCTCCACAGAGCAGAAGAAAGCCTCAGGACAGGACAATAGGTCCCTCCATCAGACCCATCAAGTCAATGGTTTAGACTGGTCTTGCTGCAGCTAATTCAAGTTTTCTTGCATCTGTCTTGATTTACTGTATCTGCCAGGAATGCATAGTTGACTACAACGTGGAGAACTGACATTTTATATATTAGCAGTTTTATGCTGGATGGGATTTTCAGGTGAGCTCCTTCCTGGTGTAAGCCTGCTTGATTGGCATCAGGAGCAGCTTTGCTTCAAGGGCTATGCATCATCACCTGGGTATTCATCATACTCTGGGTGGTCAGCGTCACTGATGCTTGATATGTCCATTCTAAAGTTTTATCCCCTCTCCGCTTCTTCTTCTCTCAGGTGGAGAAAAGATGGTTGCTGAAATCAGACCTCAGTATCTTGAGAGACTATGTTGTCATTTTGGTTCAGATGGAATTGTTTGACAAGTCCTTCCAAATTTATGTAGCTGTTTCTCTCTAAACCAGGAAAAGGCATTTAAGGGATGTGGAGGATTATAACTTAGAAACACAATGGCATTGAATACTCACAGTCCCTCTGGCAAGGGTCTGGAAGAGAAGAAGGAAGGCACAGGTATATGAATGGGCACACTGCAAAACAGGGCACCTTTCCTGCATGCAGAAGTACCTCTGACGATTAACACCCTCTAGGAGACCCTTTCTTCACTGTTTCAGACTCTGACTCTGAGGCAGCTTGCTGTTGCCCTAGACTGGTTTAAAAAAATTCCAGTGTGTTGAAATTCATCACCTTAGGCAAGTGGCTCCTATGTTTGCATAACCTGTTCCCCAACACAACAGTGCCTAACTGAATAAAAGCCTTCCTATTCTGCATCCCACAAAGGGCTGAGTGATGTGGATGCAAAAGGTTTGGGTAGACTCACATCTGAAAGCGTGAACAAGTAGTTGGAAGAGAAATCTCTCGAAGGTGACTAAATAAGCAAACTGCATTAGGCTCAGGAAATCCTCTGAGCAGAAAATAGGTGGAGGTCAAGACAGTTCTCAGGGGAAGTGCCATATATATATCTTTGTCCTATTGTTAATTTTCCCTGTGTGTCTACTTACGGACACCCTTTTTTACATTCTTCATTTTAGACATATTTATCAATCTGGTTCTAACAAAACTACATTTTCCCCTGACCCCAAAATATTCAGATCCCAGAGAAGAAAATAAATGGTAGTGTAGCTGTGGAGCAGAGGGACAATAGGATAACTCGAGAAAAGTGAAAACCTAGTAGTCAAAACCAAAGTGGTTTGGGTCTGCCTAGCCCCACTGTCCTGAAAGGGATGAATAGGCTCTGACTATGGCTTTATGTAATGAGAACAGTCACAAAGGATGGAGTGTCCAACAGCAGTGTCCAAGCCATCCCCTGGAAGAGAAAATAAAACCTCAGAGCCAGCAAAAAGGCAGAAAAAGGCCAGAGCAGGTCCTGCAAGCAGTTGCAATGATGCAGCAGTAGGAACACATGCCCTGACCCTACTGGGAAGTGCTGCAGAGGCAAGGCTGCATGTCAGTCCCATGGGTGCTTTGAGAGGCCCTTTCCCCACCTTTAGGGGTGACTCACACTTGCTGCTAAGGGTACATATTTAAGCAGTGGTAGTCTTGTCACAGCTCCTTTTGCTCAATCTTGGAGCATTAGTGATGACAAGCAAGTCAAGGTGCCCCTCAGGACAGTATGTTAGTCAGCAAATGAGCCTGCTGACAGGTTATCTGGCAGTAATGCAGCATTTTCATTTATTATGATGTGTCTAAGCAGATACGCTGATGGCCTCCAGTTTAGACGTTCACATCTGTTGTCTGTAGTGGTACCTGCACACCAGTCCTTCCTGGGAAAATGGGCAACAACGATTTATCAGGTCTTGTACAAATGCAGTCCTTGTGCTGGCAGGCAGATAGAAGAGGGAGAGTCCAAAGAGGAACAGGAAACATGTTAGTCCTTGATTTCAGTGGCTACTGGTCTAGGCATTTGCATGCATTGTCTGAGTTCCTGGGGAGAGGCTAGAGGCTACAGAAGTTAACGCCAATGATTTCCATATCAAAGGGCTTTCTGAATAAGCACCAGAACAGGCATTTCCCTCTTGAGTGTTTCGGGTGCTTTTTTTTTTTTTTTGCTTCCAGAGATCAGAAAGAGTAACAGCTTAATCTTTTTAAAGATAAAGCAAAAATCTGGCTCTGGGAGGAGGTTCATTACATATCCATAGACAGCCAACCCAAAGCAAGCAAGAAACATCTAGGTTCAGAAAAAGAAGATTAAATAATTTCTGTCATTTTCATGGAAAAAAAATTGCCTAATGTCTTCTAAAATATCTCATACATCCAGTGTGCATTAATGTATTAGTTAAAACTCAGAGAACTATACTTTAAAGTCTAAGCCACACCATCTGGTTCTCTTTCTGCTCAGTGCCCTAAGCATATGGCCAGAGAGAGCATCTTTCTTTTTCCCTTCTCTCCTGTCTCCTTTTTTATTCTGCCTAGCCTCATTACCTTAGATTTCCTTACACTGAATTTATATGTATAAACCATTCATTTGCCTTCTCTCTTAATATAGCTGTGTGAATCTGGATATCAGCTAGGCTGAACTGGCAATGCCATATTTCACCTTATCAGAAAAATTATTCACCTTAATGCATATTCATTCTCCTAAATCATGATATATAGGAAAGTCAATTGGTCCTAAGGATGTTCTTTGTGTCACTTTACTACCTCTTTCCTGTCACCAAAGACTGTTTTCATGTCAATTCACTCTTCTGTTTTCAAACTCCCATGTACAGAGAAATTGTGGTGATAAGCTAAAGCAGTTACCTGCTGATAAAAATGTCTTTGAGCATCCCTTGTATGTTCTACGAATTTTTTAACTAGATGGCTCTTCACTTGAGTGAAACTCCTTGAATAAGGCCCTTTTCATGCTGAATAACTTAGAAAGCACTCTGAAGAGCTTTTTTTTTTTTTTGCTAAGACACCATTAGTTATGTTGGTCTTCAGGTGTGGATCTCTAGTGGGCATATTTTTCTGTCTTATTATACACATTAACATTAGCGAGAAGATATTGCTTCACCCATCCTTGCCTCTAGGCGATCCGACTGCAGTGGTGTTTTTCTGGCTGTGGAAAACTTCTCAAACTACAAAGAAATAAAACTTAATGAAGGTCTAGCTGTCTGATTTTTGTGGTGGTTGTAGTAAAGAAAATATTGCCAGCACTGTGTAACATGTACTTCCTTTTACCTCTTCCCTGAACTTGCTATTTTCTGCAAAGACCTCACCAAGCAGAAGGCTTGGTTAATACTTCTTCCTCCCTTGAGCCATACCATCAAGGTTTATGTACAAATCATGAGGCATCACAGCCACAAGGTATTTTTCCAGTGTAGGTCTGCTGGCCACTGCTCATGGCTGTTTGTACAGAAACCGCAGAATTAATGCCCACAGAGGCATACTGGAGCAGGGCTACTCCCAGATTACTGTGTTTCTATGTAGAGAAGTTCAGTTCCAAGGAGACAGCCAGGTCCTACATAACCACCTCTCCAGCAGAAACTGAAAGTTTTCAGTTGTCTTTCCTTATGATCCCTGTGTGAGGAAATAAAAAGGGCATTCCATAGCTCACTGTAGCCTTTATTACAATGATTTGTCCAAAATACAGGATGGAATCAAGACAATTGTTTTTACTTCAAGGGAGTTGCTGTGGTGGTATTTCAGTTTTACAGCTAACCAATACAGCCTAGCAAAAATCAACAGTGTGGGGAGAAGCAGATGTGCTGATGTACTTAACAGGACTTTCTTGATAAAAGGTTGTTTAACCTTGACTGACTTATCCAAATGCAGCCAGGTTTCATAAAATAATGCATCAATATGTGGTAGAGACTCAATGCTTTCATTTGAGTTTCACTGGTGACACAATCCTATAGTAGAGATTTGGAAGAGAAAAAAAACACTCTTGGAAAGAAGCTGCAGTACAACTGCTCAGTAGGAAGACAATGGTGACAGCCTACTGTTTTCAGGGTTGAGAACAATTTTGCTGCCTTTCACCAGCAGAGTGGGGAAAGCTGAATGCTGCTGGGAAACTATGGACACTACTGCCTAATATGTGCAGGGCATTTTGCACACAGTATATCTACTATGTCCAACATAACAGACAGGAACATTTTATCGCCCTGGTATAGGAAATGCTGTGTTAAATGCAACTATTACAAATGGTTATTTGAAGGAAAGGTGATGTTTAGGTCTAGGCTTTGGCATGATGCTTGGGGTATGTTGAGTGTTTTTCCTAGCTCTGCTGAGTGCCATGGGGAAACTATTCAGTATCTGGCAGATTCAGTTTCATATCTATAAAATTCAGACCCTAATTATTTGTTCTGCTCTGTCTTTTGAAGTGGGCAGGACTTTCAACGTCCAAAATGCACAGGTCTGCAAATGAATCACTGTGTATTTCAGGAGTACTTGAATAGACTGCACTCAAGCAGTAGGATATGTGTCCCTACAGAAGAGAAGGGGCATGACTCCTACAGGTCATTTCACTCCACCAGCCACCCAGAAACAGCAAAATGCTTGCCGGGGTCTATCCTCACTCCCTGAGCATCCCAGCAGCTGAGGTTCAAAAAAATGACCAAGGCCATGAAAAATACAGCAGATGGGAAATGCCTTCACTACAGCCAATTTCGTAAATTGCTTGTCTTTCGGTGGCCCCGAAAAATATCTTTCTTTTTATGTTGAAAAATTATTAACTGTGTTGTGAGTTGCCATGGATGCAGCATTCGGTTTATAGCAGACTGCCTCTTACTGTGAAGGACCTCATTCCCAGCACTCTCCTGGGCTTATAAATATCAAGTAAATTGGCCCACTTTTTTCTCAGAAGTCAGAGGCAAAATTG
Organism: Neopelma chrysocephalum; assembly: GCF_003984885.1. Lineage (NCBI taxonomy): Eukaryota > Metazoa > Chordata > Aves > Passeriformes > Pipridae > Neopelma > Neopelma chrysocephalum. Next base: position 15,794,639 of record NW_020897695.1, on the reverse strand, counting down.
GCACTAATTTAAAGGTGTGGGCTCAGGCCTATTATATTATGTTACTTTTTTTATAGCATTGATCGCTTCTGTTCTGGCAGCCTCCTGATTCTACCTAGCAAGTCAGGCTCCCATTCAGGTTCAAATAAATCTAAAAAACAATAAAAGAAAACACAAAATCTTTCCCTCTAAAAGCCATTCCCAGGACTATTTGTCCCTGGGAATGGTTTTGCCTGGGACTCAATGGCAAGTGTTCTCATGAGTATACAGAAAACTGTAGAGAAACTGCCTCTGCATTGCAGCAAGGTATTTGAAGAAACAAAGTGATCTGCATATAGTATGTTGTTTAGCTGCAGTAGTTTTCCAGCCGGCCACAGTGACAGGAACTAAGTGGATGGCACTGACAGATAAACGTTCAAGAATTGCTTGGACTGACTATAGCTGCAATTACTCTAATGAGATGAAATTTGTCTTTGGCCCTCTCATAAATTATTTGCAAAGAAATGGATAGGGATAGGGTCTAAATCTTCAAAGCCAGTTGGCAATATTGCTAAAAAAAATTATGGAAACTGCCTTATACTGAGTTGTTCATTCTTCTTCTGCTCTAAACCATTATCTTTCTTTTCAGAGGAAGAAGACTGCAAATTCACAGATGTCAATATAGTTTTTTCTCTACAGTTAAATCTTAAGCATTTCTTCAGTGATTAAAAAAAAAAGAAAAAAGGGGAAAAAGAGTGTCAACATTTTAGAGCCACTCTTGAATCTGAAGTTGAATTTCCCGGCCTCTGGCACAAACTGTCAGACTTTAATCTTCCTATTTATCCACCTGTTCAATTCAAACCATGCAAGGACATCTTGGATTGCCATGGACCATAGGGTCTCACCAGAGCAGGACCTACTCTGTGAGATGCTCTACATTCATAGAGCCTAGGGCAGTTTTCATGCAGACTTGTTCTTATGTATTTAATAAGGTGTTTTGTGATACTTGCAGTGGTAAAAACCTCCCAACAGACTTCCTCATTTTCTCGAAAACTTTGAAGCTGTCTACAACTGGTGACCCCTGCCCTGCTCAAGTGACTTTTACATGCAAAATGAGATGTCTAGAGAACAAGGATAATTTAATGACTTGGTCAAGGTTGCTTTAAATAGTGCTATCCATCATTATTATTAGTTATTCGGTGCTGGCAGCTTATTTTACTTGTTTTAAATGAATAGAAGAAAACATAGAAGAAAACTTTGCTCGTTTTAAATGAAGAGAAGAAAACTTCTCCTCCCTTAGGACTTGTTACATCCACCTCACTCACTCCAATGTTTTTATTGAGGGCAGTATAAGTAAAGGGAGAATTAAATCCACAGTTACCTTCCCTAAATGGGCAAACAACCCAATTCCTAACTGGGCTGATCAGAAGGAGATATTTTTTGGTTTGCCGGATTGATTAAACTGGTTCCTCCTTCCTCTCTGCTTCCTGCACTCGTTTTACACCCTCAGCCCAGAGGGCGCCTTTGTGTTCCCAAGGCTCAGTCCCGGTCTAAGTTGGCATAAAGACTGTAGCTAGGGATGGGACAATAGTTGGAGTGCTCCTTCGTAGCCTGAGAGGATTTGAGACTACAGCACTGAGATGGACTGATACAGCCTCAGGCATTTTTCTCATGTTTACCTAGAAAGGATAAGAGCATGATAACCATCATAGGAATGGATACATTGTGTGCAGGGCCAGCATACCATTCACAAAGGGCCCACAGAGGGTAAGGTATAGGTTTGTCTTTCCTCTGCAGCCACCCATGTTGTGGCCTTGCTTCTTATTTTTGTTCCACTAAAATCACTGCTGTCCTGACACTGGGATATCTATGTTTCATCTAAGTATAAGTGCTAAGAAGTACCTGTGCCCTTTCCCAGTATTTTGGTCCCAGCAGGATGAACTTCACAAGAGTCAGGATGGGAGCACTGGACTCACAGGTTCAATGAGATGCTTTAACCCTCCTTATTTTTTTTCCTCTAGACATGATGTCCTTGCAAAGGCATGTTTACTACTGTAAGCCAGTCCTCTGAGACAAAGAGACAGAGAGATGAATACTTAGGGTGCTCCTTGCTTTTGTCCTGCTCAGGCAAAAATAAATCATCCTGCAAACTGAGAGCTTTTTGACTGTACTGACTAAAGTTTTTCAATAGTTGTAGAAAATCGGGGCAAGGGGACGCAAATTCTGGAAGAGAACAGCAACATCACACACAAAGGACATTCTGAGGATTAGTGGACTATATTGGACTCAAGGTGATTGGAAATAACGTAGGGCAAGTGCCACTCGATGAAAAATGGCATGGGTTTGACTTTAAATAAGATTTCATAAATCCAGGCTTTGAGAAGTGAGAGAGGAGTAGGAGAATGCATCATTCCAAGCAATTTCAGTGTAGTTTACATAGTCTGACACTTTATGACAAGCCACCCAGCTCTTCTATTTTTAGTACAACTAGAGGTGGGTCTGGAATGTGAGGATTAGAGGTAATACTTCCCAGCATTTGCAGATCTTTAGATAGAGATTTTTGGCTCGACTGTCAGCAAAGATTTGTAGAGATTGGAAGCAAATTTTTTTTCCAAGGTGCAGGTTGCATTGTATTTCAAGGCTTTGGCTCAGGAATGTTTTGACAAATCAAAACCAGAAGTATCTGAATTGTGAGAAAAACAAAGGAAACAAAGATTTCAACTTGATGATGGGTTTCCTATTATTCAGTAAGACATATTATCATGATTGAAGATACTATATGAAGTTCAGGGTAAAGAAGCTATTATCAGTACACTGTTATTCTTACTTCATAATTAGGCTATAAAATAGTTACACTTAGTTACACTGAAATTTGGAAGAACAGAAGGGCTTTAATAAGTGATATCATTTGTTAAAGCACAACTTGATTTTATTTCTGTAAAGGTTTAATTGCTCAAATTCTCATTGCTTTTTCTTGTACTTGTATTTGGAGGGAGATTTCAAGTTTCTCAAGGAATATTGATTCTTCCATCAGTAAGCAGCTATCATGGCTGATAACTATGACTGTTATGTCTATGAAGGGAAAATATCTTATCTGTATAAATGAGAAATCTATATGCAAAGACTGGTTCTGGGAGAAACATGTTTTGCTTCTTTCCTAAAAACTGTACACGTGCTTGTTTTCCTGTGGTTTGTATGGGTTTTCGTATTGCTCTGATGGATGTTTTTTGACAGCATAAAATAAAGGCTGGTGTTCCTGACATTAAGGCAACTCATGTCAGCCAAAGATTTTGCCTAGTGGCATTTTCTCTTCCACTTGCTGTGCTAAGGTGGAACAGCACAAACACCGTCCCCATCAAGTTGGTCATCCTTTCAAGCTTTTCCCAATCAGCCAGATTCATGTTAGCTACAGAAATCCAGGATGATCTTGCAGCCACTGCAGGGAACAGTACAAGTGCAGGGCAGCAGCTGCTTCTGGAGTCCATGAACCCAAATGACTGGCTTTCCTTTATGTGTTACACTAGAAAAGATGACATTATGGGGCAAGATTATCTTGTGGTATTCTTGAGAAAACAGTCAAAAAAGTGATTATTCTCTATAAGGCTTTCATTCAGATAATTTTATAGCCATTTCAAGTAAAACCAAAGATACTCTGACATGATTAGATGGTTTCACTCAATAACGCTATACCCTTAACAAGCACATGTGTCAGAGTTGCTTATGTTCATGCCCACAAAGTTCAAATTTATGGAAGTCAGTGAGTTGCAAGTTGAACAAATGGATGGAGTGAAATAACAGTTAAAACCAAAAGCAGGGGGAAGATGATTTGAATTCCAGTTTCTGGTTTTGTCTGGGAGTTGCAGAATCTGGTATGTTCATGTGTCTTAAACAGAAGAAATTTAGTTTTCATAGTATTTTGGCTTTTGTTTGTGGTTACTGCAGAGGAGAGGGGAAATAGTTTTGTTTTTAGGGGAGGAATATATTTTTTGGCATACTGTTAGGCACAGGAGACTTCAGTAAGAACTTGCCAGTTAACAACCAATGGACTTGAGTGTCTTTCTAGCACACAGAGAAAAGGTAGATGTAAAAAATCATCTTCTTCAGTGCCATTATTAGACAGTTGATTTTCCCAGTGAACAAGCAGTACTGAATTCACCCTGGGTGCTGTACAGTATGTAAAAAATGCAAATGTTTTTTAAATATTTATTTATTTAATTATTTATCTTAAATAAGCTACTTCCAGGGCAGTTCTTCAGCAGTACTCTGGGACTCTCACACGCTTTTCTCACAAGTTGCTTTCCAGCTGGGTAGCCCCTGGGATTCATGAGAAGAAGCCATAAACAGAAGGAGCTGTTTCCTTCTCTGGCACTAAGCACAGGCTCTCTTTTACCCTAGGCTACAGTCACTGATAACACCTCCATCCACCTCAAGGACCTCCCTCCTTAATCTACCACACTGTCCAGCTACTTACTTACCCCCAGTGTCTCACTTTGATTAGTCCCATTCAAAATTGAATGAGTTCTGCTGGGGATACATCTCCCTGGGCACATCTCCTACAAGGCAGCACAGAAGAATTTGTGTTAGAATTGTCTCCCTATATTTTATATTGCCCCAAGGCTACCCCAGCAAAATTCTCATAGATAATCAATAGCTAACTTGAGTTTCATACCATAACAATCTCCCCTTTGGAAAGTAACAGTGCACCCCTCATATTCTTACAGACAATTCAACTGGAAGAGAACTCTAGAACCAAAACAGTAATTGTGCCTCAGAGCTACTGGGGTATCATATGGGGCCCAGAGGAGTTGCATAATCAAGTGGTAAATGGCATCCACGGTTGCTCCCCTGACTTGGAGGCCAGGACCTATTCACTGAAGCAATTGTAGTTAGCAAGGTAGTTTAAACAGTAGGAGACCACATAGTCTAATTATCATAACAGTTATTACTGTAATTATTACTAGTTGTTCTCCATCCAAGGAAAGAGTATTGAACTGATTTCTGTCCTTCAGTATCTATTAGGAGAACTTTAGCACATTTGACAACAAGGATCTGTTCTTTTGCTGTATTTACCAACCAAAAGATACAGAGAATGTTGATATTTAAAACCAGTCTTGAAAAACAACCATGATACGTCCAAATCTAAAGTTTAGGTGGTTTATATAGCAAGTGTTTGCAATCAGTAGACCTGAATTCTTGAACTGCATCTGCTGTCTTCTTTTGCTGCCCCACAAGATGACTCTACTAAAAGTATAAGGCTTGATCAATAAAAGGCAGCAGGGCATATTCCTTGTCACTAAATATAGGAAAGCCCATGCCCTAGCAATCCTGTGGCTGAGGCTTGGCATGCTGAAATAAGTCAGGATAATTCAAGGCTATGGTTCCCTCAGCAACTAGAAACTATATTTCAGTCACAGTGCATGTATACAAGAAGACATAAAAGTTAGCATTGCATACTGTGATACGAAATGCTATGCATGCCCAAGGGGCTTCGAGTTATGATTTTTGCAGGAGTTAATTTGTTGTTGTTAGTGGAATGATTCTTTTAAAGATGCAGTCAAGGTAACATTTTACATTTAATTTCTTCATTGCCATTTTCTTTGGTCTTGTCAGCTGTAAGAAAAATCAATGGTGCATAAATCTCTGCTCATGTAGCTGGGTAGTAACAGTGGAAGATGCACAGTAGGAAGGGCACAGACATGACTGTATCTGCTTCAAACTTCTTGAAGCTTGACAATGTACTGTCTTAAGGATTTCTGTTTCCTTTACAGATGCATAACCTCAATCAGTGGAAAGGAACCAACAGAGAATTATGGTTCAAAATGGAGGCAAGATACTTATTCACCAAATCTAATAATTGTCTTTTTCTGTTGTCATTTGACCATATACTGGTTCACCTTCAAACAGTTTTCTTCTGGAGCTCTTCACTCTCCAGCAAAATAGTGTCCATACACTAATATAGAAACAGTCTTCAGGTACTGTTATTCACAATATGGCTTAACAAACTGTTCCCTCCAGGGATTTCTTTTGGGAAAAAAAAAAAGTAAATACAGAGGGAAGGAATATAGCAAGCATTATAGTCCCATGTTTGGAATGTCATAGGCTGGTTTCTCACTAAGTAGCAGAGCTCTTCCTCTTATTCCATCCCTCCTTCCCTCTTGACTGTAACTCCAATAGTAAGTAGAATCAGGAAAATGAAGTGCTGTTTGTGACAATGTGTAGCAGTAGCCTGAGAAATCTTTCTTAATTTAGCCCTTCTGATTAGTTGTTTTATACATGACAGATGTACCCGCACTAGTGACCCAGACAGCACATGTCGCAAAAAAGCAAGTTTCATTAGCGCAGACACAACAGATGTGCTGTGAAATCTAGATGTTGAAAAGCAACTGGGATTTGTTGGTAAAGCTCACGTTTCTAACTGATAGAAGAGGATAGCAAACCTCCTATCACAACTGTACAATCCTTCATCTGTTGCTAACCGTAACGGATGGTGTTTTCCACATTGCATTTCATTCACTGAGCCAAACAGCACTGGGTATGAGTTACTTGCAGTAGACCCAATTCTATGCATGTAGTAGCTCAAATGCAGAGATTTTGTAAAACTGAAGATGAAAACCTGGTTTTGTGGACTTCACCAGGGAGAAAATCTCATGGTCTAGTTAAACAGCTGCAGCTATATTTTCTCATGTGATTGTAAAGAAGCATGGGGTTTTGTTTCCAAAAAGGAGCAAGTTCACACAGATCTATTGGGAACTGCAAGCACTTGATGTCTTTGGAAAGCAGGTCATTACTATGTTTGTGCCTAATTTGAGGTAGCCAAAGCTTCAGCACTGCCCTGATTGCCACAGAAAATACTGTGCAGCAGAAAGGTGGGATATTTGATAATACAGATTGGGTATCCAATGTTCCAGTCCTGATTACATTGTGCTTTCCACTGGATACTGATGGAAAAAAAGCCTGTACTGTCCGTGGTTTATTTTTCTGTGAATCTATTTATGCATTCTTGAAACAGAAGTACCTAAACATTGCTGCATCCATATTTGAGGACATAATCTTTATTCTGATTCTTCTCTGGACACTATCACAGCCACAGAGAAGGGAAACATTTGTTTTTGTAATGAGAATTTTATTACTTTTTTGTCCTTCTCCGTGCCTGTCCTAGCAAATCATACCCTTTTTATGTGAGGTGGCAGGCCATAGCTGATGCAGCACTTGCTCTGTGGGTTCACCCTCACCTTTTCTTCTCAGGAACACCATTTCTCTGCAACCACATTCCTCCTCTGTCAGCTCCTGTCTACTCACAGCTTCAGGGACTCCTATTTCATAGCAGAGCCAAGGTAGAGATGTACGAGAATCTCATAAAGTCCAGAAAGAGCAACCCATGTGGTTGACTCAGAGCCTCAAAATGAGCAGGGGAGGAGGGCAAGGAAGATTTGGAGTATTTAACCACACAGCCATACCCACATGTGTGTGAGACGAAGAAATGTTGCTGCAGCCTCCTTAACTCTCCACTCGCTGAAGGTCTGCTCTGGAGCCAGAGGACAAGGTAGGCTCCTGGCAGCTCTGATGGCCTTTTGTCCACCCCAAGTCAACAGGAAGACCTGCATTGTGCTGGTTTGGTCACTTCAAACAGCTCCTTCCCCTGTTACAGAAGGAGTGCATTGAACATTATGACAAAATAAGAGCTTTTCTCAAGATAAAAGAGATGATTTCCCTGTCATGGGGCAAGAACAATCAGCAGTGTGAGGAAGCTGCTTGCCTGCCCACTGTGCTCAGTGGAAGCCCAGGTGAGGCACTCAGAAGTCTAAGGGGTGAGGAGGCTGTGCATTATCTGCATCCAGACAGATGAGTTCTGCAAGCCAGCCTCAAAAATACCAAGCGCATGAACCCAATCAGAGAGTTTGTGCACCTGATTTGCTCATGAGCAACGATGGAGAAAGGCCAGGAGCTGGCCGACTGAACAGTTCACATTTGCTGTCGGTGTCTAATGCTGTACTGTCTGTGTTTGCTTTAAGCTCATGTAGCAGCTATACTGACTGGTTAAACTCTGTATTTGCACAATTTTGGACTGGAAAATTGTTTAGGAACAAACAAATCCAATCCACAGTGGGATTTCATACAGTGGTGGTTTTCCATAGTAAATTACATTTTGCTCATTGAAATTTGAACCAAGAAAAAAATGCTTAATGCCAACTTCATTTATCACTGAATATGCAGCCAAAAGCTGAAAGTAGCCAAGTTAAAAAATACTGTAACATATAAAACTGCCTATCCCATGCAAGTTACTTGGTTGGAAATGTTCCCTCTGAGTCCTTGGAGATATGTAAAACTAGTAGTGGATGACCAGGAGGCTGTGCCAAACGAAGGATGGGGACACACAGGAAAAATCCACAACCAGACCAAAAGAACAATTTACAGGTAGTCAGCTGACAGAAAACAGGAAGGTGCTTTTTAGAAAATCCTAGTACAATGCTCAAATGCTCTCCCTTGTGTATTTCTTTGCCCATTTGCCTATCCACCCATCACTCTGTCTCCAGGCACCTTCCATGTAAAATTGCTGTTCTGCCAATGGTCTGTAATTCAGAGCTTCACACCTCAATGACAGGCCACCAGTGGCAATTCCCTAAATGGGTCAGACAGGTGTAATACAGAAGCAGCTGATTTTGAAGGACCAAAGCAAACATTGTCAGTTCATCCTGGAATTCAGAAGCATTTTGGAAAGGTATGTTGAAATGGAACTGAAGACACTGAGTAGCTTCACACTATAGCCAGTCACTTCTCCAGAGCCTGTTGCAGGCAGACTGCCAGCAGTCCTGAAGCAAGTTAGGTGAAAGACGGTTGAGTGATCTTTGCTTTGCAGTGTGGTTGATAGAGCTGTGGGTGTAAGCCTTGAAGTCAGAGACACTGTTTCTGTCAGGCTTTCTACAACACATAAGAGGAAAGGAGTTCAAGGACATAGGAGACAGAATCATTGAAAGTAACAATATTTGAGAACTCACTGCAGCTAGAAGAAAATAGAGAGAGCTGTTTGCTGTCATCCCTCATTAAAATGCAAAGCAATGTCTTTGTACACTCTGTAAACACGACTATTTCTTCTTTTCTGCCCATGATCTTCAAAGAGATATAAAACTTGGGTATATCAGCTTCCAGAGGAGATACAATAAAATTTTTTCCAAGAAACATAAAAAAATTTATCTTCAGTATGTGTTTTTCACAATGCATATATATGTAGCAGTAACTGGGATGCAAAAAGGGAGGGAAATTTAGTTCAAGCGTTTATTCTGGCCATTTTGGAGAACACCATGGCTTAAACATTGCCTGAATACTCTGCAAAAGTTGTTGCAGAGCAGCAACTCTTCCTGCTGTTTTGATCTTTCCTGAAAATCTTTTTGTTCTTCTGTGAAGAAATATGCCAGCAGAAATCATTCCTCCAGGTACACTGCTTGCTCTTACCACTCTGCCTTCAGCAAGTCTAACCTGTAGTTTGCAACGGGTGATGTACATCCCTATCACCAAGAGTTTGGTGCAATACTGCTTTTGCTCTGCTTATCTAATGATGCACCATGCCGGGGCAAGAGAGTCTTCCTTTCCTTTAGTCCCACACCTTTTCTCACCCTTTGCTCTGGGTGCTATACTTCACCCAGTGTAGCACCTTGTGTTTTCCTCCCCATTTGCAGCAGTTTAAATGAGAATGTCCCTTGTAAACTCTGAGAGCCAGGGACACCCACTGATCTTCGAAAGACAGTTAAAAGATTGAGCCTGCTTTTGAAAATGTAGTGTCATCTTTTACTTTCAGCACCAGTGACACCGTTTAGAAAGAGAGCATGATATGTGTCTGACCAAATGGAAGTGGGATGGAGCAAAAATGAGAAATTAACGTAACACATATGGCTTTATTTTCCCTGCAAATCATGTTCAATTTAGGCCATAATGATTTATTCTAAAAGTGAATTTAACTCCAATTTGGTTCTATATAACAGAACAGATGGGGGAAATCCACAAAGCTGTACTTTCCTGCATAAATAAGAATGATTGTGTTCATATCCTGATTCTTTTTTTCTTTTTCTCCTCCCCATCCATCTTTGAGTACTTGATTTTTACACTTAAAATAAAATAAATTCACAAATACTTTATGGTCTAAATTTATGTGGTGTTATTTGGGGAAGAGGGGTGAGTTCTCAAAGTAGCAGGCAGCCATTGCTGTGCAAGAACAACTTTATCATTCTGCTCTCCCCTCTTCTTCTTCTTGTCCTATGTTTGCACACAAATACCATTGTTAATATAGGGCCTACATTGTTTTGAGTTCTGCTTGCAGAGAATGCACTGATCAGCAGAGAAAGAGGGATTACATGTATTCCCACAGCTGTGCTGGCACAAGTGGAGATGCTGGTGCATCAACATGGGAGCTATCAAAACAAAGGCAAACAAGGCTGTATTGTTTCAGTTTCATTGAAGAAAACAAGAAAGAGTATTTTCTTTTCCACTCTTGAAAAAGGAGAAAAATAGTAGGACCAGATTTTGTAATATCCACTAAGAGAAATCAGCATCTTAAGGAATTTCTAGGAAAAGAAAAATTTCACCTTGAAAAATTAAGACCAGGCCAAATACCTTAGGGCTTCCTATTGCTTTTCTTTCTGTCTGCCAGGCTTGCTTCCCGGGCACACAGCATCCAGCCAAAGCAGGGGCTGACAGCAGTTGTCTGTGCTGCATTGGACATAGCTGAGGCTGGATTGGCAGCCCAGTGCTCTGAGCCACAAGCCCGCTCTCACTCTTTACAGCAAATAATTTTACAGCCCTGGAAATGACTTTGAACTGGCAAATGACATTATTTTTATGGTCCATTGCCTCATTGCGGCACTTTGCTCCATCAACTTTAGCATAATGTGTCTTTTTATGCAGTATTTTACCACCCTGTTATCTCAGTTCCTTATAGAAGCATCCTGCCATAACACTGTCTTCTACCAGGCAGTCAATATGCCTTGAGAGCACTGTGCATTAGCACTGCTTCCCAGGGCTCAGGAGGCCAAAGGCTATCACTGCCCAAGGCAGGGCCTCTGCAAGGGCTTTGCCTTCCCCATGCACATTTACACTCCTGTGCAGTAAATATTAGCACTACAATTTTGGCTAATGCCTGCACTCTTACAAGCTTTGCACCACCTCTGGTGGTCCCTCCAGATTTTCATTCCACCCATGGCAAAATGTAGGCTTGTTCTGAGAGACTTTGGTTGGACTGGAAATGTGCACAAGAGAAATGTAAGAGTGAGGACAGCTGGATTTGGTAGAGCTGCCACCGCTGTTGTTATCTGTAGGGCTCAGGAAGCTGAACTGGAGCTTAGTCTTCTCTTCAGGAGGAGAAATCTGAAACCCAAAAGAACTTTCCCTAATTTGCCTCTCTTCCTTATAGAGACCGTAAGTTCTTGAGAGCATGAACAATATCATAGAGCTGAAAACTGCCTAGATCACTAGGGACACCTCTTTTGGGGCAACAGTGGACTATATAAAACTCATATGTGTTTTATGTATAACTAGCCCAGTCACGTTTTGAAAGTTCAATTCAGCTAGCTTTAGACCCCTTTGAAAGTTCACCACTGAGAACAACAGGAACTCAGAGAAGAGGACAATTGTTTAATGGAACAGAGGGTCTACCTTTGCAAAGTTCACACCCCTCTGACACTCTTGCTCCTACTTTAGCCCTAAGTCAAAGACTGTATGACAAGAACCCATATTGGTGGTAGCTCATTAGCCATGCTTTCAGAGCTATACCATGCCTTGCCTTGCTGAAAAAATGCATAGCTATGGCTGTTAACTCTTTCCAAAAGCCCATAAGCAAATGAAGCACAGGAATCCTTTTTTAGGAGCCCAGGAACTCTTCTTTCTGGAAGGTCACCCATTAATCCCAAAGAATCAACACTTTGGAAGTGTAAAGGTGAAAGAAAATCTTGGATGCTTTTTTGAACTAGAAAGATTAATACCACTGAAACCAATAAAGGTTCCATTGGATTTACTGATGGTCTAGCCAGGGACCACAGGTCAGGAGGTGAGAGCTTGCTTCTGTGCGTTAATTGATCATTTGTTATAATGAGCCTTCTAAGTATTCAGAGAGCTTTCTACACCTTTTACTTGGTATTTTCAGACCTGGCCCAGATGGTTTTTACCTCCATCTGCTTCTTCAGCATGGCTTGATCTCAGTTTCAATATACTTCTTTTTCATATCTCTCTTACTGTCTTTTTCTTTCCCTTTCGCTGTTCTCCTCATAATTAACCATCTCCGGCTGCTTTCTCTACCCTAATTTCATGAACAGCATGACCTGGCCTGTTCTTGGGTCCCCTTGGGATGTCTCTCTTGCTGCCTTGGCCATTGCTAGGCATGTCTTGCTGCTGAGCTTCACAGAGGACCACAAGATGATGGCTTCTGTGCAGTCAAAAATGTCACTTTAGTTAGTAAGCTGCAGGTTTCAGACTGTTATGGGAGGTGATAAATACAACCTGGGTACAAATAGGTTTCAAGAATGATCTGACAGGAAAATAAAAAAGTTGGTCACCCTAGTCATCAGCTCTTGAGAAAATTTGATTGTAGCATGGCAGAGTCCGCTGTGCACCATGATGGCATTGACATCACCAGGACAAGTCACTGAGAAACAAATGCCCTAGAGCATTTCATTCTGCCATAAAACTGGTCATAGGCCAGTTTTTTAGATATATGTATTTAAAAAATCCTCTATTTTTTCACAGTTGTGCAATGCGCATATTTTTCATTCTGTTGTTAATTTCAATTGGTGTTTTTCTTTTTGGGTTCCTGGCCAATAAGGTACATATTAAAAACCTTTGTGTCTTTGGCCCAAATTCCAGCACCAGTAGCTTGTTCTTCTTGCCAAGTGATGTGACAGGGGATTGCCATGGGTAGGACCAGAGGACCTTCTAGCAGACCTCACAGATGAGGAAGCCCTGACATAATTCTTACCTGTCTCACTCCTTCCTCCGGATGATTACAGAGGAAATCAGCACCGTGGTTTGCCCTAATTCCCTCCTGGTTTGGGTAGCTGAGGATAGAAGACGTACAGGAGGTCCTCAAGGCTAAGAGAATGAAATAAATCTGGCTGTAAAAGTCATATTTTCAAGCCATCAGAAACAAAAGGCTGGTTACCAAACACTTTGCCTTGTGTAGTCTGTGTACACTGCACATGCAGCTGTCCCTGGGCTGTGTTTTGCACATGTTTATAGCCAAGGACTGCCAGATTAGGACTGCGGTTGTGCCCTGTTCACAGAAACCAAACTATCTTTGCCATCTCCAGAGTCCCATTTTGATCCTGCACCCTGGAAAAATTACATGGGTACTTGCACTCCCCTGGGGCAAATGTAGCCCAGTGGAGGATGGAGGACTTTACCCTCTTATTCCCATCAGCTGTGGCTGGTAGGATGTTTGTCTTAGAATTTTAAGTAAGGAAATTTTGAGGGGAACAACACCATACCTTGCTATGAGGCTGATACTCAGAACATGTATAGCTAAAGGCTAGAAAAGCTAAAGTTTATTACCATTTAGGGAAGGATTTGGGGGTTTGGGAGTTGTTGATATTTTTAGCCCTTTTTTTTTCTCTTGGAAAAAGTAATGTTTGTAAACAATACGGGAAGTACTGAGATAAATTCAGTATTCAAAGTCTTATATTTGTGAGCTTTTCTTATATGGAATTTGAAATATTAAATGCATTTATTAGTGGAAGGACTTAAATAAAAAAAAAATGTAAGTGTATCTGTCTTGAGTACCAAGGGAATTGTTCTGTGATTTTCTGTCCCTTGTATATTCCATTTGCACCATTCATATTTGTTCATGAACTTTCTTAGCTATCACAAATGAAAATTGTTAGGAATCCAAGACTCTTGTTTCCTGTCAAACATCTGCATAGAGCTTTGTTCAGCTTCAAAGCTTAAGTTGACTGCATTTAATATCTGAATTTGTCTCTGAAGCAGCAGCAACAGCAACTGACAGTAATAAAACCCTACAGGAAATAAACTCAGAGTAGAGCATATGTGAGCCAGGTCTTGGTTAGATCTATCTTAAAAGCCAGGATAAAAGGCAAAGCCAAGAGGACTTTGCATCAGCAGGTTAAAGCGTGGTTGCCAATTGCTTGTTGGAATTAAAGGATCTTAGAGAGCTGTTCTATTCATCCCCCTCACACAGAGACTGCTAGGCTTTAAGTCAGCCAAGGGTCTTATATTTCCAGCTATTTTGGTGCATTCTGAAATTGTTTCTATTCTTAATACTCTGTAGTCATTAAATTACATCCAGCTGTGTCCTGTCACTGACTTTTTTTTGCAAACTGTTTTTAAAATGTAGTGCTTGCAGTTCATAGATGTTTGGTTATCCGAGAGCTGAATGACAAAACAGCATATGAGAGAGCAGAGAGCAACCCATGAGCTCGTCTTGTAGTATTTCACAGTTAATACGAAATGCAGTCAAAATGTGGAATGGTCTGAACACTGAGGAAAACTGATCATGAGAGGGGTTTAAGGCGTAAAGAAAATTAAAGCACAAACTGGCTTTGCTTAAATGAACAGGAGTGGTATTTTGACATGTCATTTAACATTTCCCATATGGCTTAAACTAGGCTTGATTTGAAACCTTTCAAAACATTTTCCTTGTGTGCAAAATGACCCTTTACAACAAAGGAGAAATTAAAAAAACACCATAACCCATTTGGTCATTAAAGCCATTTTAATTAAACAATTGAGCTGGCCTGTGAGTCTCCCAGGTGAGGAAGTCTGGGATGCTGCTTTTAAACAGCAGCTGCTGGCAGAGGTATGTTTGCTGCAGGGGAAAGAGAAGAGGTGAGATGAAACCCTCTCCCTCAGATCTATCCACGGACTTCAGAGGAGCTCTCTCAGTTCTGGCTAAAAGAATCTCCTTCCTCGTACGTGGTACATGACCGCATGCAGGTACATATTTTTTTAAATAACATCTGATGTTGAGGCTGTCAAACCGTTTGTGCACAGAGCTAGGACTGTTATGCAGGAGCATGATTTTCTAGCAGTTTTCTGTGCTTTTTGAAGGGAGGAGTCAGAAAGGGTCTGGAGTGCTTAATAGTCAAAACCAGACAGTTGCCTTTGAAAATCAGGAGCCCAAATATGTGAAGATCCTGAAGTCTAGCTATTTCCTTTCTTCTAGACCAAGTTTCCACCAAAAGTTCGGACTGTAGAGCAGTGTATTTGCTGTGTGTCACCATATAGTTCCCCTGGGAGGCAGAAACTGTGGCAGGGAGATGTGCACAACATGGACACTGGCTGGCACTTATCAGAAGTAGCTGGTGAGTAGAAAGCAGAAATAAATAAAAAAAGGGGGGAATAAAGCAAGACAAATTTTAAAACAACAAGCAATTGAGATACTTCTGCAAATCACTAACAACAGAAAGAAGAATTTAGTACAAAAAGTCATTTGCAAAAAGTAAACAAGTAGCTTGCCCTTCTGGCTAAGTGACCTTCATCTGCCTTGCAGGAGAACTGCAGCACTAATTAGCCCCTGAAAATCACCCAGCTTTGCTGAGGAGAGATGCTCCTGAAAGGCAAGGGAATGTGAAGAGAGATGTTTTGCTGTAGGCTTGCCATGATCCACCAGTGCTGTTCAAGGGAGCTGTGGGCTGGCATTTCAAAGGTCCTCTTTCCACTGCTGTGTGCTTGAAGTCAAGGTTTTCTATTCAAGGAACAAAGGCAGAGCTAAATCCACCAAGGACAGAAACCCAAGGCAGAGGGGAGAGTTGGATTCTATCACTCTGCAAAGCAAATTGATTTTTTTAAGTGTACAGTGTAAAATGCTCAGAGAACTGCTGCTACTTTGCCATAAAAATACCGCTCTTACATGGCTTTTGACAAATATTAATATTTGCCTCCATACAGGTGGCAGCAGCAGGTTGACATGCTCAGAGCTCTCCCACAGTGGTCATTTCTGCGGGTCTTTTCTGGCTCCATGGGCAGTTGATTCTATTGCCCAGCACTGCTGAATAACACCTGGCAAGAAATGCTTTAGTTTCCTCCTGGTTTTTTGTTTGTTTGTTTGTTTGTTTTTTGGGGTTTTTTTTTGTTATCTCATACAAAAAAGATATAATCCACTGAAGAGCAGGGAATGCTTTGAATCCCAATGGGATAGCAAAAAGCACAGATAATTTCTTCTTTTACAAATTGTCTAATTTTCAAGCAACTATTGCTGCCAGCAAATAGATTGAGGCAGTTCAGGCTGGAAAAAAGAAAGACGGTGACTAAGATCCCCTGCATTCCTTATTTTCAGCAGAAAAAAACAAATGAGCATGCTTTTTCTGAAAACAGAAGCTAGGGGAGTAAAAGCAGTGATTTGTGGTTTTTTTAAAGATTTTTAATGAGGGTGAGACTGCAGTTAAGGTCATGACAGTTTCTTCAAGGAGAGTAATAGCCCATGTAATAAACACACACTTTTAGAAGGAAGAAAAACCTGCAAAATCACAGGATCTTCAAACAAGCAGAATTATAAGGAGAAAAAATATGCCTGTACGCTTCTAACCATGAAGCATCAGTTCACATAAGTTCTAATGAGTGGTTGAAACAGCAGCTATAAAACAACTGTATTGTGTGATAAATCAACTTTGCCATGACTGAGTCCTTTCCAGTGTCAGAGGCTTCCCTAATGTTGATATTCACCCAGTTTTATTCTTTTGTGAGTCATAACTTGGCATGCTTTCCTCCTCACTCCTCCACAGGCGCAGCAGCAGGAGAAGCATGTTCCTGGCTAAGTGCAGGATGGGCTCAGTGCCAGTGGCAAGCGTGGATCCCTGGCCAGGCTGTGGCCAGAGGACTTCTGCCAGAGGGAATTTTATTAACAGGTGGGGCTCAGTTGGCTTGCCCCAAAGGGCCAATGTCTCACTCCCCTCTTGGCAGGCATAGCCCAAGCTTCCTTGCTTAGAGTGGGGTACTGAAACCAACACATCAGTGTAGGACTGGTCACAGGGTATCACTAAATGGGGCTTCAGTGAGCCTTGCTGTGAATTACTGCACTGATGGAGCTGCTGCCACTTCCCTTGAAATATTATTAGCCCATTACAGGACATGTTTCTGAACAGCATCCTCTCTGACAGGAATGAAAATGCTTTCCTCTGCAGTAATATATTCAGGGTTGTGGAGGATGTAGGATGCTTTTGTAATTTTATTTTTTTTTTAATATGAATGGGCTGCTGTTCTACATATTGTATTGACTCATGTTTGGGTGCAAAAGAATCTCTTTCTGTCTGGGATCAGGGTAATAAGGGAACAAGTGTCTGAAATCCCATCAGCCTATGAGAGCATGTCACTGGCAGTCAACAGGCATCATGTGTCTAGGTTGTGTACTGCCTGTTTAGGTGGGAATGATGGCTCGGAAATTAGAAGAAGAGAATTTTTGGGGAGAGCAAAAAAGGGAACATACAGCCTCAGTCCAGTCATCATGTGGATGTCAGGCAGATTTGTTGGGCATGAGCCCACGTCTTGACAATGTTCCAGGATTGTGGTGCCCTGGAAGGGTTACAGCTTTGCACTTTGTGCTTGCCCTCTGATATTCATGCTTTCCTTAGCTCTCTTAGCTCACTAAAGTTGCAGTGTCACAGAGTAATACTTGAAAGAGTAGCAGGAGACAAGATGCTGATGCTGGAGTTTTAAAGTCAGTTTCTGACATAGGGTGTCAAGTTACAGGACAGCCCACTCCACAACCATGTAAGGCTGTTCTTGCTTGAATATACTAATATATAAGGACTAGTGATAGGCAGAAATACTTAAAGTTCTTCCCCCACATCCATAGATACCCCAAGATCTGCTCCTGCCCTTCCCACAGCAGGAGGAGACAGGCTGCAAGGGCCTCAGTGGTGGGAGGTGGTGCAGCTGGAATTTTGGTGCACCATGCAGAGCTGTGTGTAGCACAGAGGAAAAGGGCATAAGATTAGTATCTAAGATACCATTGCAGCACTTGGTGATTTTGTGCTTTGTAGCTGGGTACAGCTGACAGACATTCCGACTTTGGAAAAGCCATGTTCATCAGCCACAGTTGCTCACCTGTTGGCACAGCCCCTGTGAGCAGCTGGGCTCATTTAGACTCAAGGACAGATAACAAGAAGCAGAGGGTACTGAAAGCAAAGGTGGAACTCTATCATTTGAACTTTTCAGCTTCAATGGCTTTCTGGTAATATTTAGGGGAACAATACCCTGAGCTGAGAGTTGAAGCAATGACTAAGTCCACAATGAAAGTAACATCCAAATAAGTAAAAATATTCCTCCTGGGGATGCTTTTTATAAATCCAAGATAATCCAGGGTTGGAGGCAAGATACAGGACAGCACATGGTTGAATGGGTCTCAGCCAGTGACAGCAGTTCCTGTGTCCCTACAAGAAAGAATAATGTAACTGAGAGCCAGAGGAAGCTAAGTAGTAGGGACAGACAGCAAAGGCCTCTGGAATTTATTACTGCTTGGTTTAGAGCAAAAAAAATTGCAATCTTGCAAGAATGCAATTAGGAGGTAGACAGCTCAGCATAAGCTGTGGAAAGAATGGAAAGTAGGCAGAGTACTAAATAAGAGATTGAAAATGTCGATAATTTATTATTATGGCTTTAAGGGAAATATATGACTTTTCTGAAGTGATTTTAATGAGCAAGTCAGGAGAGAGAAGTAATTTTGGAAGCACTGCTCATAGATTTGCAATAGGAATCACTAAAATGCACCCACAAAACCAGCCTCAGGCTGCTAATGAAGTTTGTGTGGGTGTTAATAAAACATTTAGAAAGAAAGAGCTAATCTGAAAGTGCTGACCCACTCCCAGTACCCTTTGGGATCAGACAGTTGTTCACCTGGGGATAATCTCCTTTGCCCTGTGCAGCAGCTTTGTACACCAGGTAAAACTAGGTGTGAGATCCACTATGGCATGGAAAGTGCAGGTCACATCACTGAACACTTGTCAAGCTTTACTCACATTTATAAAGAAGGAGCTCAAGCCTTGTGTCATCTGCCCATATCCCAACCCCTGGAAACCTAAAGCAGCCACTTCTGAGACATCTCTTTCCGGCCAACTTCATCCTTTGTTGTGGTCCCCCCATGCTCATCTTCGTTCAGTAGGTCCTCTGTGTCAGGAGCAGTCCAAAGAGAACCTTTACATCTCCTATGCAGTTCAGGCATAAAGACTCTCGCCCCCACTAGGAGAAATGTGTTCTGCTAAGGCTCCTATATCCCCTAGCACAGCCTTGCTGCACTTATTGAGTCTCTGAAATCTATCTCATCGTGTAGGGTGGATGTGCAGCACCAGAGAGTTTCAGAGCTGAGAAGTAAGCTGTTTTTCTGATGGTTTCATATAGCCTCCACAGCCTGAGCAAAACCAGCGACATCTGCAGAATAATATTTTTGCTACACCTTTCTTTTCAGCCTTCCCATCTGTGGTGCCTTTACTGGGCAGAAGATCTGAGCATCTTGAACAACAGCCTGCTTGATCGTTTCTTTGTGGATCCTCCTCATACACCAAGCAGGAAGGACTGCTCACTTTTCTCCAAGGAGCACTTCAGGACATCATACAGACTCTGTTTGTTTCTTCTCAGGGTATGTTGACCTTTTAAAGAAAAGGAATTCAGAATGCAGCTGGGTTGTAAGAACTACTCTGCTTTTCTTCACCACTTCTGCTTGCTAACAATGGCTTGCCTGTTTTTAGATAAACAATGACTTAAAAAAATTAGCAAACATGGGTATGTGTGATTTGTTGCGAAGCATAAATATACAAGTGGGGTGCTGTTAATCCTGGGACCACAGGCAGATACTAGATGAATAGTAGCTATGGGCTACTAACAACTGAAATGTAATCCTAGACTCATTCCCCTATTAACAGGCAAATTAGAAAGTCTCTCATAACAAGTAACCAGATGATTCATTATTAAAAGAGAAGGATTTCTAGTTGTGTTTTAGCCTCATGGTGATTCTGATAGGCAGAGGTTTCCTGGAGAAAGATGTCCTGTTCTCCAAGGGCTGTTGTGCTCTGGAGAAGGTTACATGATAGGCCTTTTATTTGCTACCAGTGTTTTGTTGAAGATAATAGTAATTTTTCAGAGAAAAGAAAATCCTATTGATGACTCTCCCTTCACTAAATAGCCATGCCAACTCATGGGTTGTTTGTGGACAGGCTCCACCATCTGCATTTGAATCTCGTTTGAGACCTGGAGTTCCAGTCTCCCTTTCAGCTGCAGTGCAATGTTGAGCAAGCAAAGCTATTCTCTTCAGGGACTGCTTCCTTCCAGACTCAGCCCACAGAGACTGAAGGATATCCTTTCCATGCAGCTTCTGAGGAGCGCAGTCAAACAGAGCAGCTTGGCTCAAACCATTTGTAGCAAGATAAACACATGGGCTAAGTTTCCCTTTTCTAAGGGCTGTGCACTCTATAGGTATCTGTAGGGCAAACACTCACGCCGACAGCCTGCCACTCAAACTGCAAACAGACAAGCTCTAAAGGTCACCAAGTCAGCTATAGGAAGTGAACCAGAATAAACAGCCTCTTTATCAGGCTTTATTTTCTAGCAGAATGCTCCAGCTTTGCTCTCCAAGGGAAGTTGCCTGCCGTGGGGTGCCTGGGGATTTATCTGGCTGTGGTTCAGCTAACTTACACGCTTGGTCTCCTCTCCCACATCTGCTTCCTCTTCCACCTCACGCTTGGCACCTTCTCCTTCTGGCAGGCGAGCACAGGAGCTCTATGAGAGCTAGTTTGCTGTTCTCTGGGTTCAGGTAAAGACTGTACTGGTGATGTTTTCCTAGATTGAATTTTCCCAGTATTTTTCTCCCAAGAAATTAACCTGTTAAGGTGGCTCACACTTCCATGATCTGCTGGGGACACCCTGCCTGGATTGCTGAATACAATTTGTCACTGATTTCCACTGGGATTTTTTTGGCAAAAGCTAGGTGTGCTGTGGTCCTGGACGTTTGCGAGGGGAGTGGGCTGTTATGTTTGCCCCTGCTCCGTGGGTGAGGTCAGTGTGGTACTGCTCAGGCCAGCCCTGAGAGCTCAATGACTTGCCTCGTGCAGGGCCATCTGAACAGGAAAGGAAACAGGCCTTTTTCTCACTTCCCACTCACTAAAACAAAGGGTTGTTCACAAGGTCTCATGCTTTTTCCCAAACTGTGTTTCTCCATGGACAACTGCCACAGACCAGCACGTACCGATAGCATCAAAGTTTTCCTTGGAAATCCTCCAGAGGATTCAGCTCAGAGGACCACACAATTATTCATACACTGTTTGGGAACTACTTATCTGCCTGAATCCAACTAGACTGGCTTTTTGTTTTTTTCCCTTTGTGTGCCACTGATCTCACAGTTTTCTCAAATACCAGAATGCAATTAGCATTTTTCATCTCTTTAGTAGCCTAATTTTATTCTTTGACCTTCATCTGTACATTAAAAGGCTGAGAGTCAGGGTTGTTCAGCCTGAAGAAGAGAAGGCTCCAGGGAGACCTTATAGCACCTTTCAATACCTAAAGGGGGCCTACAGGAGAGCTGGAGAGGGACTTTTTATGAGGGCTTGTAGTGAGGGGCCAAGGGGTGATGGTGCTAAACTGAAAGAGGGTAGGTTTAGATTGGATATTGGGAAGAAATTCATTATTGTGAGGGTAGCAATGCACTGGAACAAGTTGCCCAGATAAGTTGTGGCTGCCTCATCCCTGACTATTCAAGACCAGGCTGGACGAGACTTCAAGCAACCTGGTGTACTGAAAGGTATCCCTGCACATGGTGGGGGCACTGGAACTAGATGATCTCTGAGGGCCCTTCCAACCCAAACCATTCTGTCATTGGTATACCTGTGTGCACCTACACGCACGTACCACTTGTAACAACACCAGCTCCAAGATTAACTCACTTATTCTCTTTTTTAAAGTGCACTTAACGGTTGCATGTGCCTAGGCAAGAAGGGAACATTTAGAGAGGCAAAAGCCCAATATGCATCGTCAAGACTTGCTGCAGGCGTGATCATCCAAACACAGAAAGATGGAACAGAAACACTCAGTGGCTAAACATAGCACTTGAAAAGTAAACTTAGAGACAGCCTTGATATCCAGTTGCAACAAACCTCTCCATGGTGCTTCCAAACCTAGAACTTTAGACCCATGAAAAGCTGGAAGAAAAATTGCATGAGTGTGGAATGGCTTGCTGGTTAAGCATCTTTGCATGCTGTTTTGCAGGGATTATTATTTGAAACTTGCCTAAGAACTAATCGTGATGTTGTGGGGCCTGTAATGAGGATTTAACCTTTACAATGTCCCGTTGTGGAGCATCTTTTTGGTCCTATCCCCAAGTTACTGGTCTGTGATTTCACCCTTTTCTGCATATAATTCAAAGGGCAAACTCTACTGAAAAACCAGAGGGAATTCTGCTTTTCTGGCTGGCCACAGGCCGTGAGGTAGGAGACCTTGTTGTCCAGTGTTGACACAACCTGCACTTTCTCATGCTCCAGTTGTTACACAAATTTTTGCGTGATTTCTATCACGGCACAATTTTATCCTGCTGGGTTTACTATTGGGAGAATGCACTTGTCTTGCAAGATCTTTATTTGACACTTGGGGTATTTACTTTTGGGGATAAGCTAAAGGTCTGAGAAGTGGTTTGGTAGGCTCATATTTGGCCAAGAGATTCCAAAGCTGCAGGCTGGGCCCTTTGTGTACTCACAGTCTGCCCACCAAATGCAAAGCAGCAGTGGCTGCTGGAGGGGACAATCAGTGGGGACAGCATAGTGTTGTAGAATCATGTTGGGGCACTGTCACTCTGAGTCTGCAGCAATTCCACAAAGCTGTGTGGAATTTCCTTAGGATATTGCTGAAATCCTACTTCAGTACGTGGGAAGGGAAAACAGCCTGGAAGTGGTGCTCATTCCAAATTTTGAGCTTGCTCCTACCAAGTTTCACTCCCGCTTGGCTTACAATGCATTTAAAAAAAACTATTTTCATGATGTTTAAGGCCTCATTGCAAAGTATGCTAAACCAAGTCTGACTGGAGTTAAAAACACAGAATAAATGACTCAGAAAAGCTGCTCATTGGGAAAGGGTTATTGTTATAGACAGCTTGTATAGAAAACGTCTCTTCAAGGAGTACCTCTAGAAGGAGGAAATCAAAAGCAGCAGCTTGTGGGGAATATGTGTCCTCTGGTACTGTCCCAGATCAGAGCTTACAGAAGAGCATCTTTACATTCATACAGTTGGAATACATCATAATTTAAGTGTGCCCTGGGATATGACTATCATTGTTTGTGTTTCTAAAAGTATTTGTTGGCAAAATGAAGCATGGGCATCTGACTCCAGCTGTGGGAGCTGCCATCTACTCTCTCTGCCACTGCCTTACTGTGTGGCCTTGGGCAAGTTCTGTAATTACACTGGGACCTTGTTTCCCAGCCCTGAGAGTCATAATAAACATCCCCCCCACTCACACTAGGTTTTCTGTGACACTCAAAGCCAGCCACTAATTCTGCCTTTCTCCTTTGTGCCTTCTTAAGCATTAATTTTGGTGAAGTTGTTCATTGTGACAAGGGCTTCTCTGGATAAGGGCAGCAGTGAGGTCTGCAGTGAACAGCCAGCACTAGGAGACGTGTGAGGGAAAGACACTGTGTTATTACAAACAACTAATTACATTATTATTAAGTTCATTACTGTTTCCTGCTGAAAGGATCAGTATTCAGAGACTAATGCATTCTCACAAGAAATCGATGGGATACAGGATTTGTATTCATTTCTCTGGGAGCTCAGTAGATCCTTAGCTAAGACAGTGAATGGTTTAAAATATTACTTAAATGTAGTTACTGTGCCTGTATAGGAACATAGGTGAAGTGCAGCATGAAATCTTGGGAAAATTTATCTTTTTAATTTATCTAAGGTTTTATTTCTCTCAAGTTAAGCAATAAAAGCTTACAGCTGTGTTTTTTCCTAACAGGTAATTTTTAGAATATCTTAAATATATGTTCACTTTCCCCCTCTGTGAACTGCTCTGTTGCCTCTGTAGGATGCAGTGAACATCTTTCCCAATCATATTCTCACTTTCTCTTGCTCCCGTTTCCCTCCCTTCTTTGACTCTGTGGAAATAAGCTGTTCTAGACAACACCAGAGTCTGCAGAGATTGTGACATTTCTTTATTAACACACAGGGATATGGATTAACATTTTGGTTATTTGTCAAAGATTACTCCAGTATTGAATAGTCATTACTATTTCAGCTTCCCTGCAATAGGAACACCAAGTTCTCAAATAAACAGAAGGAAAGCTGCCTAATTTCACTCTAGCACTGGTACATGCCACTACATATTTCTTGTCCTTCCTACTGCAGTTGAATAATTCTCTCTAAGTAAGCTACATACCCCAGTGACCGCCAAGGTATGTTGCTGAGCTGAGTACGTAGTGCTCCAGTGATGAAAAACCCCAGAACTATAGTAAATTATTACTAAATTAAGGGGACCAGAAGGTGGCTTTTTGGAGGTACAGGATCAGTAACAGGTATAACAAGGGAGTTTCTGGATATGGTAAAGCACTACTCCTTCCTCCAATGCATTACATAGTTTTGCCATTTTCTTTTAAAGGAACTGTACTGGTCAGTGCTAAGGGGAAGATGCTGGATACAGGAATGGTATAATCTATTATAACATCTCATTTCATGAGATATCAAAACCCACAGTATCTCTCTGGTGTCCGAGCTCCCCTGTGCTAATTTTTGTAATGTGACCACAAATTGACAAACAGTACATATTGGGTAAACTAGTATGACTAGATGAAACTACATTGATGTGTTGCTCTTTTGCAGTTGATTCTCCCTGGAAAGAAAGAATCAGAGACAAAATATAGTCTCTTGTACTTTCTTTCTTTTACAGACAGCTGCATAGAGTTTCCCCGATCCTCATAACCCATCCTGGAGATCCTAACTGGCATAATGAGACTTGGACAAGCAGCTGATACAGTAATTTCTGACAGCACTCCTTTAATTGGGACACAGGTAAATAACCGTTGTTTTTCATGGACTAATAATGTTCAGATATAAAGGAACCTCTAAAAACACAGCAGACCAAAAGATACGGATGATCTTTAAGGCAGAACTATGGATTAGTCTCCCCTAGCCTATCAGCTCTGTGTGATATGAAACCTGCTATTTCTCACTGCTTTTTTGTTTAGAGAAGAGATATCATACTAATCCTCTCAGGGTCAAATAAGCAATAGAAAATTTCATACAATTTCCCCAAGTAAGACCTGAAAATAGATGTTAGGAAGGTGCATTTCTTTCTGTTCCACTCCCTAAGATGATGGATGAGTAATGCCAGTTTGTGCTTTGTTAGTGCATATGTCTGTGTTTGTTCATTTAAAGAAAACAAGACTTAAAATTTTAATGTAAAATAAGTTAAAGGGGGAAGAATGGAAAAGTAGATAACCCTCTGGCTTGGTGCCCAGAGCAAATTCTAACTCGTGTTGAGGACAAACCTCCTGGTCAGCAGCCAGGAACTTGTTATTCAAACAGGTTTATTATACTGGTTCTACAGTGAAAGATGGTATGAAAACAAGAGTTGCCCAGGGACAATGTGTCTTGCTGGAACAAAGCAAGAAAATACTCAAGAGAGCTTCTCATTGTGTAATCCAGCACACTGTAATGCGCTGTGCACTCATCCGAGCATCAACAAAGGAAAAAATTCCAGTAGTCATAAATTTGTCGCAGCTCATAGGAGATATGCAGTGACACCAGACCAAAATCTGCTCCTGTGTGAGGATGAGACATCCGGAAAAATACTCCTCTCTCCCATTGGAGCAACTCTGGATTTCCATGAGAGCAAACTGACACCAAATTCAGCCTGTTGTGTTCTGTTTTGTTCTTGTTTGTTAGACACAAAAGACAACTGCATTAAGATCTGTCTGAGCTGCAGCCCCCAACCGATCTGTTGTGAAGAGCTGCCCTATTCTCAGGACATATGATTGGCACATAAAAAAATTACAAGCAACTTTTAAAAATGCAGGCCTTAAAAATACATTACCGAATGCATGTTGAGATTATTAAATGAAAAGGCATTTTCATAAATTCTTGCCCTGCTGAAGTCAGTATCAGGATTTCTATTGGGTTCGTTGGAGCCTGGGTTCCCTCATCTATATTTTAAAGACATCACTGATCATTCTTCAGGGAAAACTAGGAACCTCCATGGGAAGACTAAATTTGCCTTTCCAAGTGATTCTTGTCCCCTCTAGCTAGCAGAAAATCTGAGTGTAGATTTCGTTTGTGGGTTATGTATGCTCTTAACTAAGGAAACAAATGGGAAAGAGAAGAACAGGGCAGAAATTCCTTCTTACTGCTTAATAAGCAGTTATGATTTCAGAGCCTGCAAAGCTAGTAGTCTTAATTAAATGAGTAATGTTTTTCCACTATTCCTGGTCTCCTGTAAATTAATTACTAATTGTTTTCAGCAGCACCCATCTGTGATAAGTATGATTAGGAGATTGAGTCAATTATGAGATCACTCTGAATTTACAGCAAATGCAACAAGAGTGAGGGAGCAGCTGCCTCAAATATGAGGTGAAAAGATTTTAAAGCTACTTCAGGTCCCCAGGTAAGCAGACATACAGCATGTATGTCTGTTCTATGTAGGTATTGTTCTATGAATCACAGTGCACTTAACAATTGTTTTTCTGCGCTTTCTTTTGCAGAACAAATGAAGCTTGCTTAGGTTCTTTTGTCCCCAGTAACCTTGCTAAAACTCTATAGCCACCTTTGGTCTTTAGGTGCCCTGTTTTCAGATCCTGATTACTTTTCTTCCCTGCCATAACCAGAACTCTTCTCAAGTGTATTTCATTTAAGGTTTACTTTTATCTCATACAAAGAGATGACTAAATGTAACACCTCAAAAGACACTAGTTCTGAACTGCTCATCACCTAGGCAAAACGTTCTGAAGGGCTCTTAAGAGCAAACTGTAGGAGAAATTGGTAACTGTAGAGGTAACATAGCTACTGTGAGGATACAGGGTTTCACTTTCAGAAATTCCAAAAATGAGCTGCTGCAAAAATGTGATGCTTTTGATTGAACATTGTGTGGTTTAGGTGAGAAGTGTGTTCTGTCATTTTTTTGATCCTGAGAAAAGAGTCAGAAATTGTTCAGTCGTGGTTGGGAATAATGCAGTTTCCCTGATCCTAGGGAACTGTCCTTGTGTTCTGTTTTTCTTGCAAGTGTGTACAGCATCACACATCAGATGGGTCTGTTTTAAGACCTATGATTGCAGCAGGTAGCCAAAGACCAGCCCCCTAGCTGGAGAAAACCAATTGAGACCTCTTGATTTTGATGGGTGGCTGCTGAACTACACCACTCCAATACCCAGCCCCCTTATCTTGGGATGCAATTAATTACAGCAAACAATTAGGTTTCCTCATCCTTGCCAGATCTATTCTGTAGTCTATTTTTAGTAGTCCTTCAACAGTAGGTTATCTACACCCTCAAAAACTATCCAGAAGCCCCTTCCTCATAATGATCCTAACAAGCAGTGGTTATTCTTATTTTCAGTCTCACCATCTGTCTTAATTTGTAAGCTCTTTGGAGGGGTGAAAATAGATCTTTCAACCTTCATATTTCACAGAGAGCCTTCAGGGTCCCTCTTTTTATTTACGAAGGTCCACCTTGCAATTAATCGAAAGCCTGTAACAAAACGTGCTATTAATGGTACTTCACAAAAGAACAAATGTCTAGCAAGTGTTTGCTTAGTCCATCTCTAGTGGGGGGGGGGGGAACCTACCAAAAAGACCTCAATGATTTCCAAGAACAAGTGGCCACCTTCTCTGCACCAGGCTCTCTGTGTTATATACAGCACAGCTGGTGTCGTTCAGGTTCAGGAGCAATCTGCAGCAAACAGCACATCCAACTGTGTGATGCAAATCAGTGCAAACATTTTCTTCCCACCTTTCTTGAGAGGTCTGTATTTTTAACAGACATTATGAGTTCCTTGGTTTGATATTGTGATTATAGAAAGTAAGAAGAGCCAGAAAGCCATTCCCTGGGAAAATACTTTTAAAATGCTTCAGCAATTTACTTGTTTCCAAACTACACCTTGTAATAGGCTTTAGTAACAGCCTAAAAAGGAAAAAAAAAGGACAATTTTGAGTGCCCCAAACTGTGGTATGGTCTTTAGAACTGTCTGCCAATGCTGGGAAACATAGACGTGATCTTTTTTTGGTGGGTCTAATTTTAAAAGACATACTGGGGAGAGAGAGGTTAAAAATATGTATTTCTGGTTTCTTCTGCTCATGTGTCTGGGGCCTAATTCTAAACTGTATGTGGAATTGATGCCCATGAAGGGACTCTTTGGGTTTTCTGGAAACAAAACAACAAATTTTGCATTATTCCCAGTTGAGAATGATGTGGAGTGAGGCGATGAAGCCGTGTGTCTGTGTGTATGAAACATACACTCCAGTGTAAGCTGCTTTTTTGTTTTGGTTAGAGCAGATGATTTCCCCAGAGCTGCCTTGGGCAAGATGTCAAGGTGAGACGGTAGGAGGAGATGGTACCCGTGCTGCATAGCGCAGTGGCTCCAGAGAAATGTGATAACAGAAGAAGGGGTTGCCCTGGCCTGGAGACAAAGCAAGCAGGGCACGAGGGGAGCAAGCATCTACAGGTGCTGCTCATGCTTCCCTTTGTCTAGAGCTCTGCTCCCTCCCTGGGCTCCCAGGTACAGAGAGGAATCGATGATGCAGGGAGCTGCACCCCCAGCAAGCCCCAGGTAGCAGGGATGCAGTGACACAGCATGGGCTTTGAGCTGGCAAGGCAGTTCCCCACAGCACGGGCATCTCCAGGTAGTTGAATTCCACTTTTTATGCCGGCTGTGGGAATAGCTCAAGAAGAGATACAGGGTGGCCTGAGACCTGGTTGAGTCTGATCTAGTGTAAATCAGAGGAGTTGACCTAGAGTACGACAGTCCTACGTGCAAGCACTGAAACGCAGGTTGCTCCCCCACTGCCAGGAAGGCAACTGCAATGTTTGCAGTGCTTGATATGCAAAAAAAGCCCTCTAAAAGATTTTACCTACTATTTCAGGTAGACACAGCAGTCATGTGAGTGTGCAAGCTGGCCAGGAGAACAAACAAACAATGGCCTTTCATAATCTACCAATGCCAGGAAGCATCCCTGACTGGGGTAACTGGTTTGATCTCCTGTAGAAGAACTGTCCAGAGCACTGAATAAACGAGCAGCTGGCAGTGGATTCCCATACAAGAAAGAATTTGCACTGCAATACCCAAATGGCAGCTTGGAGAACTCATCATCACTGAGCACAAAGCTCCTACCGATGCGTAGGATGAACATATTTTAACTGCTGTGTAAAAAGGACTCAGTTGGATTTTGTGTTGTGATGCCTGCATCTTGCTGTTTTATTGATGACTGTCAGTGTCAGAATCCATGAGTTTATGTAATGGGACAGCAGAAGTCCTGGGAAGGAAGAGCCTGGGAGAAAAACAAAGAAATAAAACTGCCTGGGTCTTGTCAAAACAACTCTTTGATGATGAGAGAGGTGACAAAAGATGGGAGGGAAGGGGGTGACAGAGCTGCTGCATTTCTGAGATAAAATAAGCCCTCTCACTGTATCATTCTAAAAACACAAAGTCCTGAACAAATGTGGCTACCAAGGAAGAGAGGAAGATGACCTGATGGCTGGTAAAGCAGCAAGATAAATCATTCAGAGGAACATAAAGAAAAACAGAGTGAGAGGAACAATATTTAGAGATGTGTGCACGAGCAAAAGAGAAAACTGCCACTGGCACATCTGGGAATAGTGCCACTAAAAGAGCAGACCAATCTACTGCAAAAGAATGAGGTTCATGTGTTTTGGGGGACTCCCAAAGTGGATTTAATTTCATGAATTAAGAGATTGCAATGTTTCTTTGGAAATTGTCTTTTTCACTTCTTCTCCAGCAGTACCAAGAGGGAAACCCACAGCAGACGAGAAATTAAAAAAAAAAAAAAAGCACAGAGGTGTGTAAATCATTTCAATGATGAAACAGATCTTAAACATACTGAGAAACAGCTACAGGACAGTTAAGAAATAACTTCTGAGTACCAAATACTAGACCAACTTTAAACAGGCTGACTTCACTCTGTTCATCTCTTCCATCTGAGGAGATTTCAAGGGGTAAACAGTGGAAGAGCAGGGAATGGCATAGAAGCATTTGCTGGAAGAGAGTTAAATGTATGAAAAGCAGAACACATCAAGGAAGTTGTGATAGAAAAGCCCAAGCAACATAGTTGGAGTGCTAAAAAAACATATAGAGAAAACTTTTGGACTAAGTATAGATGACCATAGTCATGTGGTCCATCAACTTGTCTTTTGTTGTTGTTTAATTTCTGTTATGCTAAAGGAAATGCAATTTAGTTACATCCTCTGTAAATTGATGAGCTTGCTTCAAAGATAACAGATTTTGCCTTAATATCTCTTTCTAATAAAAAAAGAAAAAGCTGCAATGTCTGAAATATTTTACTAATGATACAGACACAACACAAAGTCAGAGTTAACAATAAGATGTAGATGAGAAAACCAGCATCAGGACAAATATGATATGGACAGAGACCTTATGTGATAGCTTGATTCTGGCTAAAATTGCAGCAAAGCAAGTTAGTTTTCTTTTGATGGTCAGTATTTTTTCCAAACAATTGCCTGGCTTCTCACTTGGAGCAATAGGGAAGTAGGTAGGTACAGGGAAAACTTCAGCCATATCAAAATTCTAAATCTAGTGAAGCATTTCAGGCTGAGGCTTGAGCATCCCATGCTTCCAGTGTGACCTGATATTAAAATGTGGGAACTGCCATGTGAGAAACTTCCTTTTGATGATGACAGATCCTACCTGCTACTGAGGAGGGAGGTGAGCATTCATCACTAAGAAACATAGAAGTCAGAAGAATCCAGTTTCCTGCTGAAACAAAGCAGGGAGTCTCCACAGCAGCACTGAGACCTAATGCCTCTCCAACCACATGGCCCAACATTCTAGCACTGCTTACTTCACACTTCTCGCAGAAAGCTCCTCATCTTTTCTCTGCTGAACTACTCACCAGCCCTTTAGGCCCCATTTTCCCATGGAAAGGGAAGTAAATAAAAAAGGAGTTCACTCATCAGGTCAGCTGCCACCTCCCAAATGCCAGGGAGCATGCCTAACTCAACAGTATAGCAATGACTGAGAGCTGTTCTCAGCATGGATTTACCTAACATGCATATATAAGGACAAAAACTGTGGGGGAGAAGGGAAGAAAACCAAACAAAAAACCAAGTCATGTGTAGCATGATCAAGCTTTCTGTAATTTCACCAACTAAAAAGTCTGGGGTGGGGAAATTTTACCCCAGCACCATTGAAAGCATGTTTGAGAGAGAAAGGTCAGTTATCTTATATATGAGCTTTAAAAAAAAATAAAATAGAAGCCCGCACTTCTTCCTCTAGAAGGTTCATGATACTCTTTATCAGTGATTGTACTGTACTAATGTCCACAGGAGTAACCTCAACTGTACAATATTGTCCTTTGGAAAGTGCTGTTGTTTTGAACAGTTTTAGTGGGCAGGCTTGATATGGTTAGCAAGTTCAGCCTTCAAAAACCCTGCTTGCATTTGTTGCATTCTCTCCCTCTTGATTCTTCCATAAAACCACACTGTATATAAGCATGAGACTATGTTTCCTAAGGAATGGATTGTAATTGTTAAGCCAATCAGCAAAAGCTTGTGAGCTGTCTTTTTACTCTTTTTATACCACACCAATTTTTGCAGCTGAGGATTGCAGTGCTGATTTTAGCATAAATCATTAGTCATTATTTTTTCAGCAAAGACTTTGACAGCTTGCTTTGTGTAGTGTAGTGGAATATTCCACAGGATGACAAAGCAAACATATGTTCGAGGATCTGTGCAAGATGCTAATTGCAACAGGGCACGAACACAGGTTTGGGAACGTGGTACAATGCTTTCAGTAACATACAGAGCATTTCATTCTCCGAAGGTCTTGCACTTAATCTATTTTTGGGAAGATATTCTGTAATACTATCACAGATGGGAAGGAAAAGAGAGATCAGAATTGGCAGTGTTTTATGACATTTTACACAACTGCAAGACAGTGCGGAACTCTGGTTCGTAAAGTCAATCAATATTTAAGGTTCTTCTCTTTGAATGCTCACAGCCGGAGCAGAGGTTTTGCCACCCTGTTCCCCCATCTGTACACCAGTTCAAAATGAATCATCTGCACTAGTGGACAGTGAAGAGAGTAAGTGCTTCCACAAAATGGCTTTTTTAAAGAAAACCTTTAAAATTAAAGCATAACCATCTGTCGTGCTAAAGCATATATACACTTTTCACCTTCAGAGAGCTTTCCAGGCATTGACTAATTAGACCTTGGAACCTAAGAGGACCAATTTTTTTTTCCCAATTAAGACTGAGAAGACAGCAGGGGCATCTTGTATCCCTGCAAGGAATTTAGGCTCCCTGTGAGGCAGGAGAATTGCAATCCTTTTGTAGTAGTCAATGTTTTCAAACAGTGGGGTATAAAGTTGAACACTTCTACCACTATTTATGCACTTGTGACAAATTAAAGGCTTGATTTTTTTTTTCCACAACTGCTGCACATTCAGATAATTCTATTGGCTTATAAATACTAAATGACCAATTTGAATAGCAGCTGCAGGTGCTCAGTCCTTTTAATATTAAGTCATTTAAAAGGGTGTGAATTAGGCACAAAAAAGTAAAGTGTCCATTGATTAGTTAGCTGAAATGGAAAATATTTCCTATGCTCTAAATGTTTTTTAATTGATTGGAGAAATATTTTATTTTTAATAAAGATAAAGTATATTTATATATATAAAATAAATATATTTTACATAAATATTTTAAAATTGGTTTTTTATTTTATTTCATATGGTATCAAAATGACCTTCTGTCACCACACTTATTTTATTTTGTAATTAATAAAATATTTAATTTTCTGCATTGGTTTAAAGAATAAGAACTTTAGATACCTTACATCTTGAAAGGTCATGAGCTTTACCCTGTTCTGCCATTTAGAAAGCCAAATTAAAAACTTTCACAGTTGTTGTTAACTCAAAACTTCATATTTCAGCAAATAGATCATTCTCTTGTCTCTAACTTCAGGCTTGGAAACTAAACCCATGACATTCACAGGGTGATGGTAGATCTCCAAATGAAAACCATGGATTTAAGCTCTGCTGGTATAGGCTAGGGCATTTGAGGGACTGCAGTCTCCAGCCATCTACCTTGCCCCTTTGCCAGAGATTGTGAGCTCCACAGCAGATAAAATTTGCCACAGAGCTACAGCAGTTCATAAGTTATTGTAAATACCCATTTGCGGTTTATCTTTAAATGCCAGGCTGTGGACCGAGGCCGCTGCTTCATGGCCTGTCTGACTGACTGAGCCCTACCTGACCCTTGCCCTCTCCTCCCTTATAACTGTCATCTGGGAAGGAAACCCGCTCCAAAGCCTTGCCAAAGCACGGCCTCGTCTAGATCATAAAAGGCAGGGGAGAAGGGAACATTGAAAACTAGTGAGCAGTATTGAAAAATGGTAAGTAGAAGAAATGTGGTGGAGTGACCACACATGTTAGCAATTAAAAAATATATATGAAGACTCTAGCTTCAAGGCCTTGACAAAAAAAACTGACAGTACTTTGAGCTATTGAATAAAAGGAGAATGGCAAAAGGGAAAAAACAACAGGAGACATGAAAAATGTAAGTACATAAGAGAACCCCATTAAAACATGGAGGTTTGAGAACAGTGAATTTCCTTCATTGGGTTATAATAGGACGTGATGTTACCCACAAGACCTTAGCCTGAGCTTTTCAGAGTTCCTGTAAGTCAGTATAGTCCAGCAATGATGTGAATAGTACATAGTGTTTAAAACCTTTCAATTTCTCTGAAGAGTTGCATGCACTGAAGTGAGTTGTTTTGAAAATTACCACTCAATTTTTGTATATGTTTGTTCTAAATTAACTTTATTTAGGATATCATGCTATCTAAGGAATGTGTGTTCAAAGGTTACAAAGTTTTGAAAAGCTCTTTATAACCAGTTCTGAAGCCTCAGAATTTTTTTTGTCATGGACAGTAATTTTCAGGCATGAGCATTATACTCCTCAAGAAATACGCAAAATAAAATGTGACAGCAGGGCAAAATATTTTATAGGCAAAGCGACTTTCTGTAATAATGGAATAATAAATGCAGAAGGGGGAAAGGCCAAGTGTGAATGCTGAAATGCATTCACAAGTGCCTTTGTGCCACTTCTGCGGCTGCTGGAGTGCCACTTGTTCGTATGGATTCATTCTGCGAAGCAGTTGAAGCTAACCACCTCATAGGAAAGTGCACATCCAGCACACCTCCAAGCAGTAAGCTTGTACTTCTATTGCTACTCTGCTGACAGCAGTTACTGTTGGTCGATTAACATTATGAAAGAATTAATATAGATAATGGACAGAAAAGCCTGTTATTTCCTAAAAGAAAGTGAAAAATCTGTCAAAAGACTTATAAGTCCTAGGGAGGGTTTGCTAGTGCAGCACTGTTTGTCATGCTGCAATTTGGAACAGAAGAATTTGAGCTCAATTGGGAGTGATTTGTACTGTGCCATTGCTGGAGACAGATGTTGCACTGCTTCTTTGACTTTGTACCTGCTTGTTTTCCCTACGTGTTACACTGTATTTTGGAGAAAGGATGGCATTTACCATGAGTTTGGGCAGTGTTTAGCTTTATTCCTTGTTGACATCCCTGTAGCCTATTGAACACTGCTACTCCCCAGAAAGAATGGAACATTTTATAAGGGCATGTAGTGATAGAACAAGGGGTATTGGTAGGTTTAGATTAGATATTAAGAAGAAAGATTAGATATTAGGAAGAAATTCTGTACTGTGAGAGTGGTGAGGCACTTGAACAGGTTTCCCAGAGAATGCCCCATCCCTGGAAGTGTTCAAGGCCAGGCTGGAATGGGATTTGAGCAACTTGGTCTATTGGAAAGTATTCCTGCCCATGGAGCACCCAGGGGCAGACAATTTTTGAGGTCCCTTCCAACCCAAACCATTCTATGAAACTATGATTCTATGAACTTTTCTTTAATATTAAAGATCTGTAGTAGTACGTGACATGGCTTAGCACTCTTCCAACCTCAACTGCACATACAACAGAGCATCTAAATTGATAAAATAGTCACTTTTATCAAATATTAATCTATACAGAACACACGGTGACTAGAAAATGGGTGAATGTTAAAGGAGGTTTGCAGCCTGTGGAAGGAGTGAGCAGTCCCTAAGTTTTGGAGCTTTTCTTGTTTTAAGTTTTCTGTGGTTTGTGTACTGGCCAGTAATACTATTAGCTACAAATCAAGCAGGATAGCAGATGGGTAAAGAAGCAGAAATCTCAATCAAAATGCAATGAGTTTCTTCACAAGGCTAGATTTGTTAATAATAACTGTGCTGTAGTTATATCAGGAGACTTCAAATGAAATTGGAGCTGAAATATACTGGTTATCTACAAATACACAGAGAAAAAATCTGTCTTGGAGAACTTACAGCTTAAATTGACAAGGTTAAACCATAAAATAAATAGTAAACAAATAAACTCACAACAACTGAACAGAAGGAAAGAAAAGAAAGAGAGAGCCGGGGAAATTAATTCCTAAAGCTGATACAGTTCACCCACAATTCCATGGTGGATTAAGGGCTTACAGTTGAGTCAAAACAGGAGTCCCAGTTCCCTGGCTGCCCAGCTCCATCCTTTAAAGACAAGGGAATAAAAGGAAGCCTAAAATGAGTAGAAAATATATTGATACCTAAATGTGATTGAAACAAGTAGGAGGTTTTATCATAAAATGTTACTCTGACGACAGATATTAGGAATGTTGGTATGTGGTGGAGAAGAAAACACAGCATGCAGCAGACAACCCTATTATGTCTTGGAAAGGTGATCAAAATTCCTCTAGTGTCTTCTCCAAGGACTTCTTTTGGTGTCTTTTTTTTTTTTTTTTAAGCCAGGCATCTGTACTTGGAGCTACTAAGAATTCAAGTTCTCTTGTAGTCTATGCTAAACTGTCCTCACAGTTGTGGTTGAAAAATGGCTGGTGTTACAAGGAATGAGGGGGGCAAACCCTTCCAGCAACACACAGCCAGTAGCTGGCTAAGGCTGGGAGCCTGCCCAGTGTTGGTGACCTTCCTTTGTCAAGGTGCATAGTCGGATGTCATGGTCTGTAACCTGAGATGACTAATAATTAGCATCCCATTCCCTAAGTCAAGCATCAAGTACTTTTCTTCATTATTTGAGGGTGATCCAATGCTGTTTCTACCAAAAGAGCAATTTCTGCTCATTTCTGTGATGGGTGAATTAAGTCCTAGGAATTGAGGGTGAAAATATGCTCACTGGAACATTCCTTCTATTGGAAGCCTTTCACTCTGGCAAATTATTCTGCCACAGGTTCAAGAGTGAACATGGTGAGAACTGCTCGGGTTCCTTGTTATTTAAATAGATATGCAGAACTTATTATCAGTCAGTGAGAGCTATTAGTAGTGTTTAGCTCTCTGTCAAACAGCAGCAGACTGTGATGAAATCACTTCTAGACCTTATTGTTCATGAACATGCATATTCTTAAAAACAAGTACTTCTGTATCCTCACTGTTTGGGTACAACATTGTATACACTGTTCTACAAAGAGATTTTTTTTTTTTATGCCTCTTCACCCTAGTATTCACCAAAGGCTACTACATAAAGGTTGACACACCTGAAGGGTGGGATGCCATCCAGAGGGACCTGGACAAGCTCGAGAAGTGGGCCAGTGACAATCTCATGAGGTTTAATAAGACCAAGTGCGAGGTGCTGCACCTGGGTTGGAACAACTCCCAGTATCAGCACAGGCTGGGGGATGAACTGATTGAGAGCAGCCCTACCAAGAAGAACTTGGGAGTGCTGGTGGATGAGAGGCTGTACAAGAGCCAGCAATGTGCACTTGCAGCCCAGAAAGCCAGTTACGTCTTGGGCTGCATCAAAAGCAGCATGGGCAGCAGGCTGAGGGAGGTGATTCTTCCCCTCTACTCTGCTCTGGTGAAACTCTACCTGGAATGCTGCATCCAGCTCAGGAAGAACACTGACATGTTGGAGCAAGTCCGGAGGAGGGGCACCAAGATTATAAGAGGAATGGAGCATCTCTCATGTGAGGAAAGGCTGAGAGAATCATGTGTATTTAGTCTGGAGAAGAGAAGGTTTTGGGGTGACCTAATTGTGGCCTTCCAGTACCTGAAGGGAACCCAAAAGTAAGGATGGAGAGAGACTTTTTACCAGAGCATGTAGTAACAAGACAAGGGGAAATGGATTCAAGTGAAAGAGAGTAGGTTTAGATGAGATATTAGGAGCAAGTTCTTTACTATGTGAGTGGTGAAGCACTGGAACAGGTTGCCCAGAGAAGTTGTGAATACCCCATCCCTGGAAGTGCTCAAGGCCAGGTTGGATGGGGCTCTGAACAACCTGGTCTAGTGGAACATGTCCCTGCCCATGGCAGAGGTGTTGGAACTAGATGATCTTTAAGGCTCCTTTGAACTCCTGAAGAGTTAGAATCCTTCAAGCTAAAATATAGAAAAGCAAGTAAGCGGCAGTAAAAACAGCTTGTAGAGGTGTGCTTCTCTTTGTAGAAATACATTAGGTTAATGGAATGAAAACTCTCAGAGCCATTCCTGACCTCTACATTTTACTGCTTGTTCATGCTTGGATTTCATAACTAGTCTGATGTTCATAGGTATTGTAATTTTTTAACAGTTATTTTATTGTAAATCTATATCCAGATGAGATGGAAATGATCCATAAACAGACCAAAACTACTTTTTAGAACGAGATTATTTTTAGGTTAATTAAAATCTGTTTTATGTGAGATTTATTTATTTCTTCATTAAGCTGGCTAATCTGCAAAAGTCCTCACCTTCTCCACATATGTTATATACAAATGAATATACAGCCACAGATTTATAGTCTGAATAGGTACACTAAAAATGAGTCATAATAACCCTTGCATCATGCTGACCCTGTTAAATTGTCCCAGACTAAATGCACATATATATATATATATGAATATAAAATACATACATATAAAAAGCAAACTGGTAATTCTAATTTAGAGACTCAAGCATGGAGATCTGCAAGC
Source organism: Neopelma chrysocephalum (assembly GCF_003984885.1). Taxonomy (NCBI): domain Eukaryota; kingdom Metazoa; phylum Chordata; class Aves; order Passeriformes; family Pipridae; genus Neopelma; species Neopelma chrysocephalum. The sequence continues at coordinate 15,756,547 of NW_020897695.1, read as the reverse complement.
ATACTGCATCTTAGAAAAATGAGATTGAAGTTTCTGAAACAGTCCATTTATATTCATGTCATGTTTTGTGAATTTAGGTCAGGTCTTCATGACCTATTAAAAAGTATCTAATAGCCTATACATGCACAGTTCAGATACTCAGTTCTCCCCATGTTCATTCTTTATTCTGTTGCAGAATAATTTACAAGAGGCCAAAGCTCACCACAGCATTGTCACCAATAGAAGGAATGACCCAGTAAGTGTGGTTTTCACACTCTGGTCACGGGGCTTAATTCACCCCTCATAGAAATGAGCATATACACAGACAAAATGTACTCATTCAAATGCAATAGCAGTGTCAAAATAAAAAGAAATTTATCTGTGGATCCTAAAAAGTCAAAATGTAATAATAATCCTATATCTTGTTTCTATATCACAGCCAGCATTCTGATATGCTTTAATGGTTACAAACAAGATTCTGTAGATAATTACTTATATACTGTTAAAATACTGATATTAATAAAGCATATAAGCATACTAAAATCCAACCATCTTTGCTATTGGATATAACAAAGTCAATTTTCGACAACTTTTTCCTCAGGGAGGTTTTGTTCAGAAGCACTATGACAAAACTCAACTTCAAAAATTGTCAGGAACTCCTTCATCTCAGGATCCAAGTTGGTCACTGTTAAAAGTGACTGGATGGCTTTGATGACTTCTACAGTTTTGGGTCAGTCAAGGGGAGATTTCTACACGCCAGATTTCAACAGGTAATTAGCATCTACTGGATTATCCTGAAACATCCTTGTCAGCAGAGCCATGCAGCAGTCCTTCCTGGAAATTCTTTATCTATGTATCTATGTATCTATCTATCTATTCATCTTTCTTTATAATTGTAGCTGAATGTTCAATTCTTGGTGTTTCCTGTTCCTGCGCTCCCTCTTCTGGCTTTCTAGAATTATCTATCAAACATCTTATGCCTACATCATGTGATCAACTCCGGGTTTGGTGGTAAACACATCAGTTGTAGTGATAACACATACTTTGGTAGCAGACATCACAGAAGGGACTACTACTAAATAAATCAGGAAATTACCATAGCAGCCAAGTGCTTCTGTACATATCTATTCTGAGCAGAGGTTCCCCGGACTTTTGGAGAGCAAAAAGATTCCTAATATTGGTGCAATGGCTGCAATAGTATGGATATTAGATAAGGATAAACAGAAGGCTTCACTGGAATATGCTCTCCAGATCTCTAATTTACCCTTTCTCTTGAACAGTGCAGTAGAATGGTGTGCTGAAATTTGTCTCCAGAAACTAGTAGATCTTTTTTTCACAAATTTTCTTCTAAATTATGTTACAATAGCACTGTTAAATAAATGTTCTCCTGCACTGTTCAAAATTCAACTATTATGGTAATATACAGCTGAAATCAACTTTAATGATTTTCACTGCTAAGCCTGAGAGAAAAATAAAAACATGGAGAATGCAATTGTTCATTTTAAGTATTGTTCATTCTTAATATTCTTACAAACATGTTTCCTAAAACCACATATCTGTGAGTTTATCCCCCTTGTGACCATACTAGGAAACTGGTCCTGAGCTAATATTGGAAAATGAAATAAACAAAACTTTCTTGCACACCTTATGTTATATTTACAATGGCCTTTTCTAAGTTGTAAATACTTTTGGTTTCCATGTGAAACACCAAAATGCAGGTAACAAATACAGAAAAAAAGCTCAGTATTATGGAAATTGTTTAAATGCAAACTGACCAGCCATTTACTTGCTGTGGATATTCTCTCTCTTTCAATAAACTCTGTGCATCTGCAAGAAACTCTTGAGATGGTTTGATAAGTGTTTTCAGTGTATTTAATAAGAAATATGTTACATATGGACCTCACATTTTCAGTGTTGGAGTTCTACCTTAATAAAGCAACATGAAAAGGTGCTTTAAAATGTATACTAAACACAGGAACCAACACATTCCATTTCAATATGCTAAGTCCAGCTTCTCCATGGATTCTAACATTCAAGGAGGTCTTAAAACTCAATGGCTTTACAGAAATGTTCCTTGATTGCAGGGAATTCCCACTATGGAGAAGTTTCAGAATGCAGAATGGTAATGTTTCCTGCCCCAGCTCCACCATTGTTCTTTGCTGTCACCCATGCCATGCACCTGCCTGCAAGGTGATGGAGGAAGATTGACCAGGCAGGCAGTTCCTACATGCCTGAAAAGGAGCTTCCATGGTTTTGGGGTGCACACTTAGTCGCTGTCATTTGGTGGAGTCTGTGCTCTAGTGACTATATAGTCATCTGTGACTTAGGTGAGTAATGTCATTTATTGCCTCACACTGGAGTATTTGCTCAGATCTAGCATATTGCTGACACAGTGCATTACAGCCTAAGGGGACAATGAAGTCCCATTCCCCTTCTGGAAAGTCCCCAGCAATTCTGCTAGGTATAAAATCCTAGTAAGTGGCTGGTAACTTGTGGTACTTTCAGGGCAATGAACCTCGTAAATGTCAGATTATGCATAATGACCTAGGTGTTGCAGGAGAGTGGTTTTATGGGAAATCACTGGGAATTATTAGCCTGCATAAAGATACCCCTATATATAATTACATGCAAGATTAGATCCAGTAATTCTGCAAGTTTTGGTCTTCATGTACGATGTGGTAGTTCACAATGAGTAAATTTTGTTAAACCAGACATTAAAAGTTACTGTACCACAGCCAGGCTTCATGGCTATCATGTCTTATCAAAGTACAAAGTATACAACTTTGGGGGAAAAAAACCCCAAACACCACCCTCACTAACTGATATTAATAGGTACGGTTTGATGGCTCACAGCATCACATATCCTATGTAGCTGTGGGCTAAGGCATTAAAGAAAAATAACAACGCTTACTGAGTACTTTTCTTTTAGGGAGACTGAGAACAAAATCAGATCTCTGATATTTGACTTTTCCAGGCAGCGAAAGCCACGAGTTGGGTGCTTATCTCTCAGCGGCTTTAGCGACCCGCGGGGATGCTAAAGCGCCAGGGCCTGGGAAACAGCCGGTACCCGGCGGCGGGGCCGGGCAGGGGGTGCGGAACGCGACTGCGGCCGCCCCCTCCCGGCCGGGCCCGGCCCGGGGCGTCCCGGCTCGGCTGGGCTGGGCTTGTCCGGCAGCTCGCTCGCTTTGGGGGCAAGCAGACGTGCGCCGCAGCGTACCCGCTGCAGGGCTGCTCAGCAGCGGCGGCTCTCGGGGAAGAGAAGGACATCAAAACACAAATAGTTATTCCAAAGGCAAGGAGGCAGCCCCAAACCCCTCATCAGAAGCTGCAGAAGGAGGGGCGTCAGCCGCATCCCCGCGCGAGGGAAGTGGCGCGGGGGCGGGAGCGGGTGTCGGCCCCCCCCCCGCCCGCAGGTGCTGCCGAGCCGCGGGACCCCTCGGCGGCGGCCGGCCCGGGGCTGCACATCGCGGCCCGGCCAGCAGGAGGAAGGAAGAGGAAGTGAGAGCGGCGGCGGGAGCCGCCGGGTGCCTGTGCGAGCCCCGGGATGGGATAGCGCCGGGGGCAGCCCAGCGCACCGCACCGAGAAGGCGGCGGCGGGAGCGCGGCTCCTGCGGCGGGGGGCGCTGCCCACCCGGGGAGGTAGGTGAGCCTCGGGTCCGGCGGCGGGAAGCCGCGGCGAGGCGGACTGCGGCGCTGACCGGGCTGTGCAGGGGAGCGCGGGGAGACGCGGAGGCAGCGGGGTGGAGGGGCAGGACGGGGCAGGCGAGCCCCGCACCTGCCCGCGGCGAGCGCCGGAGCCGGTCCCCGCAGCGGGCGGTGCGGTGCGGGGCGGGAGGCGGCCGCCGTCGCTGCGAGAAAGAGGAAGCGCAGCCTTGTGCTTGTCAGCGCGGCGGGGCCTCGGCCGGCGGCTGCCGGCGGGAGGGCGGCCCGGCCCGACCCGACCCGCCTCGCACAGCGGCTCCTCCCGCCACCCTGCCCTCGCCCCGGCCCGCGGCCGCCGCTGCCACAGCCGCCCGGCTCTCCCCGCCGAGACTTCGTCGGCACCTCCTCCTCCGCCACCGCCTCCTCCCGCTCCGTCCCCGCCTCAGCCCTCTCCCGTGCCCCGGGCAGCCCTGCCCGACCCCGGCTGTGCTTGGTGGTCGGAGGCCGCTGGTGAGGGGCTGCGGGCGGCGGCCGGGCACCTTCGGGCTCCGGGGGGTGAGTGGTGGCGGGACGGTCTCGTCGCTCCGCGGTGCCGGGGGGGGCCGGGAGGGCGTGCGGGGCACCCGCCGCGGCCGGTCCCGCGTGGGTTAATACGCGGGGTCAGGCCCGGGCGGAGACTGCGGCCGCAGCAAGTGTCCGCACCGCCGCGGGCGCCGCTCGGGAGGAGAAACCTGAACTTTGAAGCAAGTGCATCCCCGCAGGCAGCCAGGCTCCGGGCTCGGCGTTGGTACCCAGCCGCCGCCTCCGAGGGCATGCCTCCCCCGCGACCCGGCCTTCGAGAGCTTTTGGTGGGGTTGGGGTGCGTGTATGTGTGCATATGTTCCTTTTCCGAAGTTTATGCTCATACAAGTGATTAAACTGCTGATGAATTTCAGATGAAATGATTGTTCTGAAATGTGGGTGGTGATTATGCAGAGCCACGGTGCACAGCCTTGTAAAGCAAGTGGGTAGTGGGTCCAAAAAGTTACGTTTGTAAAGTTTTTTTGGCTCAAAGCCTTTGCAAAGTTTATTTTGAATATCTTTTCCTTGCAGAACTAATACAACTGTCCAGCCCTCCCCCGAGGACGGTATAAAGTAAATATAGGAGTTCCTGAAAAATAACAGTGAGTACATTTCAAATCAGTAGGGTTGTGTTGTTAACTTTATAAGACTATCTCTCAACCTGCCAAGGCTCAAGATGTGTAACAAACACATCAAGAGCGCCAATGATAATAACAGTGCAGGAAATGTACCGTGTGTTAATTGCTGTAGTATAAACATGGTTGCCTATGAGCTGTGTTTCATGATACAGCAGTTACAGTGCAATTTCAGCAAGGGATGTTTTGAAGTCTGTTCATAAGCAAATGGATTTTCTATTGCTTTTGTCACTCAGCTGCCTGATAGCCCTTGGTTAAAATATTTATCTTTTGGGAAGAGAGGGAAGTTGAGTAAGAACTGTGCTGTGTCCCCTGTCAGTGACAGAGGATGTTGTTTCCTCCTCTTTCCCCTTGTCTGTTTCTTCTCCTTTACCCCAAATGCATGCACACATGCATGCCATCTCACCATCAGTTATATAATCTTGTAGACATTTATGGATTATTCATTGTTCACATTAGTCCCATTCTTTCCATGTCATTCTTGCTTGATTGAGTGGATTAGGCAGAATATTACACAGTAAAGAAAAATACATTGAAATTTACATAAAGTTCTTCCAGTTTGAGCTGCAAGTTTACTTTCTTTGAAGGTTTTATTTCCCTGATTCCCACCGCGTTTTTTGGGGCTTGTTTTTGTGGATTGTTGTCGTGGTTGTTGGTTTTTTTTGTTTGTTTGTTTTATTTTTTTGGTGTTTTGTTTGTCTGGGGTCTTTTTGTTTTGTTTTGTTTTTTGGTCGTTCCCCCCCCCTCCCCAGTATAAGTAGGTGGTAGGGATCTAATCTGATGACCGGTAACTAGGTAAGGAGGAGGAACAGCAGTGGTGACAGCTTGCTGGTAAACGTCCCTCTTGTGTACTGTTAGCAAAATATCCATTAATGCACGTCATAAGGCTGCTAAAAGTACCACAGCAGCTTTTAAAAACTTGCCAGTCAGAGAAAATAAAGATTAATATGGCTAAAACAGGAACATGATGTGAAATGAGTATTGGTGAAAGATACTGTTAGTATCTGTGGATCTTAGTGTGTGAATCGACCATTCTAGAGGTGAACCTGGTTCACAGTTTATTCATACTGGAAAGGTTGCATAGGGGTAGTTGGCTTTCTTTTCTCTCCCTCTGTAATCTCTGAAACTCACTGTGCAGTACAATACTTGCCTTCTCTGTAGCTTGCAACTTTGCTACGAGTATCATCTGAGTATTTTTTTTTTAATGAACAATGGGTTGGGGGGTGGGGGAGGAAGAGAACTGGTTTCTATACCATTTTGATATTTCTTCCTTATATTCTCTCTATGCCAGGAAAAAAATTAATAGATGCACAGTTCAGAGGGATTCTGATAAAGGGATAGGAAAAATCTCTTACCTACTTATTCTGTAGCAGTCTTGGTCACCGAAGTATCTGCATTTGCTAAGTCCTTATATAACCTGACCATGCTGTTCTTAAAAGCTAGTACTTCTGTATCCTCGCTGTTTGGGTACGATATATTGTATACATTGTCCTACAAAGTTAATTTTTTAATGCCCCTTTGCCCTGGTGTTCATCAAACAAAGCTCATTATACTACGTAAAGGTGTAACTGTTGCTGAAACACTGCTGTGTGCATTGTACTTCCTGACAGCAATGCTGCTGAGCAGCGAATGGCAGATCAAGAGTAACGTGGTGTTCCACCCTTCCTTCCGCTCTTTGTTTTTTCTACCTAGTAGAAGTCTCTTTAATTTTAAGGTTTGGGCTCACAGACATGCATTCTCAGTGTCCAACCTACAGAGTGGTGATCTCAGGATTTCCATGCTGATACGCAGGGAACAGAGCTTCACATGCACACGTAAGACGTGTGGCTTTCTTCTTCTGATACTCTAGACAGCTTCAGTATAGATGGAGATTTATGTCTGTAGATATAACTGTAACTAGGAAGAGTTTTCCACAGATCTCTGCCAGTGCACCTGCACACTAAAATGCAGTGTCCTCCTGTTCCAATGACAAGTATGGGGGGATGGTTTTGTATATTGCCAACCACAACATTTCTAATTCTGTGATTCTCAGATAAGGATTTGCTTGGGACTTAGATAAGGCCATCAAGTACAATTTTCCTCTTGAGCTGAGACTTTGCTCTCACTTGGTAGTCAGTTTCCTCAAAATGAATGATCTCTTTGAAGTTTAGGAGCTCTCTTTGTCATGCTGTGCTGTGAATGTGCAGCATGTCCTTGTATTTAAAAAAAAAAATTGTCATGTGGAAGGTAATGGGAATTTGAGAACTCTGGAGGCAGGAAAACATCATGCACTTTTGAATCAAGAAAAAGTGCTGTTGTCTCCTCTGGTCTTCTACACCTGGGTCTAGTAGACTTTCTCCTCTGTTGTGCCACTGCACTGTCCAGAAAGTAGGACTTGAGGAAGAATGAGTTGACTGGGTTTGCCTCCCTGTTCAGTCATTATTTTAATAAGAAGGAGATTTCAAAAAAAAGGTTTTATGGTTGTGGAGTCTTTGTGGTTTGAGCACTTGTGATTACAAATGGCTTTGCAAAGCCATCAAGCCACCATTCAGTAAGATATGTGCTGTATCTTTAAAAGATTTCCCTGCTTTGAGGGAGATTTTTTTGAAAAAGTTTCTTGTATTCGTGGCAGGAGGAATGTGCCAAGTACACGTTGTTAAACTTGTGTCAATTTAACAGAGCAACTGTTTAAAGGATTTCGGATAATTTTCCTTCTACTTGACTCAGTGACTCAGTCACTTTTTTTTTCTTTTATATTTTTTCCTCTCTCTCCAAATATAACACTGAAAGGAGAGAAAGAGAAACTAAAAGCAATTGGCAGAAGTCAGTATGAGGTGATAATATGTATGTGACACTTAACATAAAACAAACTGCAAGCATATGGTGTTAGAGAGATGAATGGAAGAATAATCACAAAATTGTGGAGCTGTCTTTCAGTCAGCATTTTTGCATCAAGTTATTTGCAAGAATTTGGTTTTGTGGTGTGATCTTTCGTTATTGCAAGTGTTGGGAGACACGAAAGAGAGATTGGAGGATAATGTCACAACCTTTCTGCAAATTTCCTCTGTTTTCTGATCACTGTTAACATTTAAGAGGAATATTAATGAGAAATCTATGCCCCAGGGAATAGCTAGCATGTTTCCTCTTCTCTCCATTTCAAATCTGACAGAGGTAAACTTCTATGTTATGAGCAGACACTAAGTGGGTGTTGCCACGTGTGTGGTACCCATCAGTAAGGTACTGATTTCTCAAGCTGCTGAGCACATGCTTGCGCTTAAGAGCAAGGTGAACACTGATTCACACTGTGCTTGTTTGCAAACCCTTGAAAGTGCATTGATCTATTTTTCCTAATGGCAGGTTTCCATTGTGAGTGTTTGATTTATCTGTAGTAGGCTTGTTTTCAATGGCTGCTAGGAGCAGGAAGGTAATTGTGAGAAGCTAGTGGAAGTGATGGACAAGGCATTTTGGCAGTAAATCACACTATGAAAAAGTCTTGAAGGTACTGCTGGTAGGGATCCCCTTAGAAAAGTGTTTTAGTTTATTGACAAATGAATTCATTTTGGTGCATTTCTAGTGAGTGGCCTTCCGAGTTCTTTAGAAAGCTGAATATACTACCTGGAAATGTTATGCAAATGTGATAAGTGACCTCTCCTTACCGCTTTTAAGGACATAAGTCTCCTTACTGTTGCTTCTGCTGTGTTCCATTTGCAGTCAAATAGCACTGCGAAACTCCACAGGAGCTAGCACTAGGATAAGGGAATGAATGGGAACGACCAGTCAATGCTGAGGGAAAAGATTTCCACTCTCGTATTGAATTAAGCTGATTTAAAGTGTTTGTGAAACATCATCTTCAGTAAAGAGGCTGAGGGGTCGAGGGGACGGGGGTAGGGTGAGAAATAAGAAAAAAATTATTCCCAAGCAGATCTATTACCAAATAATAACTGTGTCTTAGCTGTGTGCGTTTTCTCTTTTGCTTCTGCTTTCCTTTTGATTTTTGTTTCTCAAAGTTAAACTCTCCTTGTAACTTCTTCTTCCATGTTTGCCACTTCTACCTTGATACCTTACTCTTTGGTCTTTTGATGTATTTATCTAGCCCAACTCTCGTGGTTTCAAGGACTTTACCCAGTCCTTAAATTCTTTCCCAGGCATCCCTTAGGTTATTACTCAAATAGTTTTATTTAAGATTTCCAGGAAAAGCTGTGGGCTGAAGTGAGTATTACCTCCTATGTTCTTAAAATCTCTAGCTCAAAGGGCTTAGTGTACAGTCCTAATTTATGGGTGACATATGAAGTAAAAAACTGTTTCTGAAATACTGTGTCATCGGGGACTGTGTAATTTTTTTATCAGCTACATTAATACATATATGGTAACCTAGCTTTTTTTCTTGTTGAGCTTGCTTCAACTGAAAGGGATGATGGGTCACTGCTTCTAAGAGAACTTCAGATTCTGGAGATGTGATGGCTTCAAGTTCCCATTCTTTAATACAGCAGAGGATCATTGCTTGGAGATGATCTAATTTCCTAGAGCTTTTTGCAAGTGAGAGTGTGTGCATGAACATGGACAAAATGCTCCATGTGGACCTTATTTTCCTTAATGAAAATGTATGAAGCTGACAACCCATGTCAAATACATCTAACATTTTGAAGTTACACAAGAGGAGAGATATGCAGGGTTTGACAACAGATTGAAGTAATGCTGTCAGCACATCAACCTTCCTCCTTCAGTTGAGATTTTTATGTAAGTTTTCTGAGACTAAATGGTTGGTGATATTCAGACGTGGTTTTCTTCTAGCCTCATAGTAAGAATGGGAATTCAGGGGTCCTAATGTAGTCTGTTGGAAACTTCCATAAAATTAACCATGTAGTTGTCCTTTCCTGTGACCGTGCACATGCTGTAAGTAAAGAGTATACTTTGTTATGTGTTTGCTGACTTGAAACCCATCTGTCTTTGTTCTGATGGTGACTTATCTTTTATGTAGTAATAAATGATGCATAAATGTTGGAAAAATGAACATTGTTTCCTTGCCCTAAGTAGGCAAAACGCTGCCCTGTCTATATTGCTTTAGTCTCTGTGAAGATGTAATCACAGAATAGCCTGAGTTGGAAGGGACACACATGGATCATTGAGTCCAGCTCCTGGCCCTTGCACAGAACAACCCAAGAATCCCACTATGTGCCTGAGTGCATTGTCCAAATGCTCCTTAAACTCTTGACCACTTCCCTGGGAAACCTGTTTCAGTGCCTGATCACCCTCTGGGGGAGGAACCTTTTCCTGATGTCCAGTGTGGACCTCCGCTGACACAGTTCCAGCTGTTCTCTCAGGTCTTGTCACTGGTCCTCAGAGATCAATGCCTGCCCCTCTGCTGCCCCTCGTGAGGAAGCTTATTCTTATTTCTGTCCCTTGTCCTGTATTTTCTTCTGGTTTTGAATGGGCCAACACTTGCAGCACTTGATTTGTGGATTATTCAAACTTTTTCCTTGTAAGCATAGAATCTAAAGTGGTTGTATGGTTTTAAAAAATTGAAACAATGCCAGTTGTCTTCAAATGAAGCCCAGAGATATATCTAAAGAATCATGTCTTTAAAAGTTTTGTTACTGTTGTGAACAGTAGTGGGCTTAGTTTTAGCTGGAAATTATGTAACTTGAATGTTTGGGCTGGTTTTGCACTCTAAGATGCCTATTCAGCTGTCTTTCCTATCTCTGCCACAAAGGAGATGGGATGGTTCTCTGGCCAGCACTTGATGCCCGACATCTCCAAGCTCATTTCTGTGCTGGTGTGTATGTAGTGCTTAGAGCTGCAAACTGCTGCTCTCCTAAAGGAGAAGGAAGCTGAAAGGGAAGCATCAGGGCACACAAAAACCATTAGCCAGACATCTACTGCTGTGCAGGTGACTTGCCACTACTGGATTTGTGACTCACAGAGAAGGGAGAAATTACTCAAAACGTGTCCCAGCATCTTGAACCCCCCATGCCAACCTGTGTTGTACATGGCTTGTGACAATGGACATCTCTTTTGGGTAGAGGTGAAAACTCACTGGTTTTGTTCACTCTTAATCGATTGATGGTTGAACTTGATCGTAAAGGCTTTTTCCAACCTTAACAATTCTGGGACAGGACTTGGCCTGGAGAAAAGGAGGTTCAAGGACCTCCTCGCTCTCTACAACTACCTGAGGAGGTTGGAGCCAGATGGGGGTTGGGCTTTTCTCCCAAGGAACAAGGGATGGGACAAAAGGAAACAACCTCAAGTGCTGGGGGAGGTTCAGGTTGGACACTGGGAGAAACGTCTTTATGGAAAGGGTTGTTAAGCATTGGAATGGGCTGCCCATGGAGGTGGTGGAGTCACCATCCCTGGAGGTATTCGAGGAACAGTTGGATGTGGCACTTAGTCCTCTGATCTAAGTCAAAGGTTGGACTTGATGATCTTGGATGTCTTTTCCAACGTGAATGATTCTGTGATTCCGTGAAAATAGGGCAATGATTTTTATTTTTTAAATGTAGTTCAAACAATTTTTCCTATATTTTGGAGCGATAGAAAGAGTTTAGCAAAAGCAACATTTCAATAAATTCCTACAAAATGCAGTTGTTTTAACACTTTCCTTCCTTAGCTATAGAATTGTTTTAACTAACTATTCACATATTCTTGGTACATGCATGAATTCCAGTGCTTGAATTTGTAGCTGAAGTGAAAATATTACATGCCTGTTTTTCCTTGGCCAACGTACTTTATCATATAGTCTAGCAGAAGTGTGAGGGATATATCGGTCTTGGCAAAGATACCTCACATGAGCAGTTCAGATTTTTTGTCTGACTAGACTGGCAATCTGCTGTATACTATGTTGAATCTTACTGGAGTAACCATAGCAGGGGTGACTCTTTAAATTGCTGCTTCATATTTTAAGAGAGATGGTAATATATTGAGGTAGGGTAACAAGGAATTTAGAACTATTTAGATAATACCCTCTGGCCAAAAAATGAATTTGATTTGCACATTTCTTCTCTAATAATAAGAGGTGAAAAATATCTATGACACAGGTTGGTATAATACAATTTTTACTGTCGGTGCCACTGAACGTATTTGTTACATATCAGTGTAGTCTTTTCCATTGCTTTGCTTTCTGGAATACAGTTGCACATTAGTCTTCATAGCAACGGTTGTGGCTTCAGCTGGAAATTGAAACCTGATAAGTGTTGGCTCAGCACATGGACTTTTGGACAAGCTTTTTCAGGAACACTGAGCCAAACAAACTGAAAAAAAATTCCTAAACATAAGTACTGGTCCTTGCATTCTGAAAAAGATATCTGGTATACCCTTTGGTCTCGAGGCTTTTAAAATGTTGGAGCATTTGGTGTTTTGGGTTTTTTTCTGTTGTTCTCCCAAGTTTCCTTTTTTCCCTCTCCCTTCAAGCACCAGTGTACTCATCTGTTGAAACTCTACCCCCTGTGGTTCAAGTACATTCCTCCTATCAACCTTTTCACCTCACCTCCCACTGTCCCTCTTCACATGCACTGAAATCATTTCTGCTCACCAAATTCTCAAAATTTAGGTCTAGATGTGGGGTCTAATTCTGAGCTGTACTTTATGTAGCTCTATAATTTCTTCTCCTATAGATATGCATAACTTTTCTTGTTGTGCCTCTTCTTTTCTGAAAAAAAAAAGGGGCAGAAAATTTGAACAAATGAGAACTTCCATTGGAGACTGAAAGACAGAACATTTGGTGTGGTGGTTGTTAACCGCTCAGGAGAAGGGAGAAAGGGGGGGGAATAAAGAGCCAGTCAACCAAAAAGCCAACAAAGCCGAATGAAAATGTAAGATCTTTTTCACTCTGGACCACTTAATACAATTTTAACCATATCTATGGCATGTAAGTTTTGACATCTAGTGCCAGTGCCAGTTTCAGAAAGGGAAGAAAAGGACATTAAAAAAAAAAATCACCCAGACCTTGAACAGAATTTTTTTTTTTTTTAACGTAACTAATGTTAGAACTAGGTCAGTTTATGCGGTCTTTTTTGAAAAGACTGATCTTTATATTTTGGAGCTGAAAGTGAAACTTTTGTAAAAGTGCAAATGTGGAAAGCAATTTTGAAGGAGAAAAATCATCTCTGCTGCCCTGTGTTGCTCTGAGCCTTTCTCTGTCCTGGCTTTCTTCTTTGACATATTTAGACAAACTGTTGAGACTTGAGCGTCTGTTCCACCCTCTGTATGAAATGCTGGTGATTTCAATCTGTATTTTGTAGATTAGCTCTAGGGTGTAACCATGTAGAGCATCTTTCATAAACTTTTCTAATATGCAGTGACTTGGGCTTTTATTTCTTGACCTGCTAAAAACAGCCCATTTTTTTCCTTCATCTATCTTAGGAATTTGACTTGTTTGGAGAGTGTCTGTTTGTGTGTTTAGGTAACAAGTTGGTAGTGTCGTGCTGTGTTGGGATGCTTTTCTGGAAGGTAGAGGTTTCAAAGGCTTCATCCCCTGCAGCTGCAAATGAGTCAGAAGACATATTATGATAAAGGAGAGATGTCTGCAGAGGGAGAAGTGAAGAAAATAATCTGCATAATTTTAAATCCAAGTTGGAATTCAAGTTCTATTTTAAAACAAACACATAAATAAAATGGTCTTGGGCTATTTACACTGGAATTTTAAATTGATCTCCTGGGTCATATACCAGAGGGATCGAAATATCCACAATTCAGTGGTGGTTGTGTGTGGATTCAAATTAAAATAGTAGGTTGTAAGATTTTTTTTTTTTTTTTTTGCTATGTTCCAAATTGCTTAAATTTTGTAAAATTATTAATCTCACTCTAGAGATAGAGAGGCTTTTAGCTTTGAATTAATTCTGTATAATTACTGTATGAAGGTTGGAAAAACAACTTTGCTGGTCTATAGGCAACTTTTTCTAATTAAAGGAATGATGGCATAAGGGTAAAAGCAGTCAGGCTTCCCTCCCCTAAATCAGTAAATAAAGAACAACCAAACTAGACTTGAAAATCAAACCTAAGTCAACCAACAGATCCTTTGTTTCCAACTAATTGTTCTTGCTGTGGTCCCTGGTCTTCATAGGAGAGTGAGGGGATAAGCCTTGCTTTCCTGTCTTGAGGCTTTTCTCTCTTGATCTATTGAAATTCAGACTTGAGGGCCCCCTTTAGAGAAAGTCCTGTCGGTAGCTGTCTCCTTAACAAAGAGGCCCCTCCACATACACCGTGGATGTGGATTGGGGAGAGATGTAGCCTCTCAGGCTAGCAATTTGGAGTCATTTAAGAAAACCAGTAGTTTTAATTTCATTTGGAAATGGTAAGCCTGAGTCAATACAATTTTCATACTACTGATGTCTTGCTTTTGAATTCAGACCTACCTAGGCAGGTCCAGTGTGTTCTGCTACAGATTGGTTCCGAGATGTGTAATTTCAGTGGAATGATATTGTGCAACTATGTAGCTTTGACGTTATGGAAGAGACACTGTAACTGCATTATCAGTATTAGCCAAGGGGAAAGAGAGTTGTGGGTTCTCAGTATGGTAGTCCCTGTGTGTTGTCATTTCATATGCACGCTACATGAGACAAGAGGCAGTAAAAGACAAGCCTTGGGAGAAAAGTATCTTAAAAATTTAATATGGATCACTAAATGGCTTGGGTTGGAAGGGACCTTTAAAGACTGTCTAGTCCAACCTCCAGGTTGTATTGTTTTGTCAAAAATAGTACCACTGAAAAAAGAGTTAATTGGTTGTAATAGTGTTAGCTTGTGAGACCTGCAGCAAGATCTGTTAATTCACAGTATTTACAGAAAGGGAAAGGTAAGTCTGGTACGGTCAGTGTGGATAATTGATATTTACCCATCTTATGGAGAAGTTCAGAGTGGGAGCAAGGCATGGCTGTGTTCTGTATTGATAAAGAAAACTTAGAGGTTGTTTCAAGCATCTTCTCAATGTTAATTTAAAAATCCAAGGGTAGACAGTAGGCAGAATGCAGACATAAAGGGATATATTTGCAATCTATTTTCTGAATTAAAGCTGTGGAGTTACCTTCTCTAGGGACAGCATGGATGGTATGTATTAGCAGTGGGAACTCTTGTTCTCTCCTACTGTTTTCCAGATTGTAACATGAAGTTCCTGCTGTAGCTGTAGTGCCTTGGTGAGATAACTCAGCCAAACTGGGCAGAAAAGATCTGCAATCAATTTTTTTCAGATACAGGCAGAACTGAACTGCTCCAGCTACCGAATAATAGTAGAGGAGTTCCCACCAAACATTGGGAAAAGCTCAGAGCAGGTCCTTTTAGGTCTGACTGTCCAGTATTTGTATTGAATACATCTATGTGTCAGCTGTAGGTAGAAATTCTCAACCTCTTTTAGTATATGCTAAAGGCAAAGGAAGTGTTTAATGGTTGCATTCAGTTTGAGATATCTGTTATTGTTTGTTTTCGTTTTTTATTGTGATGGTAGCATAAAGCCTCGAACACAGCCAAAGGAGATTTTTTAGAAGGCACTTCGTCAATGGATATGAACAAAGATGATTTTAATATATTACGGAACAACTGACATAAGCTCTTAAAGGAGTGCACATAGGGACTCCCTGGAAACATCTAGATTTCATGAGGGAAGGACCGCCTCCACTTTCCTCACTGAATTAGGAATTCTGTTGTAGTAATTAAGAATTCAGTTTTAGTAATTCTCTAGGCAGCAGTTCTGCATTGTGTGCAGCAGTTGCTTCATGTTACTAAAGGTTGTCCATAGATGAGAGATCATGAAGTAACAATATGATTTAGTTGAAAAGTACTAATCCTTGATGTTCTCCATAATTTTCTGGTTTGTATTCATACTGATTTTACATTGGGATATCTACATTTGGAAGTGGAAAAAAACCTCTGATAGTTTGGGGGGTTTTATGTGTGTGTTTGGGTTTTTTTGTTCATTTTGTTTGTTTCAAAAGAAGAACTTAATCTGTAACTTTTTGCTGGCTTAATGGAGAAAGCTGTGCAGGTGGTTATCTTGGTCTCATGCAAAGAAATCTAGTAATAATTTGCCATAATATTTCCAATAAAAATGTTAACCAAATAATTCTGAACAGCTGTCATAACTCAGTTCTTCCTACTAACATAACACCATTCAGTCTAGTGGTGTTAAACCTCTAGAGTTTGGCCTTTTGAAGAAAGAGAATTATCTCAGTTACACAGTGCTGTAAACGTTGATTCTTCAGTTGTGACCAGTGTGTAACCTCTGTGCAGAGAATTAGTCCATATGTTCACAGTCCAGGACATAAAGTTTCAAATGAAAAAAATGAGATCAAAGAAAGGAAGACACCTTCCTTGAGTTGTCTAAGAAATTGATGCAGACTTAAAATATGTAAAGTTACTTTCTTCCTTTCTCAGGTCTAACACTGGCATTTAGTTACTTCTGGTCCCATTGAGGAATTCAGGAAATCAGTGAAAGCTGAAGGTGATATATGTGATAATTTCAAAGGCTTTTTTTATTTGCCGAACAGTCTGGATACCATAAGGGAAGAAGTTGTCTGCTTCTTTCCCACTGGTATGCTCCTAGAGCAGAAAAAGTGTATTTGGGAAGAGAAGGAGCTTCTCTGTTAGTATTAATAGAGCAGCTATGTCTTAAGAGCAGCTGTTTCCCCATTGTTACCCTCGTAGACAAAGAGATTGGGTTGCTGAAACATTTGCATAAAATAATGTGTCTTTCTGCAGTAAATCTTTTAAAGTATTTCTGACAAAAAAAATAGTGTATTTCAGCAGTTGTCGATGGCTTGCCATGTGCAAATGTCAGAAGAGGAGCAAGACTGTATTGGGAAGAATCAGCAGAAATTTGTAGCATTTGGCCTCACCATTTGCTTCTGCAGAAACAGAGTAGAAATACTAGAATGTTGTTTACATCTGTGGGTATACGGATCCACAGTGTAACGTGTTTTCCTTCTTTTCTGCAGACCATTTTTATGCACGTAGGAGGAGCAGGTGCTCATTGCTAGTGAAAGCCATTGTACGTTACCTGCCCTTTTGGAAGAGAAATTTTGTGTGTTTTTATTTAAAAACTGCCAGTGCCAGCGGCACATTTTTTTTTTATTGTTCTCATTTTAAAACCCATATCTTGGACTTCCTTATGTCCTCTTACAAAAAAAGAGATTGTTCAGTTTCAGACTCTTTGTTGGAACTGTACTGTTAGGAGCCTTCCTGGCCTCTGGCACTATCAACAGAAAATGCTGCTCATGAAAGAATGGAGTATAGTTTTGGAAGGGCGGCTGGGGAGGGGGAGGATACCAAGACTGGTAGTGAAAGGCGAACCTTGGCATCGCAAAGAAATGGCAGAAAAAACATTCATGTTCCTTGAAACTTTTGACAGTGGTACAATAATGTTGATTGAAGGAGGAGAGAAGAGAAATAAAGCAAGTAGAGGGGGAAAGCATTAGCAGGCCCCAAAAGGGGAGGGGAAGGTATTGTCAAGTTTATTGAGGCCTTGGTTTTTTTCTTCCTCAAGATAGGCCCAAAAGAGGGAATTGGCAGTGATCTCTGGCATTTTAGTTCAGTGATACGTAATTATGTATTTTGGGTTTTTCCCCCACAAAAAGCCATATAAGCTTAGTCTGCCAGAGGTATAGAAACTGAGTTTGAGTATTGCTGGGCTGTTGTATAACTTACAACTGACTGAAGAGTGGAAGAGTGATACATAATGGCACATTCATTAGGTAAATATTCCTGAGTAACACTCAGTTCTCCACAGCTTTAACACGTGCTTATTTTTATATAACGTATTGTCCAACTGGGTGCAAAATCACTAGATGGTGGCATGGCAGGACCATAACATGTTTGTAAACACCCTTTGCATCCTCTGGGGTGAATGATGAAGCCTTGTTGTATTTTGGTTTGTCCTGCGGATCAGGAGCCGTACAAACTGGCTGATGTTTCAGAACTGTCTCTGGACTTTCTCATTTCTTTTCTTACTATTTTTTCCCTCTCCACCCTTTCTGTCTGCTGTTGCAGAACCTCTTTGAGTCCTCAGCAGACAGCATTATGGGTTGTCTACCATAAGGCTGCAGTGGGAGTAAGGAAACTCTTGAGCTAGGAAGCTCTTGAGCTTTTAAGGCCAATCCTAGATTATTCTGGGTCTTTTAAGGTGGGTGAGTGGGTGTGAAGACAGGAAAGATTCTTATTCCCATTAAATTACAATTAAATATGCACTTAAGCTTAGATTTTGTAATCCTGTTGATTCTGCACAAATCAAGACAGATATGGGTCATAATCTTTTTTGCAGTACAGGTATGAATAATGATGGAAAAAATAAAAGCACAGGTCAGATCAGCTGAGTGGGAAGTACCCATCTTGTGCAGCTATGCTTCTGACAATAGCTACTTTCTGAACTGCTTGGAAAGTCTTCCTATGAAGATTTTTGCCATTTAGGCAACAAAAGATTGTAGTTTGCATTCAGGAAGCATTCTTTTAATCAAAATATTTAGCTTTTATATCCATGCACACGCATGCATGTGTGCAAACATGCAGTACGACAGCACAGTAGAGTGCTTATTTTTTAATGGTTGTGAATGTTAAGAAACTAACCATTAAACTAGATGGAAATTGAATTCCTGCAAATTTAATGGCAACTGTGATTGGCTAAAAGACACAGGCATATGGCCGTGTTCTTTATCCAAAGCATCTGAAGTCTGCTGGATTAATGGTTTTCATCTCGTTTCACTGACCCCTGACCCTGAGAATTTTGTATAAGTAATAAATTAAGCCACCAGTGGATTATTTGCTGTTCATTACAGAATTACATTATGCTACAAAAATTGTGATGTCTGTCTCATAGCAAGGATGAGCATTATGCTACAGCAGTTGGGTGTCTTGGTTGTGTAGTGAGGCACAGAGTCAAAGCCAGGCTGCTCTTTGTTCTGTAAACACACCTCTGGCTTGCTGTTGGAGCATGATTGCTTGGATTTTATTGTTGCTCTTAGAAAACGTTGAGTTTTGTTTCCTAAGTATCTATTGGAGGGTCCCCTTTTAAGGGGATTGAACATTTTTGTAATTAAGGGATCATAGCGTATTTTCTTGAAAACTAAAAGTGAATGGCATTAAACAGTTCTTCATGCTGTTCTGACTTCTGCTTTAGAAAAGGATGCTAGATATTAGGGTAATAGGCAACACATCTGAAAATTTCCTCTAAATGTTGCTGCAAGACCTGTGGAAATGGGTGGATCTCCAGAATAAGAGAATAAAGTTTTATTGCTTGCTGTAAAGCTACTGGTGGAAGGAGTAGTTACACTAAAGCAAGATGAAGTTTAAATTTAAACCAGCCTGTCTGTGCTGGTCCATGTAAGTAGATCCATGTAGGTATACTTCTTCTGAAATAAGCAGCTTTTTTAGAAGGCCTTGGAGAAGAAAGGCAGTGAGTTACTGTGTAGATTAGTTGATGGGCTTTTGGACAAACTTAGATTCTTTTCTTACACTTACTCCTGAAGAGAAGCCACACTGACTTAAGCATGTAGCATTTTCCTTTAACTGCAAATTTTACCGTGGAGGAAGGCAAAATTAGGAGAAAGAAAGAAGTGTTTGCAGATATAATTTGTTGTCCTGACTATTCTGGCAGTTCTAAATATCAGCAGCATGTGGAGAGTTACTGGCAGTTCACGTAAAGTAGAGCTCCAGCAGTGTGGCTCCCAGTGAAGCCAGCAGCTTACTAATAACTGACTAATTGTTTCTGTCTCACCTGCACAAGCCTTTCTATCTCTCCGAAACACATTAGCATTCATGAGAAGTTACTGAACCATGATGAATCACGAAGACATTTTAAGTAATTCTTTTGTGATTCTCCTTGGGCCAAGTACACCTCTTATTTTTTTTAGTCAGAGAACTGAAAATCAGAGAAATGAAACCAGCTTTGTGTATCCAAACTTAACTTTTAATGGGGACTTTGTATTCCTGCTTGTCACTTTTTACCTCTGAGCTTCATCATGTGATTAGATTAAAAAGCTCTGGTCTGTGCTGTTTTTATTAGTGCAGTAATATGGCTAGATTGCCTAATGTGACACATTAATTGTGAAGTTTTGGGTGCCAGTTCTGCCACCTCCCCGGGTGTTCATCCCGTTAGCAGCCAGTTTCCACAGAGGGCTGTGTCCATCTCAGTATTGCTCATTGAGTCAGATGATGGTTACTTGAACTGCATGGGAACTCCACGAGCGTTTTCCATATGAGAGTGCCTGTGCTATTCCAGGATCTTGCTGTGATATCACCAGTACATGCCTGCCAAGCGCTTAGTTTGATTTACTGTTCTCATTTTCTATGTAGACTTAGGCAATCATGAAAGGAATTATTAAATCGGAGTGGGAATGACTATGCAAATAACTGATGGAAGCGTACAGCACAGCAACAGCTGTAAAGGTTTTAGCTTCAGTTATTTATTTGAAAAGTTCAGTAATGATAATGTTGATCAAAAATTCTGTGTTGTGCTGGGGCTGGAAGATCTTGTGCAATGAAGTGGAAGTATTAACTGAAATAATGCATAAAAGAGAACCTTGTGTGTAATTGATGTTTCCAGGATTCTAAGCCAAAGCTTTAGGATGGATTTCTGCTGGCAAGGTGTTGTATTAGGTGTGGAGAGCAAGAAGATTTGCTAGTTCAAAAAGTTCCTACCACACTCTGAATTTTTAGCTTGGTACCCTTAGAAACAGCAACAGATTCTGTTGCATCTGTGGGATCTCTGTCTCTTCTCATTTTTCCCCTACGGTAACTTTTAAATTGTCAGCTGATTCAAACCAAGTCAGCAGAGCAATAGAGGTCCCAAAGATACAAAGTTCAGACAGGTTTTTTGAGAGAAGGAAACTGGATGGAGCAGAAACTGGAAGGAAAGATTCTGGTGTGAATGTTGTTAAACAGCTAGAAACCTGCACCAGGAATTCAGATGTTTGCCTTAACCCTGCTGCTCACATGGAAGCTCTTTGCTCTCTTTGGTTAGACGATGTATGAGACAATGAATCTCTCACTTCTTTAAGTAAAAATGAAATAAAAGGCCTCAAAGCCAAAACTTGTACTAAAACCAGATTGTCATCTCAACTGACCTGACTTCTAGTCTGAAACATGCAGGGTGTGATTTTACTGTACGCAAAGTCTTGTTGTCAAAGTAGTTGTAGAATCTTCTAGATAATTGAGATTCGTGCTGCTCTAGCAATTTCATCAAAGAGTTTAAATAAAAATACTGGGAAGCACTTGCTTTAAAGTCCTGTGCTGATCATACAATAAAAGAACAGAATTGGGAGTTAGTATTGCTAATGAAGGAAACTTAACGAAAACATAAAAAAACCCCACCTGTGTGCCCATATGGAATAGTGCTGTGCAGATGGTAGACAAATACAGATGAACAGTTATAAAATCTTGCTGTAACGGAGGACTCAACTAAAAAGAAACTTTTCACTGCCCAGTAAGGATGGATTACAAATTCATTTTATGTGTTTGATAGGAAGTTGTGTGGAGCTTAAAAACATCCTAAAGCACAAACCTGTGTTGGTAAGTTTTACTGTAACTGTAAAGTCCACAGGTTGTTTTTCGTCTCTTTATAAATACTTTAAATTCTGCAGGGGTGGAGAAGGGAAGAACATGATGGTTAATGAAAATAAGGTGTTAATTGTTTCCAAATGCTGGCTTGCTCATTAAATAGAATTTATCTCCAGTTGGAGGAGCCAGGTAAATTCAGGTGGCCAGTGACTAATGAGGCACCAAGTCTGGTGAGGTCTTCTTGGAGCTGGTCTGATAGTAGCTTCTACTATGGCTTTCCTCAGACCTCAGTTGGTTGCTTAGTCCTTCCTTTTGACCTGCAGCTAGCCAAGGGCCTTACCAGGCTGACTTTTCCAGGTGGTGCTGGGCGAAAGAACTTGGGAGTTTTGTTATTCCTCCTGGCCAGTAGTGCCTTTACTTGTTTCTGGTACCTGTTCATAGATGAAATGAATAGGTGCTGTAAGTCAGCATTTTTAAAATTTTTTTGAATAATTATTTCCCCTCCCCATGTTTAGCATAAATTCCCTCTTCAGTTTGAGCACAGCGCGGTCCCTCGAATCTATTTGTCTTCCCATTCTAACACTCTAGATTAATTAAGTACCTTTTTTTGGTGATACTGTTATATTCTAAGACCTTGTGGCATCAAACTCGTGGATTGTTATGTGGTACATCTGCCAGTGGAATTATAGCTGTCGCTGCTGGCTGTGTTTTAGTCCACTCTGGTCCTGGCTACCTTTTTTTGCTCTAGTCTCTGAGGTTTTGGTCTTTTCTGTCGTAAGGGTTTGAATTCTCACATGTCTATTTCATTTGCAGATCTTAAAGTAGATTATTTTCAAAGTCCTTTTTGAGAAGGAATGTGTGGGAATATGTGTATTAACCATAAAAAATGTTAGTCCTTTGGGAACCACATCGTTTTACAGTTTGTGTTCTTACCTTCTGATATTTTTAACTAGGCCATGCGTTCCTTTCTTTCCTTCCCCCCCCCCCCCCCGGGAACACTATTTGAGGTGAACTTTATTCCTTTAGGATTTTGAATCCCAGTTAGAGCGGGATTATTCATCTTTTACAGACATTAATTCTGAGTTGCCGCTTCTGTAGCAGTCCTGAATATTATATGCCTCTTCTGGGTTTGTGGGTTAATGTTAATTTAATGCAATTATTTTCAGCTGCTGTCTATTCCCTTTAAATCCTATACTCTGCTGTGCTAAGCTAATGAAACACAGCTATTGTGGCGTACTTGGCTGCTCTGCTTACTAAAGGCTCTCGTAATGTAGAACATACCAACTGAAAGAGATTTTCCTGTCTTGTAAAAAGGGCTGCAAGGTTTTTTTTTTTGCCCTTCTAAATACATTTGTTTTGCTTAGTCTTTTGCTACTTCCTTCCATTTGGAATTTACTTATTTCTTATGTGTCTTGGTTTTAAGTTAAAAAAATAAAATCTTAAAGTCAATTGGTGATGGTACGGAAGGAAGGAGATTGAAAGCCTCTGTTCTGCTGGTTCACCTTTCACTGTAATGCAGATGCAGCCTGAGCATCTCCTACATGTTTTAAGAGGCATATGCTCAGGATGGTGAAAGTTGTGTTGGTTCTTTTACATGTTGCACCTGGATGATGTGTTTCAGGATATTTGTGGTGGTCAAACTCTTGGCAGCTTATTGCAACAAGAATCAATGTGCTCTCGGACACATCTCCAGATAAGCTAAAAGTGCCCACCTACTTGAAAAGGATGCAGGATTCAACTTGAAGTCAGCAAAATGACTTCACTGCTGTATCATGTAGGAGGAGAGGATTCACTGCAAGGGAGGCAACATATGTTTAAACTTAAATATCATATAATTAGCCAAACTGGCAAAGGAAACTGTGAACAATATAAGGAATATGTATTAAGTCCATTTTATAGAGTTCTCCAGTGCGACAACCCCCACTCCAATATTAATCTTTTAAAAACATTCTTATTCTACTAATGTAAATGTCTGACTTTGTCAGCAGTAGTTTTAGCTTCGTTTGCTCAGCTTCTTCCTCAGGTATGTTGATACACCTGTTGTGGTGGGGAATAAGCTCAGTCAGGGAACCCATCCAGGTTAAAAATAAATTGTTTGTTTTTCTTCAGCTTATTTTTTTGCTCACTGGAGGCTTGGATCAGTTCCCCATGTCACACCACAAATGGTTTGCCTAATGGGACTGAGAGTCTCTGCTAGAGGGAGGGGATAAAGCAGGAGAGAAGGGGAAAGAAAGGACATGAATGGAAAACTTGGACACTGGGAGAAAAAATGTCTCTGTAAATAGACCTTTAGGGGAGATCGTAGGCGTCAGTAAGGATATAGCAAACTTGTGAATGAGAGCAACATGCCACTCTTCCAGCTGTACATATTTTTAAATAATATTAACAGGTTTAACTGTGTGGGTATTCTTCATTATTTATGTGAAAGGATGGTTTTATTCTTGGCATGGCAGATCCTAGTAAGATCAGCACCCTTTTTTTTTTTACTAAGGTATTATTCAAGCGTATAGGCTGTTTTTTACCAAAATTAGCAAGAGGCCGTCACTGCCTTGAAGATACTGACCTAGTTGGGTACGGTCACACAAGAGACTAGGAGAGAAGCAGTTGCACCAAGAAGCAGTTTGGCCAAGTTCATTAAGTGGGTCAGAAGCTGAGTCAATCACTGAGGCAGGTCTCCCATGTCTGTTAGTCTTCCTATTCCTAGCCCTGTCACCCTGCCAATCTCTTTGGCTTTCTGCAGTAATCCCCTTCATCCCCTAGAGCTGAACCTAAAGCTGCTGACATGGGAGAGAGAGGGGAAGAAACAAGGGGTTTTGTTTATAAACTTTTCTCTGTGTAGGGTATGGTGTCTTGAAATTCCCTTGTTCTGGATGTGACAGCCCTTTGTTGTATATGTTTGTTCTGGCTGATGGTGCCAGTGCTTTGAGTACGCACATGCAAGGTCTTGGGACGAAAATCCTTCAGCAGGGTGATCACTTACATGCACTGACTGAGAACACCTCTGTTGCCTGACTTAAACACCTTGCTATACTAGTGTTTGAACCAGGCTAGCTATCAAATCCTTCTGTCCTTAGTGCAAACTGTACCATGGGAGTGCATGTTACCAATCTTTTGTTCTGTAACCAGATTTAGGAGGAAAGAGTGATTTGTACATCCTACAGTAAGTGTTGCTACCATAATAAATTTTATGTTTGTTTGCATCATTTTTTAATGCAAAAGAAGCCAATAATTATCTGAAACTTTTCAAACTTTGCTTTCGTATGGTTTCAGTGGAACCTCCTTGTCAGTGTGTGAGGTGCTGTGAGGAGACAGTGCTGTTTGAGTAGGTTCATGCTGGACCTTCACGCTTCATTGTAAGAAGGTTTCTTCTCTGTCTAGAAGAGTTTGACACAGCAACTGTTATGTGCTGAAGAGCTGGAAGAAGCTTTGCAAAAGTCTGGGAAACAATTTACATTTGAAGGCTTACGTGTAGCAATGGCCTCTTTGGTGGTCATGTACCACCTTATTCTTTAGAGTAATGACATTGCTTATGAATCACACTTTCATATGGGTCTAATTTGTTTATTAACTGCACTCTGCTGTCTTCTCTCAGAAAAAGCATATTATTTCTGAGGTTACTCAGAAAGCTGGCACAGTGAAGTGTTTTATGGGAAAACAAAAGAAAAAACCACCCTGTACAGTTGCCAAGAGTGTATCTGCTGTATCTGCTGTCCTTTTCACTTGGAGTACCACCAAACTGGAGAAAAACTAGTCTCCTATCAAGTAAAGAAAACAAACAAACAATGTCTTATTCTCTCCTATGTTTGTAAGTGAGGAGAAAGTCAGAAAGAAATTTGAATGCTGGTGTAGGTTGAGGATTTCAGAGACAGGGAAGAAGATACTTAATAAAACAAAACCTCATTTGTATGAAGTCCATCTGTGACAGCACTGTTTTTACACTCCCAAAGGAAGTCTTGTCTAGTTCTCTCACAAACTTTGTAAAGAAATGTGACATGTTGGACCTCTAGTAATGAATGAACTCCCAAAGCTGAGAAGTTGGCCATAAAAATTACTTATACTTTTTTTTCCTAACTGCATAACTATTTGTATCACTGAACAGCTGATACTGAATTCCTTCATCATCTGCCTTCATCAGAATAGCCATGTTGGTTGTTCTAACAGTTTTATAAAGCAGGGTTTCTCTAGTCTGTCTTTCTACCATTACATCAGCTTCAGCTGCAATTTCTTACAGCAGCTCTGCCTTGAGTTTATATTCTAAGTATCAGGTTTCTGCAGTTTTCTGTTATCATGTTAAGCTCTTTTCAGGTTACTTAAGGCATCCTTCATGCTTCTCCTCACTGTACTGATTCCAAACTTGTCATTTTTTGTTTCATCTTCACTTTGGCTTTCTCTGTGCTAATTCCGTGTCTGAAATGCCTTACCGATATTCTGCTCCACCGCACTTGCCCACATGTCAGCAAATCTGTAGCAAGAACTCTAGCTCAGAGGTGCTGACAGGAAGCAATCAAATTCAAAACACAATCAAAATATTCCTCATTCATCACTGGCTTCTTGCTGCATCTTGTCTATTCCTTTTTGTCATTTAGATTGTCAGTTTCTTAAAGCAGAAGACAATTTTCTTTGCAACTTGAATAACACTGAGCACTTTGCAGGTACTTAATAAATAAGAAATCAAATAATTTATATCCATATAATAGCCTGGTTTTACACAAATCACATAGACTTGTCTTTTATATTGCCTTTCCCTGTTTTTTATCCACCTTGCAAGGCATCATTTACACAATGCAGTCTAGCATTGAAACAATGCTTTGAATCAGACTTAAAGATAGATCTTATAGTTCTATGGGGATTTTTTGGTCATGCTAGGGATTTTTTTTGGTTGTTTTGATTGGGGTTTTTTGTGTTTTTTCATTTGTTTGTTTGGGGTATTTTGGTGGTTTTTGTTTTGGGTATTTGGTGTTTTTTGGTTTTGGGATTTGTTTGTTTGCTGGGTTTTTTTAATTGATTATGCCATTGAGGTTAAAGATATGTTATTGTTCCAATGGTACTTGGATGGCACCTTGTATTACATAGCTCTTAAAATTATGAAGCCATCTGGTCAGTGTGGATAAACTTTGTCCCATCAGGATAGTTGTTGTTGGGGAACTGACTGATCTTCCTACCCTTATCTTCTGTATAGCTCTGAATCCAGCCATTACTAGGCATTTCTGCTGTTTTCTAATTTATTTGCTATTGCTGTCTGTCTTTTCCTTTTGCTGGAGCCTGTTTCAAAAGCATTATCGTAAAAAGCCTCTGCGGAGGAACATCAGTCCACACTGAACTAGGAACTTATTAGGACAGTACAACTACATCCAGGTTGTGTAGCAGGTGAGTATCATGGTCACATCTTGATTGGCCTTTGCAAAACTGATCCCATCTCTCCTCCAGTCTGAATTTTCTTCTAGTAGCGTAGCCTCAGGAGGCGATGGCCTTATATCACAATCTGAAGGTGATATCAGAGTGTCACTTGAGCTTAGATAGACAATCTTTAGGAGAAGAACTAGCCAAAGTTTTTAAGAGGCATCTGTGCCTTGTCAGGCCACCTGTGCTAATGGCTATTTCATCCCATATGAATTTTCTGTAGTTCCTAACCACATACACCATTTTAACTCTTGAGGACTGTTTCAAATGCCATCTCTTTTGGTTGGGGAAGAAGGGCTGTTTTGTTGTTGCAGTGGGGATGTAGTTCATCTTGTACCTCTTGGTGTGTCACAAGTATTTGCAAATACTTTGTATTTTGTGCAGTGAACAGTCCTAGCTGGGTCAGCTCTATGTTATTCTGTATACACCCCGTGAGCTGTGTGAGTTACTCATCAGTGTTTCACTACAGTTTTAATAGATATTCCAGGCATATGATGGAAATAAAGAATCTGTTTCTCTGGGTTATTATCTTGTATATATTGAGTTAAATTACCTATGCTTATTCTCATTTCACCCCAGATTTTGTTCACGTGTATGTTTAATAGGAACAAGGTGAACGTCACATTTATATTGCTTGCATGTTTGGTGGAGAGTTGTATCTCTTTGACCTTTCCAACCCAAAGTAATTGTCATGATAACAATTGAGGTTCAGCCTCATACGTGACAGGAGAAGATGCTGAGTTTTGTTTCTTGCTCCTGAAGTTTTATTATGCTCCTAAATTTATATCCAGGTTCCATTCAAATACTGGTTTTGCTTTTGTAATTTCTGGTTTTTGAATGCTTCTGGTTTACGTGATTACCTACTAGTTTTTTATTGATTTAGTAACCAATGCTGTCTGAGATGGGCACTGTGAGAATAAATGCATGAAGAGAGTAGTCAAGCATTTAGTTCTGTAATAATGACCCATATAGGAATTTAGAAGGAAAAAGATTATTTGCATGTATGCAGTCAAAATATTCAGGAGTTCTGTGACTTCACGAACAGTATAGAGTACTTAAATAATCGAGCTGTAGTAAAAAAAGCAATTACATAGCTACGGAATATTTTACTGGTGTTCAGAATAAATTTACAATTTCAAATACAGTATTTGACTGAATACTATCCATCTATAATTACACGTTTGTGTCTTTAAAAGATGTACACTGATGTTTGGGAGATCTAGCGTGAAATAGCAAGTAAATAACAAATTACTGATGATGTGTTTTAGAATGCCTTTAAGTTAATAAGAGAGATTTATTTAAATTAGAGGATACTTCATAAAATACTGCTCTCTGTTCTAGATTACAAATCTCTGCTATTTAAATATTTTTCTGTGGGGGTTGGTGATAGGAGTAGGAGTAGATGCATTTCTAGTTTCATCTGTATCCTTGAATCAACTATGAAAAAGGGTGGGTTCTTAATTTAACTGGCTTAAGCTAAAATCTTAGTGGAAACGCAATTTTTATAGTCTTCTGTACAAGCTTCCACAACTTATTTTAATAAGTGATTTACTTTCATTAGTTGATGATATTGGGAATGTAGATTTTTCAGAGCAAGACCAAGACTTCAAATACTGACCTGCTGTGCATTATTTCCTACCACATTTAATAGCCGAGCCTCCTTGCCTTCCCCTCCACCTTTGGTCACTGACCCATTTTCCCCCTTGGATAGGGCAGGGCAGCTTTCTGTTTCCCTTTTTGTGTGACCAGCGACGAAGCCTGGTAGAACTTCCTTGCTTGGTTTCAGGTCTTATCTCATCTGTGACTGCTGATGCTGGCTCCTTCTAAGGTCCACCTCGCTGTAATAAGGTAGTGGGTGGGTTAGGTGGGGTGGTTGCCAGGGGGCTGCATGCAAGACCTGACCTTTGCTGTGGAATAGTGGCTGTTGTGGGAAGATGAGTTTAGGAAGAGGTACACCTCCAGCTGTGGTTGTGCACTCCCAGCTGTTCAGAACTGCAAGACAGAGTCGTCCTGCATTTTACAAATAAGTTTATAAGCTGGTGTTTGCCCCTCATACAGAGAAAATTGGGTTGTCTTGGTGAAGAGTTGTAGATGTATGACTTTTATATACATGAGGAAGCTTTGCCCAGAGAAACACTAAGAGTCAGCCTACTTCTTATGCCCTCAAAAACCCTTCAGCAAGACATCATTGAATCTCAAAAAGTTTGTGAGGGAGGCACGTTTCATTTGTCTGAAATTAAAACATCTACATGAAATTAAATATAACAAGCTGTATCAACTCGTCTGTAGGCAATGATTGATCTTGACACTGGTAGATAAAAGATCAGATGTCAATATGAAATCTTCCTTTTGGATTTAAGGAACAATAAAACAGAGTGATCTGGTTGAGACCATACTTGAAACTGGTTTTTGCTACAAGCTCAAAAATAAATATTTAATTTTCAGTAGATGGGAAACATTGAGTCTGAAATTCAGGACATCTGAATTCTGTTACTTAAGGGTATGTAAATGGGGTATTGGTGTGTTATAGGGGAATTTATAGGTCACAAGTAACTCATCAGTAATCTCTGTCTTTTATGCTAAGTAGAAGATAGTTTATCTTCTTTGAGAAAGCTGCCTGTGCATTTAGCATATGCTGAGGGTTTGTCTACATAGGAGCACTTGAAAGAATTAATCCAGATAAGATATACTTTGGAAGTGGATTAAATTATATAGTAGTCTTATACAAGGACATCTAAGCAGAATTTAAGTGGCTTTAGTTTTAGTTTCTTCCTCAGTTAAGTACATTAAATCAAATTAAAGGCATTTAAAATTTTACTCAAATGCCTGTAGAAGTTTAATGTAATCTTATTAACCTGCTTCTAGTAAAGTTTATCTGCATTTGCTTTCTTTTTTTTCTTGTAGGCAAATTGGAGGAATGTTCAAACAAGCAGTAGTTGAGATTAGCCAGTTCAGTGTAAATTCAAAGTTTTTGCTTCTTGTGCACTGACATTTTCAGGTTGACCAACTCTGTCTCTCCACTTACTGATATTACCTAACTCTGTCTTTTGGTTATCACATCCCTCATTTGCAAATTATCAGTAATGATTTTGATATCCTCAAGGTGACTAAGAGCCTTCTGTATGAGAAATGCTAAGTAATGGCTGTGGTGGTATTTGATTAACATCCAGATGGAAATGTGAAGTTTGTCTTTGGCCTTGTTCATTACTATAAAGGTGAAGGTGGAATTGGGAAAAATTATTGATTTACAGGAATTTTAGCCATGAATATAGTTATTTTTCTGTGAAATTATGACAGACACAAACAAACTGTTGTTCTGATGTTACGCAGAGTTCGGGCATCTACGTCTGCTTTTGGTGCCCCTGGCTTAGTATACTTGTGTGAGGTAAAATGTTGTTCCATATTTTGTAGAGTCCAAGATGAGGGATGTATACACACATTAATCAACAGATAGTAAATAGGGAGTGGGGTTTATCCTTTACAGAAGTAGAGACAAAATGTGAGAGTAACTTTGCTCTGACTGACCAGTACCTAACATTGTAGAAGTGGGTTTGCAAAATGGCAGCAACAACTTTGGACCTTTCAAAATTCACCGGTTTTTGGATTTTGTTTTGTTTTTTTTTTTCATTATTTAAGGCCTGATATAAATCCAGTGACATGGAGTCCTTGAGAATAGTAAATATTGTTATGCACAAATAAGAAGGAATGGCTTGAAAGTTTAATGACAAATTACTCATGTTGGGATTGCAGTGTGAGGGCTGTATAATGCTGCTATATGAGGAGACAGGCAGTGATTGTAAGTGCTCCTTCTGAATATGCAGAATGGTGATCTCTGGTATGCGTTTTTCCTGTACACAACAGCATCTAGCAGTGGGCAGTTGTAACCTCTGATTTGAATTGGTAAATGATGCCTTTACACTCAAATCCATAAGAAACCAACCTTTTCCTCTCCCACCCACAGCCCCATTGAGAAGTGAAATGTACTGAGATGCAAAAAGTATGTCAAATATGCATTTAAATGCTTTGCTTCTCTGACGTTTCATTTGATATGTGCTACATGTGACTTTGAAGCATAATAGCACATTGTCCTAAACTGATGGAGTTAGTCAGTGTTTGATCTTTTCAACTGAACAAATGTATTGTTTTAATGCTTTTTAATGACCTTTTAAAAAGGAGAATTGGTTTTATATATTTTTAAGAAGAAATCAGGATATAGCTGTGGCTTCTTTTTCCTTTTGGGTTTATATCAGTATGTCAACAGCAAAGTAATCACAGAATATTCTGAATTGGAAGGGATCCACAAGGATCATTGAGTCTGAAAGTTATCAACAGCTTTGGAAACTAAGATCCTTAAAACACATATATTCTAGTGATGGTATTGGAGGAGTTGGAACTCTGTTGACCTGCTGATGTCCACAAAACGTCTAGATGATGTACCTGAAAGGAAGAAAATCACATTCCTGTGAATATAGCACAGGTGAGAGAGAAGGAAAGAATTCTAAGAGCACAGTTAGCAAGTAGTGATTTGTGCTAATAGCCTTCCTTGTCATCTTCTGGCAGCACTTTTGAGATACCATGTTTTAAGTCATGAGGCATCAGGTGTGGGTACAGGTAAGTCAAATGATAACTAGTTTGAATATAAGTAGATCAAACGTGCTCTGTACTTAGCCAGCATTTTTAAAATTCTGCTAAAATTAGTTCTGTGCAGATCTGTAGCTGATGTGAACTGGAGGTTCGATCTATTGGATAGCTCTGAAATAAGAATCTTGCCCTAAGATTGTTTTTAAAATTAACCCTGCTTTTGCTTCCTGCTCTTCCACCCACGTTTTTGAAATAATGCTACATTTTGAGATAACAGATTGGCTATTATCCCTTGTGTATGATTCCTGGCTCTACGCAGTTAGGTAAGAGCATGAGCAAAATGTAAATTCTTTGGTAAGTTGGTAGAAGATACTGTTTCATCACAATTGCTACTTAATTTTTGCAAAAGAACCTCCCACACTGAATGTTCTTTTGAGTTATTTGGGGTTGATTTTTCATGAATAAAATTCTTAGTCATCTTCAGAATCTATGCAATATCTTAAAGAAATAAAGACTTTGCACATTTCAGTAGTTCATTGGTCTCCTTTTGTATCTCTTGATTCTTGCACTCCTTGCTTTGTATGTAAGAAGCCACCCTTATGACTGTAGTACTAGGCTTGAATTTGGGAGTTAAGTGGTGAAATCCTTCCCTCATGGAAACCAACAGCAAAGAAATTTAATTTTCTGCTTTAAGTTCTGACAGTGACTTTCTGTATGACCTTGGTATGAAGGTCTTACCAGGAGAATTTATACAAATAATCTGCACCTGGTTCTGCAGGGCAGAAATGTATTGTGGGCTGCCACACGGCAAAGTTGCATATGAGTAAATGATGGCAGTTGATTTGTTCCTCCTTCTGTGTGGCAGGACTCTTGAGAATGTGGGAGGTCCTTCATGTTTCATCAAAATGTAGATAGTCTATCAAACCAAGATGCATATTTACCTCAGAAAGAGTCTGTGCTGTGAATCTCTGCTCCTCAGCTGCACAGCTTACATCAGTTTATACCATGAACAATCTTGGATGAGTCATTTTGTGGAGGGGAGTAGAATACTAGGATGCTGTGCAAATTGTCCCTTGCTACAGTGAACAGAAGCCCATGGATGAGTCACAATACTTGTTTGTACCTGGGTAATGATATGTATTTCCCTATCCAATAGAATAGGTCAATAAACTGGAAAGTTTCAGAACATCCTTATGAAGGATTTAGGGGTCACCAAAAGTTATCAGTGAAACCAGGTCCTGTGGCTTTATTGCAATATCCACTCTTGATGCTATTCTAAAAGCCTGAGCTCATGAATCATAGAATTCCCCCATAGGTAGGTACACCTTCTGCTAGACCATGTTGTCCAAAACCCTGTCCAACCTGGCCTTGAACACTACCAGAGATGGGGCATCCACAACTTCTCTGGGCAAGCTGTTCCAGTATCTTACCACCCTCACAATAAAGATTTTTTTCCTAATGTCTAATCTAAACCTACTCTCTGTTTAAAGCCATTACTCCTTGTATTATCACTACATGCCTTCCACATCTTTCTTGTAGGCTGCCTTTGGGTACTAAAGGGCTGCTCTAAGGTCTCTCCAGAGCCTTCTCTTCTTCAGGCTTAACACCTCCAACTCTCTCAGCCCTGTCCTCATAGGAGAGGAGCTCCTTCCCTCTGATCATCTTGTGGCCCTCCGCTGGACTTGCTCCACAAATGTCCTTCCTGTGCTGAGTACCCCAGAGCTGGACACAGCACTCCAGGTGGGGTCTCATGAAAGGGCAGTACAGGGGCAGGATCACCTCCCTCGTCATGCTGGCCATGCTGGTATTGGTGCAACCTGGAGCACAGTTGCCTTTCTGTGCTGCAAGCCCACATGGATTGATCATGTCAAGCTTCTCATTCTCCAGCATCCCCAGGTCCTTCTTCTCATGGCTGCTCTTGATCCATTCTCCAGCCAGCATATATTTGTACTTGGGATTGACCTGATCCAGGTGCAGAACCTTACATTTGGCTTTTTTAAACTTCATGAGGGGGCCCATCTCTCAAGCTTGTCCAGGTCCTAATGGATGTCATCCCTTCCCTCCAGTGTGTCAACCATACTACACAGCTTGGTATCATCAGCAAGCTGGCTGTATGCACTCAGTCTCACTGTTCATGTCACTGACAAACAGCGCTGGTCCTGGTATGGACCCCTGAGGAATGCCACTTGTCACTCCGCTCGCCACTCCACAATGTCCAAGTGCTCTCCACGTGGACATTTAGCTGTTGACTACAGCTCTTTGAGTGTGACCACGCAGACAATTCATTGTTTGTGAGGTGGTCCATCCATGAAGTCCATGTCTCTCCAATTTAGAGACAAGGATGTCATGCAGGACAGTGTCAAATGCTTTGCACAAGTCCAGGTAGATGGTATCATGTGCTCTTCCCTTATCCACCAATGCTATAGCCCTGTCATAAAAGGCCACTAGATTCGTCTGTCACAATTTGCCCTTATTGAAACCATATTGGCTGTCACCAATCAGGTCCTTACTTTCCATGTGCTTTAGCAGAGTTTCCAGGAGGATCTGCTCCATGATTTTGCCAGGCACAAAGGTGAGACTGACTGGCTGGTAGTTCCCTGGCAGATTTGTTTCTCCTTTTCCAGTCAGTGGGAACTTCACTTGACTGGCATGACTTCTCAAATATGATGGATAGTGGCTTTCAGGTTCCTTAGATGGTATCAAACCTGATCATCTCCTACAGTGGGTGATTTTTCATTCTCCCAATCCCTGCCTTTGCCTTCTGGAACTTGGGTGGTGTGGCTGGAGTGCTTGCTGGTAAAGACTGAGGCAAAAATGTCATTGAGTACCTCAGTCTTCTCCATGACCTGGGCAATGAGATCTCCCATTTCTTTCTGTAGAGGGCCCACATTTTCCCTAGTCTTCCTTTAATCACCAATGTACCTATAGAATCTTTTATTGTTGCCCTTGGTGTCAGTGGCCAGATTTCATTCTGTTAGGGCTTTAGCTTTCCACCTGATCCGTAGCCGCTCAGGCACTTTCTCTGTATCCTTCCTAGGCCGCCTCTCCCTGCTTCCACCTCCATAGGCTTGCTTTTTCTGCTTGAGTTTTTCTAGGAGCTACATATTCATCCATGCAGGCCTGCTGGCATTTTTTCCCGACTTCTTCATTGGGATGCATTGCTCCTGAGCTTCCAAGAGGTGATCCTTGAATATCAACCAGCTCCTCATGGCCTGTCTTCCCTTTAGGGCTTTATCCCATGGTACTGTACCAAGCAGATCTCTGAAGAGACAAAAGTCTGCTCTCCTGACATCCAGGGTAGTGAGCTTGCTGCATGCTCTCCTTACTGCCCCAAGGATCCCGAACTCTACCATTTCATGGTCATTGCAGCCAAGGCTGCTCTTGAGCTTCACATTCCCCATCAGCCCTTCCTTGTTGATTAGACTATAGTCCAGCACAGCACCTCTCCTCATTGACTCTTCCAGCACTTGTGGAAGGAATTTATCATCAGTGCATTCCAGGAACCTCCTGGATTGCTTATGCCCTGCTGCGTTGTCCCACCAGCGAATGTCAGGGTGGTTGAAGTCCATGAGGACCAGCACTTGTGAACATGAGGCTGTTCCTATCTGTGTGGAGAGGGCCTCCTCTGCTCAGTCTTTGGGTCAGGCAGCCTGTAGCAGACCCCCACTATAATGTCACCTGTCCCTGGCCTCCCTTTAATCCTGACTGAAAGTTCTCGGTTCCTCTATCTCCAGGCAGACCTCCATGCACTCCAGCTGGTCACTGACATGACTCATCTCTGAGTCTTCCCTGCCTGATCTTCCTAAAGAGACTGGATCCTTCCATACCAATACCCTAGTCAAAGGAGTCATCTCACACATCTTTATGATGCCAATAAGATCATAGCCCTGCAGACATGTACACGTCTCCAACTCCTCTTGTTTGTTCCGTGTGTGTGTGTGTATAGAGACATTTCAGTTGGGCCCCAAAAGCAGCCAGCTTACTGACTGGAGTGGCTGAAATCCCTTTGTGCTGCTCTTCAAGTGCTCTCCTTCTGACCTTCAATCCCTCTCCAGGCTCTCGACATCTCTTGCTGGCCCTGGCATCAAACTGATTATGATTTGGGTGGATTGAGGTTCCCCTCCCCCAGCAGTTTTAGTTTAAAGCCCTGTTCACCAGCTTGGCAAGCCTGTGAGGCTAAATGATTGCATTAAAAAAAAAAGCTAGGTTTGTGGGAGTAGTAACTCTCATTAGTCTAATTGGTGTAGCTGGAGAAGGTAAACAATCTAAGTTGCAAAAAACTGTTTTCTTTCATGAAGAGCGAGCAGCAGACTTGAAAGCTAAATTCAAGTTGGAGAACACTTGCTTTGAACTTATTTAGTTCTGTATCAGTCTGACAGAAAACAATAGTTGGTATCTGCAGGTTGAAGAGCATGATGATAAAGCAAAAGAAGGAAAAGGCTATTATCTCCATGAAGGAGTGAGTGAGTCAAATAACATATGTTCTGTAAAATGTGGAGACATATTTTATAATGTGCAATAGAACTACTCTCTCTCAATCTCACCTTTTGTTATATATTACAGCTATGATCTGAGATTTGTTTCTGAAAGGCTGGTTATGAGTTCTTTTTGTGGGGTTTGTTTTTTGTATTTGTTTTTATTTTTTTTAAGTCTCCAATGATAAATGGTTGTTTCTCTTAGGTTTTATTTGTTTTAATTGGTTACCCATGTGAGTTTGCTCAGTGTGCATTTAGCAATAATTCATTTAAAATTCCATGTAAAACTAGTTAATGAAACAATATCTATTTTTTTAAACAAGTTCAAATATTCACCTTAGTAGTGACAAGAGTGAATACCAGCTGAGAAAGGTAGTTCTTGATTTGTATTTAGATACTGGGAGTAGTAAACTTCAGGGTTAAATGCCTTTAGAATACACCTGTTACAAAAGGTAGCAGTTGATTTGAAAAGGGCCTTTAGGAAAACTTAATAATTTTGAAGGTTGCTGCAGATACATTTATTATTTGGTTAAGCCTCAAAAAAAACTCATGGAGGTCCAGGTAACTGGGAGGGCATGCCTTAATACTTTGTAATGCAGCGTGCCTATTATGAAGGGACGTGTGCCATATTTGGGCTCTTTCCTATTGCATGGTTTGTATTCTGAGGTCACTCTTAAATCACTGA
Source organism: Neopelma chrysocephalum (assembly GCF_003984885.1). NCBI lineage: Eukaryota > Metazoa > Chordata > Aves > Passeriformes > Pipridae > Neopelma > Neopelma chrysocephalum. The sequence goes on along the minus strand of NW_020897695.1, from coordinate 15,720,143 downwards.
TCTTCTTGAGTGGTTCAGCTGTGCTACACGCATGGGATGTTTAATTACTTTGTGAAATGGAGTTTTATTTTGGAAGTGGTGTGTTTCTTCTTAGACCCCTGCCTGATCTGCTAGTCTTATTGCTAAGGGGAATATCAAAGTGGTTTTGCCCTATGCTTCCATATGGAATATAAGGTAACTAATATGAACTACATTTGCTTCCTAGAGGAGAGAATGGAGCTGAGTAAGCTTAGTGAATAAAAGTTCAAATAAAATCACAGTGACTTAAATGTGAATGTCCTTTTTGATTAAAAACTTACTCATTTTAGTCTAAAATCATCTCTACTTTGAAGTGAGGTTTCTTTTTATGATGTAACAGGGAAGTGTTATTCCATCTGATGTATGTTATTTTACTGTTAGACTTTTCTTTGCAAATGAAAGGAAGAAAACCTTTTTTCTTTATATGAAAAACCAGTTACTGTGTTATTGGGAAAAGGCTTTAATGACCCTAACTTACCTAATGAGGACATTATCAAAAGAACCCCCTATTCACAGATTTATAGGGTGGTATTTCTTAGTCTGAATTGTCTTTGAAACTGCCATTTAATCTTAAATTCTTTGTAGTGCAGTAGTTGTTGGGTGGAGTTTTTGGTTGGTTTTATGTTTTGTTTGTTTGTTTTTCTTTCAGGTCAATATGAAAATATTTCAGTTAGTTTTACTTTTGTTTTGACCACGGGAGACTTTTTTTTCCCAAGTCCCTGTAAAAAGTTTAGCTAATGACGTAGTTTGGGTGCTAGTGTGAAGTTACTGGTTTGGATTTATCAGTAACCTTTAAAAGTAAGCATATGAATAAAAAAAGTTTCTGTCAAAAGTCCCAATTCTTAAATGCTGAAGTTGCAGGAGTTTTCTTTAAATTATAGAGACGTTGGGTAGGGCTGGGACTGAATTTGTTTTATTTTCAGATTGTGGTATGTTAGTTTTATTTTAATGGCAGAGTCTGGAAGAGGCCAGTTAATTGCTGTTGTGGTGTTAAGGCATGTCAGAGTTTGAAGAATTATGGAGTTTGTGTTGTGCTGAATTGGAGTGATGAAGTACAGATAACAGGCCACAGCTGTGGCCACAAATTAGGCCTCTCAATTTGATGCTGAAAGTATTGCATTAGAGTTGCTCTTCCAGGATTACCATGTGGAAAGTCTGATGAATAAAACCAGATCTGAAATAAGGAAGCTAGAAATGCATACTGCTGCTGAATAAAAACCAAAACACCAACCTCTTGGGGCTTCATTCACGTGCAATGAGGGTGACCACTTTACTAAAGGAAGAGCAGTGCTCAGGAGCTCACTGGTCTTCAAGAACTTCCACTGTTTTTTGATTCTTAGTGGTTCTTTAAAGAACTAGGGTTTTCAGTGATTCCTTTCTGTTACAGCCAGCACCCGTTGGGGGAGGATGAGAGTTGTGGTCCCTCCCATGGTCTCACAGCACGTATCTATTGTTACATGGACTCCACCAAGAGTTGGGAGCATAGGGTTTACCAAGAGGTGTTTCTGGAAGGTGCATAAGCTTTAATCCAACTGAAGTACTATGCAAAGGCCTTCCTATACAGGAAGGATCCAGTGAGGAGGTAGAGCACCAGCTTCTGAATGCTTGTGGGCATGGGAAACTTCAACATATGGGTATTGCCCTTGCGTTCTGTGTAGCTACCCTCTTGCTGTGGGAATATTAATGCTCCAAGTATTTCCAGGCACAGGATAGGAGTAATGTAGTAATAGATCAGATCTGAATTACAACAATAATTCTGAGCAGTGATAGTTTTATTAGCGGAAACGTTCAAAACAACCCCAAATGTACAGGTCTGTCCTGTGCTCAGGATGACTAGCAGACATGCCCATGATCAGTTCACAGATGGTCCAAGAGCAAGAGTATGAACTGTGGTGGACTGGCTGAAGCTGTCACAGCTGTTTCATGGTTGTGAGTCCTATAAAGTTATCTGGGACATTAAGTTCTTGTAAAACCAAGGGATAGCTCTGGCCAACCAAGAGCTGCATGCAAACTTTGATTATCCCACAAAAGCCTGCATAGGGCTGGAATCAAGAAGATGCCAACTAATAAAAGACTGTGCGAAGTTTCCCCCTCCCCTTCCTCAAATGTTGCTATTCAGTGAGTGTAGCTCTATCCTGACCCACAACATCCCGTTCATTGTTTTTGTGCTAGGAGTTTCCTGAATGCTCCATGGAAAATGTGACACACTTTGTAGTGTAGAACAAATATCCTGTGGAATGGGACTCAACCGAAAGGATAAACTCTGCATTGTGACTTTAATCCAGATTTGCATTCCAGTGAAGAACTCAGGTGGGGAAAATGTCTGGAACATAAGATACTGAGATGTAAAGCCACACAGTTGCCTTGGATATGAGTGTTTATTTATGCACAACTCAGAATCGATAAGTCTCTGGCCTTTTCAAAGGATTCTTCCTTTTTTCTTGCTGATACTTTAATATTTTTCCAATGCATGTGGCATTTTAGTGGATTGACAGATGACCAACTGATGTTTTATGTACAGTAGCAGAGGCTATGTTACATTTGGGATGTAGTATTTTACTGTTTCCATCAGCCTACTTTTGTGACTTTCAAACTGGAATTCCCATCTAGTCCTTCAAATTTATAAATGCACCTTTTTAAGAGAGGAAGTAAGATAGATGGCAATTCTAACATTTGGTGTATAAGGCTTTTGTGATGAATTGTTTTCTTCTAACTCCTCTGTTCATACTTACTTTCAAAATCTTGAAAAGCAACAACATTAATAAATCAAAGCGGGCAAAGATCAAGCATGTGGGTTTATTTTAATAAGGGATAAAGCTGAAACCTCACTGAGTGTACATTGTTCAACACTTGTTCTCTGAGGCTTATGAATCAGTCCCTTCATTAGTGATCTGTAAGCATTTCCTTTTGTGGTTACAGAGTATTTTCATTAGAAAATCCAATGCAAGATAATACTCAGTGCATTATTTTTGGTGCATATGCTCATGTGCAAAGTTAATGTTTAAAAAAAGAAAAAAAGAAAAAGCAAGACTTTTATGGCCATGTGAAGTTTTGACTTCACAGAGCAAGTTTGCTTGCTTGATTTATGTCTGTCAGCATGAAGAGGATTTTGAAAGAAGGCTTAGTAAGCCTGCAAGCTTGAAAAAGAGGTATAATTTGTATAATTTGCATCGTTATGTCTTGTGTGTCTGGGACAAGTTTTCCCAAAGGCTGCAGGGAAAAATGTGCTTTGGGGACTATTTGCTCTGTTTGTGTTGAGGAGGACAGCAAGAAATGTGTCTCTCCTAGCTTTTAATCATTGCTGGTATTTGGGACAGTGTCCCCTGAAGAGGGTAAGGTCAGAATCTGGTGGAAGAGGGGGAGTCATAAATAAAAGAATTAAAAACTTTGAGACCCATCCTCTCATCCCCCTTGCTGCCATACCTACGCATCCACATCACTCTTTTTATCGTAATTGTTGAAAGAGGCTGCTAAATGAAGAAACCAGCTTTCTTTTTGAACTTTTAACCTTCATGAAAGCAATAGTAATTGTCTTCTACAGAGCATAGGTTGTTTCAGTCTGACATTTAAAAAAAAATACAGGAAGAATGAAATATCAGTGTGCATTTCTGAAATTCCCAAATTGGCAGTGAAGGTCTTGCATCCCCGTGCTTTAAAAACCTCAAAAGTGCGGAGAGAGATTGGTGAGGGTTGAAATGTCTCTGTTGCATCTCAGCTGGGATGTACTTTGGCTGAGATGAAAGTTCAGCAGTTGGTACAAAATCTCTGCCTGGGGAAAAAATGGTTGGTGTGTGTGTGAATGTAATCTCTTTGAGGGAGTGGAAGAAGACTTGGAGATTGGGTCATGTACAGGGAAATAAAACACTGTCAGAAAATAAAAGGAGAGAAAAAAAGCCAAAGGTGAGAGAGATGGATTGTCCTGCCTAGGCTAAAGGTGAGTTTTAGGCTTAGATTCCTTCTATGAATGCATGTCCTGTTTAAAAAACAATAAAGAAATGTTTCCCTGCTTCATCCCTATTAAAGTAGAACATGGTAAAACTCTTGACAGTTGCTATTCTTTCTGAAGTTGACCATGTGAAAATTTTATGTACTAAAACAAGGAAAGCACATTAAGGTCTAATCCTTGCTTACTCTAGTGGGTTTTAAAGCTGTCATCAATTTAAAGTCATACAAAAGCAAAAATAATGTCTTAAATACAAATACCTTTTGTCCTCAGTGACTTCTAATGCACATAGTATAAGTCAATGATTAAAAAATATAAAAGCAGATCCAGGTCAAATCATGCTATAGGTGACATTTAATCTAAAAGTGCTTGAAAACACCTTTCATGGGTATCATTGCTAGCTTTATCATCTATATAGAAGTGTAATATATTCTTGCATACTTGAAAACAAAAATTTAGAGGCCCACAGTCTGCCAGCACAGACCTGTGGCCCCTTCCTTCTCACAGCCTAGTAGCTGTGCTGTGTCACATGTGGCTGCTCAAAACGAAAACGTCCTCAACAAGACTTTTTACTTCTCAGCTGCTGGAAGAGACTGCCAGCCTTTGGCATGGTTGAGTTTCTCTTAACAGAAGGCAGCAATACATATTGTAACTTGTCTGGTGGCATGCAAAGCTACCTTGCTGCCTTCTTTCTTTTAAGATATGATTCTTCTTTCTTAAATAAGGTTGGTTAATGAACCAGAAGAAATAGTAATGGATTTAAGAAAGGAACTGTTAAAAAGTGGCACCTCCTCAATTTATGGGGAATAGTTGAGTTTGATCTTGTTAGAGATGAAACTGTTCTTGAGAAAATTGGAATCCTTTGTAGCTGTGGGATCTTTCATCTTGCTGTTGCATTATGCATCTTTAAAGCAAGAGGAAAGCATTTTCTGTCATGTGCCTGTCTCTTTTAACATCTGTACTTCCACTTCAGCAATTAAATGACTAAAAGCAAGGGCAGGAGAGAAGGAAACCAGCAGCCTTGCATTAATTTCACTGTGTAAAACTACAGAGATTATTTGAGGCCGGAAAGAGGTAACTGTGACAGGACAGGGGGCTCTTCCTGTCATGTGTATGCTGAAATTAGGGCAGTTGCTTGGAATGGCTGAACCAATGAGCCAGATGACAGACTATTTCTGACAGACTGTTTCTAAGTTGAGAACAGCTTAAACTTTCAGGACTCTAGAACCAAAGCACACAGTTTTTTGCAAAGTCACACATATCAAACAATGAAAGCCTGAGTAAAAGGGAGAACATGGTAAAGACATGAGCAGTAGTTGCTTACTGGGCTGCTTCTGAATATTTGCATTTTGATTGGCTCCACGGACATTTGTGCGTGCCTTGGGGATGCTTAACATAAGGAAAAACAGCTTTATATGTAATGAAAAATGGCAATGAGACTTCAGACTAGGTCCCTACAGCATGTTCTGTGTGCTCTTTCAGTCTTGGCTTAAATGAGTAAAATGGTGATGCTTTTATTTTGCCTGGGAAATTAATTTCCCTTGCTGATTTGTTTTAAAGTATGTAGTCCACCTAGAAGTGTATTTATCATTTTGTGTTGGTAATGAATCTTTTAATTTGGAGACTAAGAGAATTATTATATTTATTGGACAATAAATATAGCCAAAAAAGTGTTTGCCCCTTTCTGTCCCATCCCAGAGTGCATATCTGGGATCCTTGTGAGAAGCCCTGTCTGATGGATAGCTGCTCTGTAATGCTCAAAAAAGAGCATAGCCTGTTTCCAGCAGACCCTGAAGCTGCATCTTCCACTTCTACCTCTCTGTTTTTTAGTGGGAGGTGTTGTATTGAAACTAAGGATGGTAGCAGGAAATGGATAAACCAGTCTCTACTTTCAGGGTCTTGAGGGCTGGGAAGAGTAAAATGCAGGAAGATCCAGGTGTGTAATCTCTCCAAGAACATGAATAAATAAGGCAGCTTCCCATTCTAGATAATCTGTGAGCCTGATTTAGATACAACCCCTTGTAGCCTCTAAATGCCTCTCAACTTCTCTGAAGAAGTGTGGTGCTCCATTTTATAGTTGCTTGTTAGAGGCACAGAGGACCAAAGGGCAAGTACGTGGCCACACACAAAGCCTTTGAATGAAAGAAAATTAAACACAAGTGTTCTTGGTTCCAAGTTTAACATCTTTGTCTTTGAAGTAACTTCTCTGTTCATTTTTTGAAGCAAACTCTCTGCTCATTTAAACAGTGTGATTACTACGTATGGTAGAGAGTTCTCTTTCATCAGTGCTGTGGGGAACAAACTTGGCAGATATAAGGTCTATTTGCAGGTGGATTTTTTCAGTTTATTTTTCTGCGGTCCGTGTCTTATACTAGCTGCTAATGATTACATTTCTCAATGACACTGAGGTCAAATAAAAATCTCGAGCTTTTGTGTCCTGAGGTTTGTTTTGCAAATGCTAGAATACATTTTTCTGTCTTGTTTAAATTGGGAGCATTAGATTTTGTCCTGGGCACTGATGTAGCATGTTTACCTATTGGCAGTGCTGCTTCAGAATTTACTTCAAGTGAGTTAATATAATAATTTTGGGGTTTTTATCCCAGTCCTAGTCAAAATTGTTGGCATAGTGGGTGAGACCAACAAGGTAAGATGTTTGGGTGAAATACCTCTAATTCTTTATACTCCAAGAAGAGAGCTTGTGAAGGTGGTGTGACTTGTGGGAGTCTGCTCCAGAGTTTGGAGAATGGCACAGGTGAAAAGAAAACTTAAAAAAAAAATCTTCATTTTTTCCTTCATTCCTCATGTACACTGTTCTCTTAAGTTTTGCATGCCCAGATCAAGAAGAACTAGTTGGCAACTGCATATTGTGGAGAACATGTTTTTGTGAGCCCTACATATATCCTCCAAACAAAGTAGAAGGAAGTTGCATCCAGCTCTGACAGAACAGCCAAACCCTCTGTTAGGAGTAAGGGACTGTAACTGAAATGGGACTCAAGTCTTGGTCTTCAGAGATGCGCAGTCCACTTACTTGTTACAGGCCGGGTTGTCTGGCAGCTTTGGAAATGGGATGTCTCTTTCCTGATTATACTCCTTACTCCAGATTAAAATCTTCTGATGGGCTGTGTCTTTGGTTCTGTGAATGCAGCTCGAGGACTGCATCATTGAGAAAAAATGAAGTATTCTTTCAGTAGCGATGCGCACTGCGGCTTTTTGGAAATGCTTTTACTTTCAGTGTACAACCTGTGAATATTGCTTAATATAGCATAAAATGAGAGTGGGTAAGCTCTGTGTTTGCTGCTGTCACCATGCTGCCAAACCTGTAAAACTATATTTCAGTAGAGTAGAAGTGTTTAACTGAAGGGCAGAAAGAGGACTCCATTGTGTTTTAAAGCGATTAATACCTAAATCACACTTCTGATTGAACATTAGAGAGCTAATGATCTTGCCAGAGAGTTATGTGTTTGGCTTTGTTTTCCTGTTGCCTTTCACACAAAGGACTTTTCAGCCAGGTGTTAGCCCTCTAGGAAGTTCAAAATGGTCAACATCAGTTGACAGCTTTATTTGGAAACAGTTCTGACATGTCAAACTGAACTAGACAGCTAACTGAACAGTAATCTGCCACCCCTCAGCCCCAAGTGCAATGGGAAAATTTAATTTGGGAACACTGAAGTCTGAAAGGAAGAAGGATAAACAGTGGTTTCTCTCGCAGGGGACTTGGTGAAGGGGTGTTACTTTGTATTTCTGAAGATACCAACTCTGGCAATCATCAGAGCACTGGAAATGTACTTGGATTTTATCCAAATGCTTTAATCTTTTAGTGTCTGTTACAATTATAAAGGAGCTTATTGAGTTAATGAGACATACCATAATGAACTTAGTAATTGCATACTTTTACATCATTCTTCCCCATGGCATTGAATCTCAGTTGTGTGCCAGGAACTTTGCACAGGTGAAGTAAATCCTTTGTTTTTGTCTCTGGACATGCTTACACAATGGTTTAAGATGAGTGGGTTATATTCCTGTTTTCATCTTTGGCCTTACACATTCCTTGTTGTGGTCCTGATACTTGGGTGAGTGAGTGGTGAATGCATTCAAGGGGCTAATCTGTCTGAAAATGTGTCTTTGTTTTTGTTTTGTGGGTTAGTTTTTGGGCACTCCATCTCTCTGAACTAGCCGGCTGGACAAGCGCCAGTGCTGCACTGGGGAGAGGGAGGCAAAGCCGTGACGTTGGGAAGCAGACACCAGATCTGCTGTGGAACTGGACTTTGCCATTCAGAAAGTTTTTTGGAGCAGAAAGATTTTATTTTACCAGAGAATGTAAGGATGGTGGCCAAGGATGATGTACATGTATTACAATATTTTTAACATAAAACAGTTACAAGGATCCAATTTTTTTGCTATGTAATGAGTTAGAGGTATGCATGTTATTATGCAGCAAAGGCATAATGTCCTTTTGCCTGTTGCTGCCAGCTTCTCCCTGCTCTGTAGTTAGCATTTGTAAGTTCTCAGCAGGTAAAATACTTGGCAATAACTCCTGTGTGGCATAAAAAGGGTATTAAATATTTGAGGCACTCTATTTGTTTTTAGGATAATAGAGTAAAGCATCACACAGCAAGTGCTGGTTCACTTTGAATGGGTGTTTTGATAGAAGTTGATTGAGTTGCAGCAGCAGTTGGTGACAATTGATGTTCTGGCTCCTGGGAAGAAAACTGCTACGAGTCGTCTTGCAGAATAATGTGGCTGGCACAGTTCAGTCCTCAGTGCTTGTTGCTTGTCTGGATACGTGTATTGTGGGGAGGTTAAGCTCTCAGTTCGTTTATTAGCCAATTTGGAAACAGTGAGTGTTTTGCTCATTCTTGGCATAACTGTGCATGTTCCCAGCGAGGCTGGAGCAGGAGCTTCAACCAGAGCGTGGCGATGGGGAAACACAGCTGTGCCATCATCAGCTTTTGACAGTGAGTATTAGCTCCAGTCATCTGAGGAGTCTTAGAGCACCTTTGAAATGATAGTTACTTATGAGATACTTGGAGAAACAGATCATATGTACTACAAAGGTGACTTTTTAATTGATAATGACTTCTTACCTGAGCCATGAAGTAAACATATTTACTAAACTACATAGTATTTTTCATGAGTCAAGTTTCTTGTGAAAGTATTTCCACTTTTTTCTGATAATAAGAACAGTAGACAATCATAACACCTCTCTTTAGCTTTAGCTGCAGTTAACTGCTCTCCTCTCCTCCCCCCAATTTTTTTTTTTAATAGCTCAGCATAATAGCATAAAGTAGATTCAGTGGGGGTTTCAGTTCACATGTGGGTTGTAATTTCTGAGTGAACACATTGCCTGTCCTGATGTCCCTGCTAAAAGGGAGAGACAGTAAGCTTTTCAACTGTTGTCCGCTGCTTAAACTGCATGACTCCCTAGAGCTTATGACTCAAACCAATAAAGGATGATGTTTACATCACTCTTTCCTCTTTCCCTGGGCCATGCAGATTTTAATGTTGAACAAAGTGTGCAGTAAAATTATGGGGTGACCACAAATTGTACCCAGTGCTTGAATGTCATCTATTAGACTGTAAGACAAAAGCAATATTTTTCCTGTCAGAAGTAAAGTTTCATATTGATCTTTAAAATTTTAGTTCAAATTATGGAAGACTGGGGTATTTTTTGAATGAGTGCTCTTGGATGCCAGCTGGGAAGAGTTATAGAGATTGTTCCTAAGTTGTAACCAATGGCTGGTTTTAATATGTTTAGAGAATCTTATTTTGGCATAGAAAGCAACCTGCTACAAAGCAGCTCTTTTTGCTCATTGTGTGCACAGTTAACTACAGAAAGGCACAATATTTAAACGCAGATGGATAGGCTAGGACTTCAAGAGTGCTTGGGGACATTATATCAGTGCTCTCAGAGAATCACAGAATGGTTGAGGCTGGAAGGGACTACTGGAAGTCATCTTGTCCAACCCACCTGCTCAAGCAGGGTCATCTGCTACTCATGGTTTTGCAATAGAGAGATGAGTAAGGGATAGTCTTGTGTTAAACTACCCGGATCTCCTGTTACCAAGTGTCACGTTTAACACAGTTTACCAAGCATTTGGATGAATCTCTCCTGGAAATGGGCTGGGTGAGCAGTGTTGGCACTGCTAATACCTTGTAGTCAGGTTTCTTCCAAGAGGTTTCTTGCATCCCTCCAAAATACCATCCATGTTCTGGTTGTGTGAACCTGAACTTTACCTTGTACTTGGATTCTTCAGTATCTTTTTGCTTGTATTTTACCTTACAGTGATCTTATGGTTAATCTGGCTGTATAATTGAAAGGACTGCTCAGGTATGCAAGTTTCACTTGATCTAGAATTACAAACAATGGCCCCAAGGTGTGTGTCAGTATTGAAAGGGAGGGTGATACCTCATTGGGGTGTCCCCAGAACAGTGGTTCCAGGCTTGCAGGTACACAGACTGAGCAGTACTCTGCAAAGCAGGGTGACATCAGTGTTAAGGATGGGCATATGCACAATAGTTGTTTGTGGATGTGACTGTGTCTATGTTTGTTTCCTTACTATCTCTGTTTTCCTGTTTCCAAACTGAGTTTAATGATGTCCATTATAATGCTGGCTTAGTCTCAACAACTGATATTGTTTGGAGATACAATCTCTTTAATACAGAATAGCTCAAATTATTCCACAAATGTTAGTTATAGACAAGGTCTCTAATATTAATTATGCCATGCTTTTTTTTTTTCTTGGCCATTACTACTTTTCCATTTGCTGTCTTGTTTTGCTGAATTTCCTCCAGAGAGCCACCACTGTGAAGTCCACAAGTGTTAAGGGCAAATTATTCTTTGTGAATATGAGAGTGTAAGCTGGCAGAGAGTTAGGAGTCTGCAGGGGTGGATTCAGAGACTATATAGTGCTGAGAAGTCAGGAGAACGTGGGGTGTTTTGACTGTTAGCTGTTTTGATGCACTGATTGCAGTAAGTATAAGAGAAACAGGGCTGGTATGAACACCTCTGTAGATGGAGCTGCTTTCTGCTGCAAGATTACTGACAGGTGGTTTCTTTCCTTCTCTTGTTTTTTGTCATCTTTCATAGTGTTATAGAATGTTCTGAGTTGGAAGGGACCCACAAGGACCATTGAGTCCAACTCCTGGCTCTGCACAGGACACCCCAAGAGTCACACTATGTGCCTGAGAGTATTGCCCAAACACTTCTTGAACTCAGACAGGCTTGGTGCTGACCACTTCCCTGGGAAGCCTGTTCCAGGGCGAAGAACCTTTTCCCAATCTCCAACATAAAAGCTCCCCTGACTCAGCTTCATGCTGTGCCCTCAGGCCCTGTCACTGGTCCCCAGAAGGAAGAGATCATTGCCTGTCCTCCACTTCCCTTTGTGAGGAAGCTGCTGACTGTGATGATGAGGTCTCCCCTCAGCCTCCTCCAGGCTCAACAAGCCAAGTGACCTCAGCTGGTTCTCATATGAATTCCCCTCTAGACCCTTAACCATCTTCGTGGCCCTCCTTTGGATGCTTTCTAGGAGCTTTATTATCCTTGTTACATTGTGACAGCCAAAACTGCTCATCTTTGAAGAGCAGTGTCAGTGCCTGACAAAAGGCTGGTGTCTTCAAAATTTTTGTGCCCTCTTCAGATTCATAAGTGATATCCACCCTTTCTTTTACTTTTTCTTTTACTTATAATGAACATTAGGCTCTGCTTATTTACTGTGGAATAGCAATATGGCTCTTTTCCGTGGGGTTTTTCTATGTAGAATGGTTACTTTAGAAAATAATTCTGTTTGTTTCAACCTTCGACATCCTGTCTAACCCATCAGTTCACTTGTTATTTCCTCTAGCATTCACTGTCTCTGCTGCCTTCTCTTCCTCCATTTGATGACTAACTTCCTGGCAGTACCATTAGCTCCTCTGTAAGTAAGCATTGATAGGTAAAAAATTCTCTTTGTTTTTTATACTGCTGCTTCATCTTCCTTCCAGCAGGAAGTTTAGGGCTTTTCCTAACTTTGAGCTTATCTTCTTGTGTCTGTTATCTCCTTTGGGATATAGCCAGTCATCATTTTCTTGATTCGGCCTCTGCTGAAGCAAGGCAGTAAAGTGTTATCATCTTGACTCAAGATGCTCTTTTGTGTGTCCCTTCTAGCCTGCTGACTTATCCAAATGCCAGGAAAGTACAAAGTACCATAGCCAGATCATGCTAGTAGCAGAAAAGAGGTCTGCGACTTTTTGTGATTTCTTTACAATCCTTAATTGAATTTTATTCAAAATTCACAGCACTTTTGATGAACTTTCTCTGTTTCTTTTCAGCTATTTTCAACTAGCCTGTAATAAACCTATTCCATTTCCAGTTACATTTGACTCCTTTGGAGTGTGCTTAGCTTAAACATTAAAAAGCACCACCCCTTTCCCTTCATCCCCCAAACAAAAAAAAATTGTCTTCATCCTCTTGAGCAGTAATATTTTGCACTGCTTTATTTTGTTGTTTCAATGTGTCAATTTCTTTCTTTCATTCTTTCTGCTCTCCAGCTTCCTATGCCGAAATCTTTAATTATTTCCTTACAACTCTTAAGAAGAGCAGCACTACTGGCTGAAATTGAGGCTTCATCTCTTCCCCATTACTTCACTCCTACCTCTCGGGTTGTGTGAGGCTGCCTTGAGAGGTAGGAAAAGAAAATTGTATTCAGCTGGATTTTAAGGGATGCTTGCTTCAGTTTAGAAACATTTGGAGTACAACCCAATGATGAGAAACAACCTCAAATGAAGCAGCAAGCCCTGATAAACTGTGAAAAGTTTAAGTAGATTCTAACGTTGGTATTCAGAGTAGCGTTTAATTTTGTTTCTGTACTTGATACCTGCCATGGTCTTCAGATTTCATATGCTGGGTAGGTACTTAGCATCTTTGAAAAATCATGGACTTTTTTGTGAAGCCTTAGCTCTTTGACTTCTGGGCTTTTGGTGTGGGGGTTGTGTTGGTGCATTTTGGTTTTGTGTTGGGTGTTTTGTTAGTTAGCTTATTTTAACAAGAACAGCAGCAACAACAACAATAATAATAATTTCTTTTAATTGGAATTGTCTTTTGAATACTTGAGTTTGATACTTTCCTTATCTGTAGTTCAAAGACCTCATATGTAAAGGTCTTTAGTGAACAGAGCATCTTTCTGTATGGTATATGAGTGTTAATTAAATTCTCACAAAGGTTCAAATAAAAACTTGAATAATGAAAACTAAGTTTTCAGTCCTCTTCTGAATTATAGACATGTAACTAAAAATTCCGTAGTAAAAGGAGAATGATCTTCCTAGAAGCAGGGGAGTACAAGTTAAAGTACCTGAATTTTTCTAATATGCTTCAATATGTGCTTTAGAAGCAAGACCAGACAGTCTGCTTGCTTATGTTTTGAGTACATACAGTCTGTTGTGTTTTCTTCCACCTTTTCTTTTGAAGCACCCGTTAAAGGCTTTTTTTGCTCTCTAGTTTTGAAGAGTACTTTTTTTGAGAGTGAGCTGACCTGTCAATGACAGTACAGCCTCAATCACATAAAATGCTCCCTAAGAAGAGGAACAAGATGACTGTGGGAAAGAGAAAATGCTTAGAATGAAATTGTGAAGAAAGGTTATGGGTATATGGGAATGAGATAGGTGATAACCACACGATTATTAGCTCTGCTTCCTGAACAACTTCACCAGTGGCAAAAACTGTCCTGTTCTGTACATTTTACTGCCATATTCCTAAAATCTCCTCCAATACTTGGTTTCCAGGTGTTTTGGAGAGGAAAAGTGTTGTATTTAAACTTGAAGGGTCCAAAGTTCATTTTATAATAATATTAAATGGTGCATTCCTGGGCTAATGATGCATTATTGAACAACAGGTTGAGGGTTCAACATCAAAGAAATGTTCCTGTTGGGAAGCTGATGGACCGCTCTGAACAATGGAAGTCTGTTGAGTGGAGTCATGTTTTCCTGCAGTGTTGGTGGCTGCTGCAGAGGGGGTAGCAGTCCCCCCGGGTTGCCTGCTCTCTGAGATCACTGCATTTTTTCCATCTCTTACTAGAGTACAGCTCATAGCTCCTGTACAGCTTTATCTTCCATTTGTGTCAAAGCATCTGTAGATTTTATTGACATGGGTCTGCTGGGCCTTTGACTCCTGTCTAGTTCAGGGGTGAATAGCGCTGAACGGGCAACAAAAGGGAAAAAGGCAGCATGAAAGCCTTTTTATGTACACAAAGTGTACATCCAGCCCCCTGGCTTCTGTGCCCTGTTTTTATTTCTTGCAGAGATGGTAGAGCATGTTTACATCTCCTTAGACTCAGCTGTTCAGTCATGCAGTTTAACTCCGAAAATAACTCTCTTGGGGGATATTAATCCAGCAGTGGATTATCTTTCTAAAATCGTTAATCAGACTTGGTCCCCGAGGGACCTTCCAGCTGAACTTGCCACTTAGTTTCTGTTTGCTGGGGCCACGGGAGCTGAGGGGAGGAAGCTGATGAGGTTTGACAAGAAGTGGTTACTTACGTAAGGTGCTGAGCGGAGGGGCCCGTGCCGCTCCTCCTGCTGTGGGACCCCGCATGCCTGACTGAGTGCTCAGCTCCCTGCCAGCACCTGCTGTGCCCTGCTTTGTCCTGTCACCATAATTGCCCTCACTTCCCTTCGCCTTGAAGAAATGCTATGGAAAAATCTGCCTGTGAGGGGGGGGCAGGGCGAGGTGGGGAGGAAATCTGTGCCAGCTCCAGGTGATTCCTATGTATGCTGCCTTTTGTCCAGGAAGGAAAAACATGTGCTTTGTTTTATTAAATTCTCAAGTGCACTTGGCGTTCCTTCGGTCGCTTTTTGATCATTAATTTTCTTACTCAAGCTGCTCATGAAATGACCTGGCCTGCTCTTTGAATATTACATCTCTTCTGTAAAAGAAGAAATAAGCTGTTTTAGGCTTCTGTTTTCATATATGAGTAGAGCTGCAAGTCACATATCTCCTGTTAGCTTTGCATTTTTCTCCTGTCTGAAGAGTAAGAATAGGGTTTATTTCTTAAGAGATGTGCTCTGATAGCTTTAAATTATTTAAAGTACTTTGAGATCTTTGTATGGAAAGTGCCAAGGAGATTGCAAAACAAGTTGAAAGAAAAAAAAAAAGAAAAAGGAAGAGTTCCACTGAGAACTAATTTCATACACGAATAAAATCCTGTTTTCCCCATGCAATGCATAGGTAGAAAAGGAAAATTCAATGTATTTTGTGCTGAATGAATCACTCAGAGCCAGGCAGGTAAATTGAGAGCTTGCATGTCTGTGCTGATGCATTTTTACATTAAATCTAATATACTTTGATCTCCAACTTCAGTGTTTGTTACTCTGACTTAGTAGACCACTGCAAGCACTTCATAGCATAGTTGAAATGCATATATATACTATATGTGGTAATAACAATAAATCACCAAATTTACACTTTAATAGGCTAATCTATCATAGCTCTGCAAAACCACATGATGGAAGAAAGTGTGCTCAAGTGGTAGACATGTTTTGATTGTGTTTTTTTTTTCCCTCAAATTATAAAATAGTGTGCTTTTGAGCATGTAAGTTGTTTAAACACCCTCCTGGTTACAGCTCCTTGCATGCATTAGGGCAAACAATGGGAATTTGCCTTCCTTTTTCTCAGACCCTTTCCTCCCCTTCATATACTTGTGCCTGCATATGCATCCTCTTGCCTTCAGATTCTGCCTTGAAAATAAATATTTTAAAAATGAGTTGCAAAGTTGCTCTTACATGTCAGTGCTTCTCAGTTCCCACTGGGAGAGAAAAAGGAATTGCACTTGAGAAAACTCCATAACTAGACCCTTTAGTGACATCCCTATCCTTTTCACTGCTTGCCTGCTGCTGGCATAACGAAAAGCTATTGAAATCAGTTCTAGTTCTTCATTCACGTAATGAAAATTGCTTACTAAATTGGAAGCATATCACACCAGGGTGTGTGCCTTCCTTATTTTACTGGGCAGTGTCTAGGACACTGTGTACCACTGGCATAAATAGTAGGTAATTTTGAATTGTCAGCACCTACATGAATAGTAGGTAATTTTGAATTGCAGAATTTTCTTTGCAATAATAATTTTGTGATGACAGCTAAACATGATTTTGGCCTTAAAAAACCCCAAAAGGATATTTGCTTCAGGCATTGCTACATAGGTAGAATGAAACTAAATTATCTTTTGGATCCTGCATTGGATTCATAAGATTATGAACTAAGACAGAAAAAGTCAGCACATTTGACTAGGATGTCCACAGAGAAACAGAAAGAAAGTGATGATTTTATCTGCTTTTCAGCATGCAGACCACCTTGTTATCTTTGAGTTGGTTTTCTGGTAGGAAAAGTGGAACTACATCCATTTCTATTAGTTAAAGATCTGTCACTTAGCTTTGTGTTTTATGACTGTATAAGCATATGTGTAGTAATAATTATAATTATGTAGGAGATCTGTGCTAGCCTATGTTAAAACTAGTCACATTGAAATTGTCTTCTGCATGCTGTGGCAGACTTCTCTTGTGCCTTGCTTTGGAATGTAAATGCTTATTTTCCATAACTGAATTTGATTAACTTACCATCAACTTACCTTGACTCTTCTTTCTTAAACCTTTCTTCCTACGTGACTTGTTAAGATTGCCCACAATTCACTAAAGTAAAACAGGAGTTAATGCCCTCATTTGTATGGGAAAATGGAAGTTTTCTGTAAATTTATTGCTGTGTAATGTTGTTTTGCTTTTGTACTTATGGCCAGTGGTCATGAATCAGTGTTTTTTCTCCAGCATTTATTGTGAGCTTTGGAGTTAGTGAACCTCTAAGGGAAGGCATTGGGTTGCAAGATAACTTTTCTTTACCTCTTGCAGTGAGAGATGACAGTGCTTCAGACTGATTCCCTGTCTTCCCAGTCAAAAGAAACTCTTTGCCCATGCACTAGGTGGATTCTATGTTTTTTAAAGGTCTTCCTTTTATCTCGTTAGGTATGTGGCCTACAGATGATTTTTTTTATTAAAACTGTAGAAGAAACATGATGGGGGGAAATAAAATGTGTTGAAAATAAGGACTTACTCATCTGAAGCTATCCTCAGTCAAGTTTGTCTGGCAGGAGCTGCTGCTGCCCTTTTGTGTTGTGGCCAGTAAACTCAGGCCCTGGCAGAGGCTTCCAGCATCCCTGCTGCCAGGGATGGAGTGCCAAGCCAAGGAATGCAGGGAGAAACCTGTTGGTCAGACATTAGGTCAGATAGCTGCAGGTGGTTTAATACCAAAATGACAGCAGACTGAGACTACCAAGGATTGCACTGCTGAGGAGGTGGGAAACAGCATCACTGTGGGTTTGGGAGCAGAAGGTGCCAAAGTCTGTTTCAATTGACTGTCAAGGTGGATTAACAGCCCATTGCTGCCAACAAATCTCTCTTTTCCTCCCTTTTTCCGTGTTGTGCCACCTCTGGGAAGCTGTTAGACTTGAACATGGTAAAAACCAGATGACCAAAAATACTTTTTTCTGGTGGTTGGCTGAGGCAGTGTTTTGTGCAGCGAGGGGAGTACTGGTGGGATGTGGAAATGGTGGGTGCGTGATTTGTTAGGGGAGAAATGGTGAGAGCTTTGCATCCTCTAAGGCTCTACAGTGTAAAAGACAGCCAAAAGTAAGTGTCTGTCTCTTCTTAATGACCAGCAAGCCAGCTGCATGCTTTAATTGTGTTTATTCCTGGTTCCTGTAACATCTACCAAATGTAGACAATATCACAGTGTTTCTTAATCACATTGTTTAGTCTTTCAAGGCACTTCCTGCAATCCAGTCTTATTTATAGACCATCTATTGTCTTATTTACTGCCTTGTGCTTTGCTTTGTGGTGATGTGCGATCCTGTCAGCGTCAGAACTGCCATTGTTGGAAATAAATTGCTGGAGTGTTAAAGTTCACAAATTGCTTTTATAGTATGTGTTGAGAACCCTATGTAGAATGTAACAGGGCTTGCAGACTCAGAGGACTGAGTCTTTTCAGAGCAGACCAGAGGCACGCAAGAAAAAATGAAACGCAGAGCCGTATACATGAAGGCTGGATGAACTCCAACTTATAAAAGTAGTGTGAGACAAAGGTACAACATTTCTTCATAAAGGGATGGTTTCATGATTTTGTTCAAGCTGATGTTCAGACAGAAGTTCATGCTTCTGCTGCAGTTGAATAAAGGTTGTTACACTGGGTTAGTTGAAGCAGCAACTGAAGGTGGTCAGTTTTCTTACCTGTTTGTGGCTTTTGGATGTCTGGTATACTCAGCCAGCTCCTCTCCTTGCCTTAGCTTTTTCAAAGGGTTTATGTGCAAGCATGTGTCCATGCTTTCATCATTTCCTTCTCTTTTTCTAAGAGGAAGTGGGACTGCACCTCTGGGGATTTCTGCAGATTCTCTTGTTTTGTCATGTGTGATGGCACTTTGCTGGGTCTCAACAGAGTATGCAGGAAGCGCCGCGGTTGGCATGGAGGGCTAGGCAAAGCAAGCAGGAACCTCCCTGTCTGCAGCAGGGTGCATGGGTTGCTGTGTCTGAGAATTGCAGAGCTTTGCTACTAGAGAGAGTGTCCTGCTACCACTGAGCTGGGAGAGGGGTGCAGGTTTGTTTGCAAGCCCAGCGAGGCGTTACACCTTCTTGAAAAACATTTGTTGTTGTTGTTGTTGTTCTTGTTGTGAGGTTACAAACTTTGATGAGTCAAAGGAGACAGAACTTGGTGAGTCAAAAGAGACAGAACTTAAATTCTGCAAAACCTGAGGATTTAGTTCTTCCCCTTTCCTCTCCTTCCCTCAGATTCACAGCCTGCACTATTTGACATGAGATCCTGTAGATACTTATATTTTTGCAGAACTGTGACGTCTTATGTAGCTGATTATATCACTGTGAATGCATACTATATCCTTGTGTATTCACGTGTCTGAGATGTACCACAGAGAAGTATTTATATATGAGTATCTCTGGATCCGTAAGGTGAGGATGTGTCTGTGTATATATATGTGGAAACTGCTGTGTGTTCTGCCTTCTTCCTGACATACTGGTTGCTATAGTGCAGTGATCTATTTGTGAACACCCAGAAGATCATTGCTATAGTTAAAAGAAACAGTGTTTCCTGGCCGTAACTTCCTGGGCAATCTCTTTGCCTGGAGCGCCAGCGTTAATTGATTTGGTCACATTCCTTGGGACTCTAGGAGTGACACTGTAACAGGAGCTTCCTCTAGTTTGTCGCTTTTTCCCACCAGCATATTAAATAATATTTAAAAATAGTTTTTCTATTTAAATCTAATGCATGTCTGTTATTCACCGTACATTTCAGTGCTTCAGCCATCTTTCTAACAGTCTGTCGAGCTGTGCAGTGTGTTGTGGCATTGTGTCCTGTGTTTGCTTCTCTAATATGTGCCATTCTTCTGCTCTTGCACATACATACACACATACATACACACATACATTTTCATTCACCTGCCCAGCCAGGGGTAATGTAGGAGACTGAAGTGGCAGCGCTGGAGTTCTGTCTGAACTGCCGTATTATTCTTTTTTTTCCTCCCTGCAGGTGTGAATGAGAGAGACTCTCTGCAGTATTTAGTGTCCAGTTGTACTGGCTCTGGTGAACAGCAGCGTCGCAATGCCCCCTCCTGCTGATATAGTGAAGGTGGCAATCGAGTGGCCAGGTGCCTACCCCAAGTTAATGGAAATAGATCAAGTAAGTGCCTGTGTATGTGTGTTCAGTTGGCCCTGTGCATAAATAAGCTCGTCTCTGCATGTTTGTGTCTCTGCTTTTCTGTTTACTTCCATGCACAAGTATTTTTTCTGTGAGTGCATGTGGGGTGGAAGGCGTTTTTTTTATAAGGGGTGTAACCCTCTTCCTCTCTTACTGCTTAATGGTTTTGATGTGTTTAGCTAGTTTCTTAATTTACTTTTTCTTTTAGAACAGCTGCTTAAATAAGGCATTTACTGCTTGTGTGACCCACTTAACACTTTTGTGCCTTAGTTTGTTCAGCTGTAAAGTTGTGGTAATGTTGTTACGTCTGGGTGGAAAGTCTTCAAATTTCTAGTCAGTGCTTTGCATTTGGAGTAGAATCATACTGAATGGCTGCAGCAAGTGCAGATTTTGGAACTTCAGTAGTGGTGCACAGTGAGCAGGAGAATCTTTACTGTTCCATACAGAAATCTCAGGGGTTGTTCTGTTTAGCTCGTTAGTTCTGATGCAATGGCCCCATAGACTGATTATATTCAGTGTACAGAAGTTAACAAATTCAAAATTTTGAATTAAAAACTCTTTTTAGGAAATTAGATGTGGGGGGGAACAAACCAAATCAAGTTATACAAGTGCTGTGTTTTATATTCTGGACTTCGCTGAGATTGTTTTTGTGGCATGTGTATTAAAAGGAACCTCTTTAATATTTAACAGCTTACTGATAACATTTTGAAATCCTACAGCGTTACCTGTTTAGAATTATTATTACTTCTGTAAATATTATTCTGAGTGAAAAAAAGCATTTCATGATGTGTTTTAGGCCCTAGTGTGTCTGGGGACTTAGTATATTATAAAGTTCTATTGGAGAGGAGAGCATTTGAATTCACACTGAAAATGTTTTACTGTAATGGGTTCATAATTTCTTCATGCAGTGCAATCAGTTTCACTCATAGTTAACTATTTTGTGGCACATGCCTGGGAAATTCCTATGGGAAATTTGGAGAAACATTGTTCTAGAGGGGAGCTAGAATAACAGCAGTCGAATTTTTAGCAGTCTGAAAGCCCCATTAGAGGAAAAGGGAGTTCCCAAGTGAAATCAAACTTTGTAGATTGATTTTTTTCACCTGCCAAGGTTTTCCATTTTCATTTGCTGAAATTTTTCAGTAGGCAAGGTAGAAATCTTTTGCCTTCTGGAGTGAAGAATGTTTTGCTTTTTTCTTATATAGCAAATGTTAGACATTGCACTCTGTGTTCAGGAAAAGATGCGTGTTAGTCATGATGAACCAAGTACAGTGGGGACGAAACTGAACAAATATTATGCAGTCTCCTTCCAAACAGCAGTAAAATAATACCAAAGTGATTGATTTTAATTTACAAAATAGCTTAAAGGAACTCTCATAAAACCCTCATACCTCATCTGAAATATTGGCTTACTTTCCTGAAACCTTGATTTTACTTTTATTATGTAAGACTTAGAGGAGACAAGAAAGATCAGTGCTGACGTATATTGGGTAGAACTCTTCAACACAACCTGCAAGTTGTCTGCAAGCCACTTTATGGGGAGGAGGAGGAAGAGTGAGAGCAAGTTTGAAAGGGAGAAGGCTAACAGCAGCCTTCTCCTGATGCAGAAGAAAATGAAGGAATGAAGTTTGAGAGTCACATCCCTCACCTTTCTGACATGGAACGATGGGAAAGAAACATGCCTTCCTACTGCCCCCGCACACAAACACAT
Organism: Neopelma chrysocephalum; assembly: GCF_003984885.1. NCBI lineage: Eukaryota > Metazoa > Chordata > Aves > Passeriformes > Pipridae > Neopelma > Neopelma chrysocephalum. The sequence continues at coordinate 15,698,756 of NW_020897695.1, read as the reverse complement.
TTACCTTTTCAAGGTTGGGAGCAATGTGGGAATGAACCCTGAAAACGTATAGGGTGATACATGCTTCTAAGCACGCAGCTCTGCTTTTGATTCACTTAATGCTAACTTTTCCCCAATCTGTTTCCTTTAAAACATCTATTGAGTTGAAGAGCTGTAGTGGAGGAGATGATTCATACCTCAGATGGCTAGCTGTCGGAGATAATAAAGGAGAGGAGAGAAAAGGAAGGCAGAAAGAAATTACTTACCCATTGACCAGACACTGCAGCCAGTGCCTGTCTCCCAGGTGGGATCTGCTCATTTAGCCACCACTTAACATATATTCAGAAAATCCTAAAAGCTTTGCCATACCAGTTTCCTCCCTCTCTGATCCCCTACCAAGAAGAAAAACAGTATTTAAAAGAACAGCACTACATTATTATTTTAAAAAGAGCAACAGAAACCCCTCACCTTGCATGATGCAAGTTCTTTATCTTTTAGGGTACTAAGGGTATTCCAGAAATTGAAGTACAAATGCCATATAAGAGATCAGAAGAAAATCTGAGAGGTTTTTTGGGTTGCTTGTTGCATATACTTGGAAGCACTTATTTATATTCTGTTGCACTTTATCCCAATTTACCTGCTGTGTATATGCATGTTTTGCTTAGCAATGAAGAGAATATTTTCAAAGTGAGGAAATGTCGCTGTGAAACCTGAGCGATTGACAGTGGGGTAGTGGAATATGTTGGGCCTGAAAAGAACTCATGAGTATTTTTTCCACCAAATGTTATTAAATTTTACATTAAAAACCTCCTCTTCAGATGCATGACTTCTGACAATCTGGACTTCAGGAGGCATAGGGCTTTTTCAAGTTGAGGCTTCCCACTAAATATCTATAGGTTTGTCAGTCTGGGTTCATCGATGATGGTTTTAACTTTAATTAGTTAATTAGTCTCAGTTAGAGAGATTCTATGCTAGAAAAACTAATATATAATTAAGTGCCTTTTGGAACCAGCCTCTGTGCCTGCTTCCAGTGAATTAGAAAAAAGGTTTTCTGCTCATTCATTGCAATGTACTATTTGATGTCAGGGTTTTACAACTGCTTTTTTTTCCTGGAAAGTTGCTTTAAACAAGGAGGGCAAAACTGCCTATTATTTATTACTCTCTCTCTCTTGCCAGGTGGGGACTAATTAAGTTGCAGTAAACCTAGCAGCTGACTGATGCCTGTATGCATTAAAACTGATTTTAAATCACCTGCAAGCTAATGTACTTTTGTGCTTTCTCCTTGAGAGAGTTGACTGAATACAGTTACTCTCTTCTACAATACTTGTTTTGTTTTAGTTTTTTGTTTGTTTTTTTTTTAAATTTGATTTCCTTCCTACTTCCACCATTTTCCTCAATTATAAATTTGAAAAATTTATCCCCCCTGCATAAATCTGTACTAGCAGTATTAAAACTGTGGTCCAAATTAATTTTTAATGAAAAGATTTGATTGCGACTTTAAGACCTGGGTATAAGGATGATCTTTCACTCTTAAGTCTTCCTGTTGTGTAAGGGAAGGAATGGAAATGAGTTGGTGTCTGAATTTGCATCGGGATATTATTGTGGACTTTTTAGGGATGCAGTCTGGGGAAGAAATGAATGGTAGATGCTGACTGTCTGTTGTCTTTTTCTCCCAGTCTTCTGCCTCATTATTCTTGAAGATGTTAAAAGTAGGGCTGCACAGACTCTGTACAGGTGAACCAGGATGCTGGCTAGTCTATTCTGTCTTCTCTTTATTTGTCCCAGAAATAGCCATTTCATAAGAGGATATTATTTCTTGTGTTCACATGAAAAATTGCATGCTTTAATTTGTGCCCATTGTGTATAACTCATTCTTAGATGTTGGGGTTTTTTTACAGCACAGATTATTTTAGGTAAGCCAGTTCTAGTTTTAGGTTACCTGAATACTTTGTAGATTTACAGTTTCACTGTTCCTGCTGCAGGGGAATCAGCTTCCACAAGAGGCACAAGGTGGATATTTGAGGACAATATCTATTTTGGCTGATCCCATTTAAATCCACTCTTCTGTATTAACACAAGTTGTAATAAAACCTGATTTCTCTAAGCACTGGGATGAACTTCCTCAGCATTGGAGGTAAACAACTGTTTCTACAGAAAGAAACAGTGTATGATTAAACTTGGCCATACAGTCTCTTCCTCCAGGTTTACTTTTATCTATAAGATCATTAAACATGGATTAAATTAGCAGATGTGAATCTTTATGCTGGCAAAAAAAAAAAGCTGTGTTTTCTTTTCAAAGCACAAACCTGTTACAGTAGGCAAAATTTACAGGAGTACTGTCGTATGACAATTTCATGTTAATACAAATGCAGCACATGGGAGGAACCACAGGCTTCTTTACATTTATGTTCTGTCTAATGTTTGGATTTAGTCAACAATTTTATCTTTCAAGAGTGTCTTTCAAGTTATCTCTTCTGGTTGTTTTTTATTTCTTTATAGAAGTCATTGTACTTCATCATCATCATGGCTAGGCTTCGTGAACGAAGATTTGAGAAGGGCTCTACCCACTTTTGTTACAAGCGCACTGGTGGCTAAAAAGGCCAATGCGAGATAGACAAGTCCGGTTGCAAAAGGCGCAGCAGAAGGACTCCTTAGGAGGTATATTCTGCAAGGCTTGATTCTTTCTGCGTTATCTTTTCTCCTCAAGAGTGATCCTGCGTGCTTTCTCAAAGGAAGCAGCAGCGTTATAGATGGTGTGTCTCCAGACCTCCCGATTGGAGGCCAGAGTAGACCAGTGATGATGATCAATATGGCCAAGGCTGAGATGTTTCAGGGAGTCCTTGTATCTTCTCTTCGGGGCTCCTCTCTTGTCGCAGCCGGTGGCAAGTTCACCATAAAGCAAGATCTTAGGGAGGCGGTGGTCCTTCATCCTTGAGACGTGTCCTGCCCAGCGCAGCTGTGTTCTCAGCAACATGGCCTCAATACTTGTGACTGCTGCTTGTTCAAGAACAGATGTATTAGTCACATAATCTGACCAGTGGATGTTTAGAATTGTACGGAGACAGTGTTGATGGAAGCATCTAAGAGTCGCAGGTGGTGGCAATAGATGACCCATGATTCGGATCCATATAAGAGAGTAGACAGCACTATGGCTTTTGTAAACATTGATCTTTGTACTTTTCTTCAAGTGTTTATTTCACCAAACTCTTTTATGGAGTCTTCCGAAAGCTCTATGTGCCTTTGCTAACCTGTTGTCTGTCTCTCTGTCAATCTTACCATCCGAGGAGATGAGGCTGCCTAGGTAATTAAACTGCTGGACTGATTTGAGCTCTGATTCGCCAATGGTGATATGGGGATGATGGAAGACTTCCTGAGGTGCAGGTTGATAGAAGACTTCTGTTTTCTTTAAGCTGACTTCCAGCCCAAAAAGCACAGGAACCTCTGCAAAGCAGGATGTTAAATGCTGAAGAGCTGCTTCTGTGTGGGCAACAAGGGCGGCATCATCAGCATAGAGCAGCTCCCGGACAAGATGATTTAAGGTCTTAGTGTGGGCCTTCAGTCGCCTTAGGTTGAATAGGCTTCCATCGGTACAATATCGAATGTAGATACTGTCCTGATCATCGAGGTCTGCCGTGGCCCTTTGGAGCATCATGCTGAAGAAGATTGTGAATAGAGTTGGTGCAAGAACGCAACCTTGTTTCACACCATTGGTTATTAGAAAGGGCTCAGAAAGTGCCTCGCCATATCTGACTTGGCCATACTGATCCTCTTGAAGTAAGATGATCATTTTAAGGAACTTGGAACATTGTACTTCACTGCATATTAAAAGAACACCAATAAGGCTTTGTTTCTTTTAAAGGGAACTTTCAGACCTAAATCTGGACCCTTGGGCATTGTTAATTGATTTAGTGCAGTGTTTCTCAAACTGTGAGGAGAAATGTAGTTCAAAAAGGATTGTGAGATTCTTAATTAGAGAAAAGAAAGTGGCGCATCGCTTCTGCCATGTGAGTAGAGTAAGAATAGCTGATTTCTGCAAGTGCTGTCACTAGTAATAGCAGTGTACTGATACAAACCTAGCATCACAAATCTAAACATATGCAATATTAGTGAGCACCAGCATCATTCAAGTGGTGAAGAAGAAGAGGATATTGACATCTCGCCGTACTGTAAAGTGTTGCTCCCTGTGCTTCATTATGGCTCCAGACTCTGACTCCCACAAAATCAAGGGGTTTAGTGCTGAGAGGATGAAGAGAGGGTCTCTTGTCTCCTTCCCACAAACTTGCAAATTTATATGAACTCTTACCCAGAAAGTGTAATGGTACTGCAGTAGCTGTAACTAGTGATGCTTTTTGGTATGAATATTGTAAAGGTTTCCAATGTTATTGCACATCCTGAGTTTAAAGTAGTCAAGGGAAATGTCAGTGCCTTTAACAGCTGACAAGATCTCAGCTACTTGAAGAGAGAGGACTATGAAGTAGCTTGTGGGGAGAGGAAAAAAAAAATTTAAAAAAAAAATCTTACACTGACTTACAGAAGTGTTCCTTGCTTGGATTTGCTACCAGCAGCTCTTTCTGTCAGATTGAAGAAGAGAGTTAGTGCTTGAGTTCGACCACTGCAGCTGTATCTCAGTCATTCTGAAGGAGAATATTGGTTGCTGCTGATGGAGGACTTACTCAAAGATAGATGAGCCAAAAGGTGGTTACCTATTCAAAAAGAACTGAAAAACACTGAGGTAGCTTAAGCCAATTTGCTAAAGGTAAGGCTTACTTAAAATCAACTTTTAGGTGCTAAACAGATGCTAACAATCATAAAATGAGTTTTATTGCTCCTTGTACCTGTCATATTTCAGCTTGACAAAATCAAAGATGAAACTGTTCAAGCATAGTGAAAATATTTGACATAGTGAACATAGTGAAAATATTTGACAGCTTTCTAGTACTTGCAATTTTGTTACCATCAGGGATTATTAATAGAATTTGTAAGGAAATTGTACTCACTATCCTAATGTGATTTTTTTTTTCATTTTCTTTGTTGGACTAATGAAAGGTCTCAGTTTTTTATTTTTATTTATTTTTTAAAAGCTGTTCAACAGCAAGAATAACCTTGGAAACAATAATCCAGATATTTTAGTGCATTGGATATAATTCAGTGTACTCACTTGTATAGTGCTTTGTTAACATCATATACCAATTATTGTTAAAAGCAATAGGTTTTGGAAAATATAATTTCTTTTCTTACAAAACTGTGGCATTGGAATATTCATCATTAGACCTCCAGTTCTTTGATGTGGTGGCAGCCATCCATCCTGGATAAAAAGGGCGATGTTATTGTCACATTTAACATTTTATTAGTCTGTCTTGTCCAAAGCCATTTTCCCACTGGTTGGTTGGAGTCTTTCAAGACTGTGAACTCGTGTCCTGTGGTGTGTGGCTGGAACCTCATCACTGAAAAATACATAAAAATTCTGTCTTACTAGTTCTATTTAATACAGATACTGCAGCAAAGCTTAATAGGTGGAAGAGGAAATAGCTGTGGAGAAGGGTTAGAATTTGTAAAAGGGAGGGGTAAATAATTAGAAATGTTTAGTGAATTGCAGTCTAATGGATACAATTTATGCTTTCTACTTGGTGCTATTTTCTAGGTTAAGAAACTTAAATGCAGTAGACAGTAATATATATATATATGTATTTTGTTGTTAAATAGATGTGCAAGTAGAGCCAGGTTATACTTAAAGTCCTGCAGAAATAGTGTCCCAGTGTTCCTGATCTCCAACATAAAGGAAGTTCAGGAAATAATATTTTAGGAAAGAGATAAAACACTTTGTTAATTCTGTCCTTGATTTTTGTGGGCTTGTGGTGTTTTTTTGGGTTTGGGTTTGGTTTGGTTTGTCTCTTTTTTTCTTCCTGTCTCTGATTTGCTAGCTCTATAGTGCTAGCCAGAACCTCCCCACTGGAGCCTGAATTTTACTGCCTGCAACTGATGACATTTTCAAGATGAAGGCTAAACATGAGTTTAAGATTGTTGCATCCATAAATTTTTTTAAGAATCAGCAGGAGTCTCATCTCTTAAGTTAATTCTGCTGTATCTAAAGGAAATGTGTAATGACCCGATTTCTGGAGTTACACACCAATGAATTAATTCACATTCTGGCCGGTTGGAGTATCCAGGTGCACTTTAGGATTCACTTACAGTCTCCTTATAGAAATCCAAGATTGTAGTACAAAAGAAACTAATACTAAAAATACCATTGTATAAATTTTTTGTGGCTTCATTTAGAAATTTCTTCTCTGATGGGACAGCAGTGTGTCCATAATGAGCTGTAGGTTTGGGGTTTCTTCATTCAGTCTTCAAAGGTGTGCTCTCTTAGTAGGTTGTGTGAAGAACCACATCTTAAAGCCCTGGTTTGTATTTTAAACAGTATTTTAGCTGTATTTCAATATGTGGTGCAAGTATGTTGCATGCAAACATGCTGTAACCCACAGCTGAAGATCCCTAGGTGCTTTGTAACTTTTCAGTACTCTTGACTTGGAGTTTTTAATGTCCCTATTTATATTTGAGGAAACAGGAAATGTTATGGCTTATTAGGACACTAGATGAGCAGTAAGAACTATCTGTAAAATTCTGTTTGTTTGGTTTTTTTTGTTTGTTTGGGTGTTTTGTTTGTTTGAGGTTTTTTGTTAATCGCGTTATATTTTGCTGCTTCCTTGTTGTACAGTCACTGTAACATCCTAAACATATGATCTGTGAGTCAATCCTTAGATCTGGTGAAATGCAGACTTAGGAGTGAGGATCTCTTTGGAGGTGAGAAGAGAGTAACTGAGGAAGCTGCAGCTGAGAGTGAAGTGGGAGAGGACATGAATACCTGGGCTTCCCCGAGTCTTGTGCTCTCTGCAGAACCCCAACTGCTATATTTATACCAAAATGTTGCTACTGACGTGTTAAAGGTACCACTTTAAGAGCTGTGAACTAAGCTGACAAAAGCTCTCTCCCATCAGCATCTGCTCTTGTTGAGGATTTTGCCTTTTGACTATGGGGTGCGAATGTTTCCTGCCCTGGGTTGTGATGCTGCACTGACAAAACTGCGTGTTGTTGACCAGACCTTGGCTGGGTTTTATGGTATCTGTTACTACAGCATTGAGGTGTCTGTGTTCTCAGGTATTCACTCTCTCTGGTGCTCTCCTGAGTTAGGGAAATCCTCTCCTTCCTCTTTTACAGATGCCTGATGATTAATTAACAAGTCTGGTCTAACCAAAACTCCATTGTAGTCAATGGAAAGAGGTGATTCCTAAAGTTTAGAGCAGGTTGAGGAGGCTGAAATCCAAAGCACTCCAGTACTTCCACCTTACAGAAGACCTTTCCTCTTACACCATGAGAAACCAGTGAAGTAGTGAGTGAAGGATCCAGGTGTCCTGGCATCTGTTGTTTGCCAATGGACAGTCCTACTTCTAATTCTGTGGACCCTTGTGCATGACAGTAACAGACGAAGCCTCCACTGATTGTGAAAGAGGTGTTTTTCTGGCTTTTTATAGCCATTAAAAAGACTTTTGCACTGAAAGATTTGTTAGTAGAATGATAGCATTAATTATAAGACAAAATGGTATATTTACTGCTTGAAATTCTGTTTTTTGACAGAGGCACAGATAACTTTTTTTTTCCTTAATGCTGAGTGTTTCCCACTAACAGATGTGCTGCATCTGCACTTTTTTTTTCTTTTTTTGTTTTGGTGATAGGCTTAAAGACAGCAAGGGCTAAAGTGTTTTCTTGTCACTTCTGTGGTTAAAAGGTGTCAGATGGGGAGAGTGATGTCCCAGTCATGGTCCAAAAAACCCAGAAACCACAACCCAACAAACAACTTTAAGGAAAGAAAAAGCAATGCATCTCTCTTAGCCATGTGGAAAGGAAAGATATTCAGATTTGGCCTAAAATAAACCTATATACAATTTTCTGGTATAGCACAATCAGAGTATATCAGAACTGCACATACAACACAGGTTTCTGCCCAGATTTAGGCTTCTGTCCTGCTTACAGTTTGCCATTGCACATACACACACACTTGCTATTTGATCTAGAAGTGCTTTAAACCCAGGTTGGTGTACTGGTGGCTTGAACTGGACCTAGGGCTTGGTCAGCACTAGCCTACTGGATATTCTTTGCTTTCTTTTGCTCATCTCGTGATTTCCCCAGAACAAAACAGTGGCCTGGACTCACACAGCCTACACTCTGGCATGCCTGTGCTTTGTACTTCCTGGTGACTGGTTCCCTATGGGTCCTCCATAGGTATAGGCATGAAAGGATGAAACTAGTGAGGAGATTGAAGTGGGAAATCTCAGTCTCTGTTCTGCAAGTTACTTTAGAAGTGCTACCAAATATTGCACAAGTAACAAGAGCAGGTACACAAGAAGAGAGAGTTAGGTATCTGTGTTCATCTTAGAAAACAAAACTTGTAGACATGATGTGAGACACATGCAGGTGAGCACAGAAGGAGTGACTAGGTATTACTGCATGGTGAATGTCATTAGGGGTACAGCTAGCCAGCATCTCAGACACCTGTGCTAACCAGTCAATGCACATAAACCTTTACCAGGTGCGTAAATTCACATTGGCTCCAGTGCTGCCTATGCTCTGTATCATTGTCAGGATTCTCCCCTTTTGTGCAGATCAGTAAGTTGCAAGGCCATAATACCCCCTTGTCATTTCCTACTTGATTTCAGCTATCAATTTAATACCTACCCTAGGAAAATAATTTTATACTAACCAATGTGTTCAGTGCAGATACTGTGATAAGTCAGCTGAAGAGGTCATCTCCTGTAGGGAGCACAAGGTTTACTTTGATCTTTGTTATTTTGTGCATTAAAGCTACAGTCTGATCTTCTTAGAGCTTTAAATGAGCATCTCTGCATGTGTAAAAGCACACTTTATTTTGCTAGTCTAGGAGAGGACATGGAGACAAAATGTAAAACAAAACCAAAATATGCTAGCACAAAAAATTTCTATGAAGGAAAATCTTTGAAATATTTTTGGACTGATTTTAAGGAATTCTTTGAAGTACATTGACTAATAAGGTAAATTTGACTTTTTGGAACTGTAAATGCAGCAGAGATATGTAATTTTCCTTATATGTAATTTTATTAAGATTAAGGTAACAAAGCCTTCAAATCTATTCTCTTTAACATCAGGCAAATATTTAGAGCCGGGGGGAAAAAAAGTGCCTTTGAACGGCCTGCCAAGTGGATGTACTCTGCAGAGAACGGAGATAGACTTTTACCTCATTTTTCATGGTTCAAAAAGAAAAAAAGAAAATATAACAGCTCACTTTTCTTTGTCTTCTAGTACTGCTGCATTCCTATATGTGCAGTAAACAGTCGAGTCCTGTCACTGCTACCCAAACATAGTTACGTCTTTCAGCTTTCACTAGCAGGACTGCGAAAGGGATTCTGGAAGTGGCTGTGAACTGGCTGGGAAGGGGCCGCGGGAGCTGGTCGCTCATCCGCCTGTCACTCCCGGAGCAAAGAAGGGTTTTATTGGCAAGGAGGCCTGGCTGTGCACAGGCAGGGTGGCAGTACTGCTGCTGCTGTCAGCTCGGAGTGCTGCCGGCCCAGAGTCTTCCCACAGGCTGTGCTTGCCAACCAGGCTCTTCCTGGGTGATTGCAGAGGGAATCATAGCAGCCACTGCCTGCTTTCAGTGTCATCCCACTTACAGCTGTGAACAGCGTACTACTGGCAATTTATCTGCCTGGTAGAGAAGCGAAAAGAATTTTGTTTGGAGACTTACGTGTAGGGGGAGTGCAGCCCAAGGGATTATTAGGAGCAGCAGCTTATTAGCATTGCAGTGGTATTTATTTTACATTTATTAATATGTAAAGTGTTATCAGATCACTAAATGCAAATTCTGTATCCCAGAAGAGTTCCACCTTTTTTATCCTGTTGATTTTTTTCATCAGGATTTGTGTTTAGTCACATTAGTGCCACGGCAGTAGTGTCATAGGAGGGCAAAACTGTACCATAAGAGGCTGGCTTTAATATTGTTAATAGTTTTTGTTATTGAGGATCTATTTGTTGCTTTTTTAACTGTTCCTTACAGGTTCTAATTGACTTGTGGGGTTTTTATGTTTGGGGTTTTTTTCCCAAGTTTTTAGTCTCGAATGTCATATAATAATGCAGATGTGGTATAGAATAGGCAAAGGGGAAAGGAGATGAATAGGATTGACAAAGGACATAAAAGTTGATGGTGTAGAGAATTTAGCAGTACCAAAATAATGATTTGGAAAGTAATTTAATCCAATCTTCCCAGTATTTATATTATTGCTAAGTTTGGTTATTACAGTGTCTTTTTGTCATAGTTTCCAATGGGAAACTGTAGGTCCTGTGGGAAATAATGGGGAGGAGAAGCAATTACTCGTTTTGTCTTCCATTGTATTGAATCTGTTAGCTGATTTATGTTTACTTTATAAAAGGAATTAATAACCCAGATAAAATTTTGTCAAAATATGGACATATCAAAACAGGACCCACAGTAGCATCCGGAGGAGAAGGGCATGCAGCCTACAGAGCTGTGTGCTCTGCCTGGCAATAGTTTACCTACAGACTGGCAAACATGCTGGATGGCAAACTGGAGTTAACCAGCTCCAGACAAACCTATGCTCCCCCCTCTATCCCTCCCAAAAAATGAGGTTTTCTTTTTTTGGGGAACGATAGAGGGAAGAGAGCAGTTGAAAGCAGGGATTGCTTTCACAGGATTGCAGAAAAAACCCTTGTGAAAGAGGACAACAGGTCAAAGCAGCTGCACATAAAAGACACAGTAATCCAGACTGAGGAACTGATCAGTCCAAAAAACTGAGGGGGGAAAAACCCACACTTTCTATCTCACGTGAGCTGCCTGATCTGCTTCACAGTGTGGATAGAGCTGTGCAAGGAGCTGAGTCAGCACAACAGACAGAAGCTGCTGTGGAGAAGGGGCATGTTAGCTGCTGCAGAATAGAGCAGTTTCACACTTCTGCCTTTTCTCCCATGTGCTGGTATTTGCTAGTCATTTAGGTACATAGCAAGGCAGATCAGGAAATTGGTCCTGGTGAAAACTAATTTTTTTTCCCTTTTACTGGCCAATTTTTAGTTTGAATAACTTCTGTGGTATGGATCATCTTGGCTGTTCGTGTGAAAATAGTAATAGCAGTGAAAGGGGAAGGATGGAAACCAAGGACTGAGACACTGTGGCAAGCAGAAGCAGAATCCTTTCGGCAGGTGCTTTCATTCAAGTTTTATTAAAATGGTCTTGTGTTATGTTTTTACCTGTTTATATACTGGCTTAGTTGACTGGACTATAAAATAACAAATCTTTCCCTGATCCTGACCTGACCAGGGAGTCTTGTCTCTGGTTTTCTCTCTGTGCAGTGATGCAGTACAGAAAACAAATTGAATGGAAAAATAGTTCTTCCTCCACATAATGCACCCATATGCTGAGTTAATTTTTAAACTAATAATTTTCTATAAAAATTAAAGGGAAACAGCTTGTTTTGACTACAGTATTGACTTATGGTTGGGTTTATGATTTTTTTGTATTTTGTTTGTTTTATTTGCTTTTTAAGAATTCAGTGAACTGTCATTATTGGAAGTTACTAGAGAGGGGGATCCTATGCTGTTTAGGTGATTTGGGAAATTTTTGTGAAGCAGCAGATCTGTGTGACATTGTGTGGTCATCCAGTCTTGGAAAAAAAAAGACTCAGTAGTCACACAGCTGGTAAAGTTCAGTGTGTTTCTTTTTGCCATGCAACTTAATCTATGTTTGGGATATAAAAGTGTGTTTTCTTTTAGCCAGAAATCTTCTAAAAACACTTGTGTGTGCACCCTGTGTTTATAACAAAGTTCAAAGCATTGCAACATCACCAGGCTAGACTGTTGTGGGGTTTTTTTTCTATTTTGGGACCCAAAGCAAGAGAGCTCTTTTCAGTCAGTCCAAATGCTCGTGTCCACAGATGTAGAGAATAAAGCAGAACTGATACATCTGGGATCTTAACACCTTCCAGCTGGTGTTTTATCAGAGGGGAACCTGCATGTGTGTACTTAAGAGAGAGGATTACTGTCATCATATCACCATATCTGAAAGGGACAAAAGAAGGTTTAAAAATACTGAATGTCTTCTTGCTTCAGATGTCATTCCTGGAAAATGCCCGTGTTGATATCTAAATCTTCTGTTTCTGTTGGATAATGAGATGCAGTGTACACAAAAGACCCTTTGATTTGTCAGTTGAGAAGCTGAGTTTATGTCATATGGGCAAAGGTTGACAAAAAGGACTGATAATGTCATCATGCATATGTGTAGAATTGCTGTCTTTATAGTTTACCAGACCAAAGCAGCAGAAAATTTTGGGATCCCACCAAACTTTATGTTAAACAAAAAATGAAATACTACTTACTTGTTTTGTTTCTTGCAGTTACTGGCTTTGAAATCATATTTTAAGAGCTCAGAGATATTCTAGTTTGGTAATTTGGTTTTTTCTTTCTTTTTTTTCATTAACCAGAAAAAGCCACTGTCCTCAATAATAAAAGAAGTCTGTGATGGGTAAGTTCTGCCATATAGTACTTACTATATACTGTACTTTTGGAAGTATTAAACCAATCAGGAGATAATTTTTTCCAAAGAAAATCTAGATATCTGGAATGACTAGTCATTAGTTTCTTAAATCTTGTTGTTCTATCTTCCGATTTGAATTTGCAGTGTGTTTTGGATCAATTGCTTGCAAGATGAGGTTCCTAACAAAGCAGGTTGAATCGTGTGGGTGACTCTAATTTAGCCTGTTTATTTCCTTCCTGCACAGAATGCATTTTACCCGCTCACTTTACACTTGTGGTTCCTGCAGTACATGGGTTAAGGGACTAAAGCCTCTGGCTTTGATTTTTGAGTACTTAGTCTAGTGGGTTCTGTAAGCTGGTCCAGTTGATGTGACAGTTCATATGAAACTGAAATGTTAATTGCAAGTTCTGCAATATGGACTAATAATTGACTAAGGCAAATACCTTGCTTTAATTTTAGTATGTTAATAAAATAAGCTGTTTTAAGCAAGTGCTACCGCACAGGAGAATCTAGTTTATATTCATCAAATTGCTACTGAGTTAAAAAGGTGATATTTTATGCGTAATGTAATGTATCAACCTAATAATATATGTGTTGGGTATTGTATAAGGTAACATGAAATCCTGGTACTGTAAATTTATTTTTTTTTTGGTCCATTTTAGTGATTTAGTGATCTTGCTTACTCCAAACAACAATCAATAGGATGTATTTGTACTGAAGTTTTCCCTTTGCAAGCATGCTTTTATCTTCATGGAACTCATAATTGAAAGCTATGGAAAAGTATGAGAAATACATGGGAATGACAGGTGCTCGTTTGGTCATAATAAAATTATGTGAAGGGTACTTTTTGAATTATTAAGATTTCATTTTGTGATTAATTTATTTTCATGTTTCTAAGGTGGTCTCTTGCAAATCATGATCAATTTGCACTGCAGCATGCTGATAGTTCTAATTTCTACATCACAGAGAAGGTGGGTAAATCATTCAATGCAATTCTTGCATAACCTCTAAAAATGTTTCCTACAATAATTTATATTAAATTAAAATATATGAAAATTTTTTTCCATAGTGCAGTGTCAGTGGGAGAGTAGATACTGGGAAACCTGACTTGATTTTTAACTGATTTCTTTTTATTTCGGAAAAGCAAAAAGAGTTTGAGTGTGTGTTTGAGACTTGAGCACTAACCCCTTCAACTTTGCTATTTGTGTGTGTTTAGTATTCTGCTAACAAGAGGTGTACAGGAAATTGAAATATTTAAAACGTGAAGGGCTCTTTGAAGTCTGAGAAGACCTTCAGTGCATCTCGCTTTCTTTTTTGGCTGATCAGGTTGAAATAAGTTTCAGTGACTGTATAATATTTGCTTTTCCTTCCTGCCTGCTGTCTTGTCCTTTCCAAGTTCTGTATGTTCTGTTGGCTTATTTTTTTGGTCCCCAGGTAGCGTGGCAATAGGTGATTCATCAAGTGATGCAATGATTTTAGCACAGTGTAATGAAATAGCTGTAGCTGTAATAAAAATGGAATGTCTAATCCAAATATGTGGGGACACGCTCATCTGAATGGGACCAAGCAGAACATTCATTCCTAGCATTACTGATAAAATTGCTGAAATTACAAAAAAAGATTGTTTGTAAGAGTGTACATGTAGTACCTCAGAGATAAAATTTCTAAGCAATGGGAGAAGAGCATTGTTTAAAACCTTCTGAAGTCTGCATGGAAATTCCATAACCTCAGTGGATTTTGAACTAAATAGGCATGAACTCAACTGCATAGATATAGGTGCCTCTTGCTTACCTTATTATCAGTTTAGTTTGGCTCGCCTTTAAGCAGAGGGATCTCTTGGTTTTGTTTTGCATTGTACAGTTCTTTAGGATTTGCTAATATAACTGAGACATGAAGTAAGTTTTGTCCTGCTGTAATTCTTACCTGCACCCAAGAAATAAAAGAAACTTAGGCATAGTTAAGCATTTAGAAAGACTAAATTTAGCAAGATAGCAAGAGCAGTTGCTCATAAGATAGTGCTGTGCTTTTTTTCTTTTTCTGGTAACAGACCAGACAACCTTCTCAATGTGTAACTTTTGTTTTGGGATCTTCCCTTTTTTTTGCTTGCTTGTGTAGTGGTCTGTTGTTTTTTTTTCCCTCTCCTTTCTTTTCAAGTTTCAGTTGACAGACACTTCAAAGGCCACTACAAGGAAACCTGTCAAAGTAATTACTGATTGCTGTGTTTTACCTCCACCCAAATTAAATACTGAGACTGTTTTGCTAATTGCCCTCAATGGTAACAGTTTTCCAATAAGACAGACACAACTGAACTTGCCTGTCAGCGTTTAAACCTCGATTGTACAGTGAGTATTTCCAAGAAGCCAGGACTGAGTGAATACTCCAGCTTGTTGGAGGCTTTTGTCCTGATGCAATTCGGGGAATATTCCAGTCTTTACCTCCACTTTTGGTGGATAGGATCCTGAAGCTTTGGAAGAGAGATGTTTTCTGTTCCACATAAGGCAGTCCAATGGCTTTTGGCTGCCTTTAACTTGCATTAAGGGTGGAAAATTATGGTCTTCTAGGACATTTTGGATTGTACTGCAGAGAGGACTTTGAGTTTGTTTATTCCCTACTGAAAATGTGCAGAGTGTCTGACTCTGAGTCACATAAATAAGAGAGAAGAGCTCTAAATGCCACCAGAATTACTCAGATGTCTGTGACTTTCATTAGATATTGTTCACTGTTTATCACTGCTTGTTGGATAGTTATAAAGAGAGGCTTATATAGGCCATCACCCCTTTGACATACTTTCCCTCATTTGTGTTCAATAGGATGTTGTTGCTTTCTGAATTAAAACATGAAAATCACCAGGCATGAGGACAAACACATGCACTTCAATGAAGTTACAACACTTAATAGTTAAAGACCACATTGCTTTAATCTGCCTCTTACTAAATGACACGAGCAGAACTTTTTTTGTTACAGTGAGAGCTTCCAATAAGTAAATATTTTTCACTGCTTTCAAAGGTGAATTATATGTCTGTACGTATGCAGACAACATTACCTTTAGTTCATGTCTCTCTGCAGAGACTGCCTTCCAGGTAGAGATGCCTCCTTAAAATATCCCCGTGTTTAAAGTTACCAGAAAGAAAAGCAAGTAAGGAATTCTTGTACAAAGTAACAAGACACTTCGAAGTGAAAATGTTACAAATGTTACATGGCTTACAGTTGTAGTTTTGGTTTTGGGTGGCAAACAGCGCATCTTTGTTTTGATTGTCAAATGCAGAACTCTATCTTTTGTAGCTGACCTATATTTCCCAATTATACTATACATAAATAAAAACAACACCCAAGCAATTCTGTGTTTTTTGGTTTTGTTTTTTTTTTTTTTCTGTATTGGTTGGAAAAAATGCCTCTACAGGAGTAGCAATAACTCCCTCAGGCAGCATAAGGGCAGTGTTTTAACAAATTTTGAGTTAGCCAGGGTTTCTACTAGAGATCGGGCTTATCATAGCAGATCCAGTTTGGTCTGCTGCCTCTGGGGTTCTATTTTGGCTATATCTGTGCCCCTGAAAATCCAGTGGAAATTATTAATTATATATTTTAGCCTTTTTTTGTAAAAATGAGAGAAGTAAAGTAAGAGGTTATGTGAAGAAGAAAACCAAGCAGGCACAGTGCCTAAGCTCAAGTCTGTCTGGTGTTTTGATCACAAAGTAATTGATTTTTAATTGTGTTAATAGATGTGTGGTTTTCTAAAGGCCTTGCTTATTGTGGAGGGGCATTTCTTTAGTAGGTCAAACATCTAAAAGCCTGACTTTTGAATCAGGATGTGCTAAATACTATAAAATAGGTATTAAAAAGTCACCTTTGCTTCAGTCTATCAAGGTTGTACCTTAGATGCTTGGGTACATCAGGCATAATAACTCAGGAGCACTATAGCCTGGGCAAGCTCAGGTTTAGAAGAAAGAAAAGCTACATGAAGAGTAGAAAATGCCTGTATAATTTTGTGTGCTGTGCATGTTCCTGGGCTGAAAACCACAGCTTGGATGACTGTTTGCTGTGTTCCTCTGCTGGCAGTCCTAGGAATCCAGGGACAGACATTCAAGTGGCTCATGCAGCACATTGGTGGGTATGTCTGGTCCCTTATCGCTGCTCACCTTTGGTCTTGCAGGCCATGGCCTTCTCTAGATCCATTTGTGGATCCAGTGTGTGGTTGTGGAAAAATGGTGTTCAAGCTGGTTTCACTGCTGGAGGCACCTGAGCAACTATCAGGAATAAAGGGCTGAGGGACTTTGTGGGCCAGTGCTGAGCTACAGTCAGGACACAGTGCTGAAAGTGGTGATATTTTCTCATGTTATCTTTTAAGTGCAAAGACATTCATCTGTCTATTGATTACAGTCCATTTTTATTGTCACAATTTTTTTGCATCTGATGCCTCTGAAGACTCCCTGTGGTTTTTTTTTCTTCTTTCCTATCTCCCACATTTCCCTTTCAGTCTTATTGCTTGAAGTGGAGGAAAGCAGACACTGAGTTCATTAATTTTGGGAGACTTTTAATTCTGTTTTGCAAGAAGAGCTGCCCCTACCTTCCTTTTGTTGTCTTTACTCAGCTTTGCACTGTGTTTGCAAATGGGACATCCTTTTACCCCCATATTCCCAAAGCTGAGAGCCTGGGTGAAGTTCCTGGTGCTTGTCCTTTCTCAAAGGTGCTTTTGCTTGTGGCCTGTTTTTTGCTGAACACAACCTGTAGTTGTATATTCATGTGAAATTCCAGGATGCCATTATAGGCTCCCTGTGTGGGAGTGTATGCAAATGACAGGGCGAGAAGTGAGCCACTTGTAGGGTTGGGGCTTTTTGATTTTTGTTCTTTTACATTTTCATGTTCATGTTTCACTGATTGATTGAATTTCATTGAGTTGAAAGTTTCTGATTCACTGAAGGACCAGTTGCTTCAGCTGAGAATGAAAAGTAGCAGGAAGACTAGTAACTGAAGAAATGTCTTAAGTGAGCTGTTTCATTTGCCAATTTGCATTACTATTCTTAATGGATTTGTTAATAATGCTACATAAATGATAGATTCCAGATTTGACCTGGATCAAACTATGCCCAGCTTTCCCTTTTCTCTGCCACAGATAAGACATGGTATTTCCTTCATATTCACAGACTTCTTACTATTTTGGGGCATCTGCACAGCCCTGCAGAAAGTCCCTACAGTAAGGGCAGCACAAGGAGTCAGAGTGGCTATGCTCCTCCCTGCTTGACGGATGCTGGGTAACACTGCCCTGGGAACTCGAGCAAAAAGTACTGGACACCAGTTTATTTTTCCAGTGAGCAGAAGTATAACTTGAGTATCCATATACTAAATCACTCTGAATCCTGCTTCATTGAGGCTGATTTCAAGAACAGTGGGTAGAGGTCATCCTTCTCTTAGCAAATTAGTTCTAGTCTTTAGGACTCATTTTGTAGGACTTTTGGTTTATACTAAATTTTCCAAAGAAAATAATTGTGTTCTGTCAACCTGTTGTACTTCCTGGCCCCAGCACAAACAGCCTAATTCTTTTTCTTGCCTCCTTTTTAAAAAGGTTTGACAATCTTCTATTTAGTTCCTCAGTTGCTCATCAAGGCTGATGATATGGATCAAGAGTTTTCTGAAAAAGCTGTATAGATATTTATTTTCTTTAATTAATTTTGTAATTTTGCCTCTCAAGCAATCACTAGAGAGGAAAGGCTCTGAAAAGGTTTGTCTTTATGTTACAGCACTTGAAGGTAAGTATGGCATACCACAGGCACAGTACAACCGTTTGGGTTCACCTGATAGTAAGCAGTTGTCTGTAAGGTTTGACTGACACAAAAATGTTCTTTAAATAATCTTTATACTTAAAGAACAAGCTATTTGGATGGGTAGTTTTCCAGAGGGCAGTGAACAAACATCACAGGCTACTGCTGAAAGAGGATGGTTCTGATTTCTTCTCCCCTTCCCCAGAAGATCCTACCACTTCATCTATGCTAGCTACAACATTTTTTTGACCATTTTTGAAGGTGGTGGCAAGGGGGGGGATAATTTTGTGCCACTTGAATTCATTAAATTTGCTTAATAAAAAGGCTGCCTGATCTGATGTAAGGATGAGGCAGGGCTCCTGAATCATGTCCAGGAATAGGCTTTAGAGAAGAAAGAAGTTAAAGAAAGGGTAGGAAGAGGAATGAAACTTTGCTCTTTTTAACAGCTGTGAGCTGTCTCTCCGTTGTTTCTGGAACTCATTTAAGCTGACGTAGAACAAACTATTTGTCAAATTCCGACTGTAGTCAAAAATGGGAAAGGAATATTTTTACCTGCAGTCCCTCTTGGATGAGAGGAAGGACACAGGAAAAGGCCTTAGGAGTGGGATGTATATGTTAGAGAACCACAAGCACCTGCAGGCTTCCCCTGAAGTTTCAGTACAGTTCCAAATGTGGTGCTTGCAAAAAGAGCTGCCCCACTTTCCTGCTTATACTATAGTGCTTAATCCTGTCTTTTACCATACACACTGGGCAAACCCCAAAATGGTACATTTTCATCTGGTTTAGCTCCCTTGTTGACTGATCAACCAGTTATACAATTGTCTATGCCACATAAAGCAGTAGTAGGAATGAGAAGGGGGATGAAAAGCAAGACCCTATGGTAGCAGACTGTGTTTTAATTTGGCAAAAGTAACTGTGAACCACAGTCTTGGCTTGAGTCTTCATCTATTTCTGTTAGTAGCAGCATCTGCTTAAGGAGCAGCTGTGCAGCTCCTGTGCTGACCCCTCAGTAGTGCTGTGGGTGAATGTGGATGAACTGCACTGGAGAGCTGACTTCAATTTGAAAATCCTTACTTACTTTTGTTTGTTAGGGGGTTTTTTTTTGTGTCCATACCAGTGCCCTGTTCTGATTTCCCCACATGATCTCACCGATAATAAGATGATCCCAGCTAAGTCTGTCATTTCCTAATGTTTATTTTGCAGGGTGCAGCTCTTATTAACAAACTTATCAGAGCATGATGGGTCTGCTTGTTATCTGCCCACCTCTTCCGTGTTACTGGTACAACTGTCTGTGTGTGGTTGCTTGAATTGGGGAACTGATCCAGGTTAAAAATAACTTGTGTCTAACTTCTTTTAATGTGTCATAAGGATGTCTGCCCACAGTGTATTACCACTGCTGCTTTGCAGAGCAAGGGGTACCTGGTAAAGTTGTCCTTGTAGATCATTCCACCTGCAGATGAGCAAATCATGCAAAGTATGGTCTTTTTCTTAGTATGTGGTTTAAGTAGCAGTCAAGTTGGTATTACTGTGAGTTGCTGGCGAAAAAGGTAGTTGAGCTTTTTTTTTCCTCACCATTACTTCATTCTCTTTGCTTCACTAGCATCCTAGTGACTACTGCCGGAAGGCCAGTTGATTCAAGTCATGGATCTGACAAAAGAAAACTCTGGAATATTTTTTTTACTCCTCATTTTTGTGAATGAAGGGGAGAAGCAGAGGTAACTTTTTCAAGATTAGGTGGTTGACTGTTTTGCTGCATGTTGGAAGATCCAATGTGAAGGAAATGTTGGGAGCCCACATGCTAGAAGGGTATGTGCAGAATTGTGCCTCTTGTGGGCTGCAGAGTTGCACTGGCTAATGTATACCCTGAAATGGAAGCACTGCTATATCTTGGTTTATTTACTAGTTTCTGTGATCTTTGAATAGGGGTAGATAAACAGCATGCAGAAAACATCCTCTTTTTAGAAACTTCAGCCAAACTATTTAATTTTGATAAAATTTAATCAACAAATTATAACATGAAAAACTAGAAGACATTGTCCCCATGTCCAACAGCTTCCCAGAAAAGGCATTTTATCACAAGATTAATTGCATCAGTATTTCTTCTAAAAGAGTACAGTTCTGTCATACCAAGTAGCACAATGTTGATAATTACCTATGTCACTTAGCTTTCGTCTTATTAAACATTTTGGTGACAAAAAATGAACTTAAGAAGTTCCCTATCAAATCACCAAAATCTTATATCTAACCTCATATTTGGCCTCCAGCTGTAACAGTAGCAAATGCTGTTCAGGGTAGTGATGGCTTTCACTCCCTTTATGCTTCCTCAGTATTCCCATTTGTTATATTACAGGTGTTGGAAGCTACACTTAGTCCATTTAATATCCCATATGAAGGCCATGCAACTCTTTCATCTCTTCTTGAACCTGTTGATATGGCCTGCTTTCACAACCTTTTTTGACAGCAAGCTCAAGTAGCTCACTGCCTGCTGAATGAAGAGGTGTATTCTTTATCTACTTTAAACTGATCCCTTACTGCTTTCATCAAGTACCCCTAAGTTCTCATACTGCAGGGTTTCATAACAACAGTTCTGCATTCAGCTTGTTCGCTACATTCCTTCCCGTGTCCTTTGTCCCTCCAAACTGTGGAGACCCTGCCTTGTGATGCAACTGCTGAAGCCCATTGTACACTTGCCTTTCTCTGCATTTTCCCTCACATTACTGTGTCCTTCTTAAGATATGAAGATCAAAACTGCACACAGTGCCCTGCACATGGGTATATGAAGTTCTTGTGTTGTGGCAAAGTGACGCCCTCTTTGTTCACAGTACCACTTCTGATGACCCCCAGTGTTTCCTGGATGCTGTAGCACATCGAGTCAGTGCTTTAAGGGAGACCTGCCAACAAGAACTTCGCTTCTCTTTACTGAGTTGTTGACTTAGAAATGAACTCTATAACTCTATTATGTATCATTTTGTCCTTATTTACAACTCACCCAAACTCGTCCTCTTGAAAATGTAATGGAGTCATTAACATAAAGTGTATTTCACAGCTCTAATTTTTAGTTGTTGTGTTCATTTGGAGGAAGGTGTAATAAAATAGCAGTAGTATGGAAATAGGAATGAATCTCTTACTTAGTTATATAAACACCTGAAGAATGGCTATTATACTGTTATACTTTAGGCTGGTTAGAGAAGTCTGAGGGAAGCTGGTCAAGGCTAAAGAATAGCACTGAGTGAGCTATGCCCATAGGAACCAATGCTTCTAGGTCTTCCTCAAATATATTAAGAAAACATTCCATTCCAACCAGTTACAGTGAGCTGCATCTTGAGGCATTTTGCTGGGTATAACAGATTATTAAAATGATAAGACAAATACATGGCAAAAAAAATTTCAATTTTGCCTGATAAATTTTCCAAAGTGTCTCTTGAGCAAAGCTCTGAATAAATAACTTGACTGTTTCAATAAGATCTTTTTAAAGCTAATTTGCATAGCTTTATCCCTCTGCTTGATTTGGTGGACTCTGTTAATACCTGAGGCCGGCTTTCTAGATTCAAGTCTCCTGCATGTGTTAAAGCAGAGCTTTGAGAAGGAACAGAATCTGGTGGCAGATAGTAATAGAAACATGGAATCATTTAGGTTGGAAAAGACATCTAAGATCATCAAGTCCAACCATCAATCTAACACTGCCAAGTCCAACACTAAACTGTGCCACAAAGTGCCACATCTACACCTCTTTTAAATGCCTCCAGGGATAGCGACTCAACCACTGCGCAGCCTGTTCCAATGCTTGGCAACCCTTTCTGTGAAGAAATTTTTCCTCATTGGCCTTCCTCCTGATTCTTACCCATAAAAACACTCAACCCTATTGTCACCATCACTAAGCTCTAGACAGTCAAAACACACCCTAACATAGAGGGCTATCCCACCGCCTCTCCTTCCTTGCCTATCCCTTCTGAAGTGTTTGCAGTTCAAGTATGTTCATGTTGCTCCAGCTGGTGAAATTAGAAGGCACAGGGTCCTAAGATGTGAAGACTAGATGAACTGTCCAGGTGTCCTCTACTTCCTGCTGTGTTATGCTCTTTGTCTTCATGGTAGTATTTGGCTGTCTGATTGAAAACTCATCTTGGAAATATTACCTACCTAATTAGAATAAAATAATCCTTTGATATATTATATTCTATTTTGCTAGATATAATATTGCAAATGGGGCTTATTTGTACCAATAATATAACTGCTGTTTTAATCCTAGATAACATTTACAATAAACCTATTTTCTTGTTATGGAGTTTTTTAGGGCCATTTTTGATAGTACCATTTCACTAGTTCCTTCACAGCTCAGGATTAAGCTTTCCTAATACAACAGCATGAACAATATCTACAAACCTCCTGTACACTTGAGAAACAGACCAGGAGTATCTTGGAAAAGGGTTTGTTTGTTTGTTTTTGTCTTGGTTTTTTTTTTTCCACCATAGGTGGTGCTGAGCCCTGTCCTAAATAGCAATGTTGCTAGTAAGTGTGATTACCAAAGCTGTGCTGCTGTAATGATGTTCTATTATCCTGGAAAAGAAATCCACAGGATATCATCCCTGAAACTAAGCGGATTAACTGTATGTAAATGTTGCAATTGAAATTAACTGGCATGCTGACTACTGCATCACACAGTTAATGTAGGAAATCCTCTTGGCTTAATGGTATGCTTACACACTGTTTCTTGGTATGTGCTTAAGCCATTATTTAGAGTGAATAAACAAAATTGTATTTTTTTATTGGGCAACAGCTAACCCTTTTCAAATTTTGGCTAACTTGCTATGTTAGAGACTTGATGCTTTGAATACTTTCAGAGAGAAGGTGTGGGCAGTTTTCCTTTAGCCTTTGTTTAAATCAGGAGTTGAAGATGAGCTCTCTATCTGTTGAGGTAGCAACGACTGCATTTACAGTAGAGGACAGGCACACGCACCTTGCTCTGAGGCAGACGCAATGAAAGGTCTGTGGGCTTTGTGTGTTGTGGGCTCTGACAAACTTTGTATGTTTGAGTCTGAAAGCTTTGGTGTTTCAGATTTGTCTTGATGATTAAACAGGACTCCAAAGAAAACATCCAGTGATGCTTTTAATACTCTGCATGTTCTTTTTCCTCTGATATTTTGTATATAACCTGCTGACATAAGGTTACTCTGGAAAATAGTACTTCTCTGGTTTATCCGTATGTGGTATCTGAACTTTGACCTGGTTATCGGCTTCCCTTTTTCCACTTGTTTTTAAATTCCTATAACTATGGATAAATAGTGTATTTTTAAAAAGATATTTTTCCTTGCTAGCTTGGTTGTAGATCCAATCTATGCAATTTATCTTCTGTAATTAGAGGTTTCTTTTTAACCTGCATGATTTACACTGTAGAGAATATATCAGATTAAGACCAAGTTTTTATGAGTTAGAGTTTCAGTTTGTGACAAAACTACTGTAATTGAACAAACTGTGGAGCATTGTTTCAACTGAAGAAACTATGAATTAATGTAATTCAAGCTGTGGCTGACATCTTGCTGCTCCCAAAAAGGTGAGGTATAATTCCTCCTCATGCTTCCCTTCTTCTCTTTCCGTCCACTGCTTCTCTGCTCCCAGAGATGTGGTTCCACCATCTTTCTTGGGTTTGCGCTGTTGCTGAACCCTTGTAAAGCTTGTTTGTGTCTATTAACCTGACAGAAAACTCTCTTGTCTTTACTGCTGGAGCTAATTTCTGCCAGGTTAGTGAGACTGACCCACAATCAGATCTGTCCAGTACCTGAGCTCGTGCCAGGTGGAAAAGGAGGCACACAGGTGGGAGGTAGAAGTACTCAGCTGTTCAGCAAACTCTTCAGGCCTCTGGAGACTACTCTGTAGCCTTCTTTCTCTATGCCCAGCACCTCTTGTTTGCAGTGGACTAAGAGTGTTTACAGTGTTGTTTATTGTGGCCCAGATTAGGTGACTTAACTTGCTAAACCAAAAACTCATTTGTGCACTTGATTTGGTAGTTCATGTTAATTGCAACAGGAAACATGAGAAACTTTTAAGCCTAAAGTTTTGCTGCTACAAAAAATAAGCTTGTGTGTGTGCTCTTATTTATGTTTAAGAACAGTCTATTTGTATATTAGCTCCAATGTTTTCATAAAGATGTCAGTGAACTTTAACTTCTGAATGTGATTGGTACAGTTTAAGTTGTTCAAGTGTTGTCTGATTCCCTGATTTTAATATTTTTTCATGCTGGGATTTGCTGCCTTCCAAGTAAAGCTATGTATATGTGTGCACACACATACTCTGGCCTAACGTGCCTGAGGTCCAGTGGCTTAGTCTAAGCTGTTGGTGGAGGTAGATTTAGCCTATTCTCACTGTCTCTCCTAAAGCAATTACTTGTATACAGTTCCACAAATCCAGGAGGTAACAGTTTAAGCCACCACAACTGTTTGTGTGAAGTGAGTTTGTTTCAACACTGACTGAGATTAAACCACACAAATGCACTATTGCCACTTCACACAGATTCCTCAGACATGATGAAATGTAGCTGAGTCTGGTGCTGCTTTACTACAAGAGGAGAAAATCTGGCACTTTGTTTTTGCTGTGGGAAGTCACCCTGTATTTAGCTGCTCACCCTTTACCCCAGCCTGGCTGGCCTCCCTGAGGCTCTTCTGGCAGAAGGAGACTGCTGAGGGCTGAGATGAATTAGTTGCATATATAGGCAAAGATGCTGTAAGAAAGCTTCTGCCTTTTACCCCCTGTGTTGTCTGGCACTTCAATTATTTCAGTTAGAGTGAAAAAGTCTTTGTGGGTGGAGAGTAGCTGGTACCAATCCCACAGACAACTTGGATACCAAGAAAGAGACAATGTACTGGAGTTTTATTTTGGGACTGCTTGACCTCATTTCAGGCAAGATTTATCTGTTTTTTAGCATTTTGGATTTGAGATGTGTCAGAATGGGAAGAAGAAAAAGGAAATAAATTTGGGGAAAACTGCCTGAGGAGAAATATACCTTCTTGGGTTTTTTTGGCTAAACACCAGTCTGCAAAAAGCCTGCAATGTGGTCTTCAGTACAAAATTAGCTCTTCTCTCTTAAACTGTTAAGGATTCCTCCAATTCCTTTGACAAGTTAGGGTATTGGCTCACGAACAAGCTGCTGAACCATGACTGACGTTTTGACTGTGCACTGTGCTATACACAGTCAGTACCTGTTAGTATGTTCATTGTGCTAGGTACCTTATTCTCCTAGCCTGTGGTGAATAGGAGGTAGCTTGTTCAAGCAGGGGGAGGCTCCGCTATGCTTGCCACAGGGGAAGACTATGCTCATGGGCTTTGACCACAAAGTTGTAAGGACACCGTAAGAGAACACCATAGCTTATAGCATGGTGGCTTTTTCATCTACCCATAGCTTTAGTTTAATTGAACACATTTTGTGAACTTAACCAAAAGAAAATGTTTAATATCCCCTCTTTCTGCCAGCTGGGTGAGGAGAAGGGCTTATGGCATGTTTGAACTTTGCTTACTGCTAACTTGCAGTGCTTTTTTTACTTTAAGGGAGAGTACAAAGCTGTGGTGGCAGAGTTCAGTGGGTAGGTTCCAGTGGTTTAAGTCAGCATGTTCTTGTTATAGAAAATAGAAAAACAGTGGGATAAATTCTAAATCCTGCAGATGTTTAATGACAGGTTTCAGCAAACTTACAAACTCTTCAAGTATGTACAATACCAGAGCCAGACACCATGGACAGTATATTTCAAAGAAATATTTAGAGGTTGCCAATGGAAGCTAAACTTTGAAAAACATGAAGTCACTCTTGAAAGGCTTCAGATTTGCTAAGCATCATGTCAACAGCCACCTATTTCTTGAAGCTAATGTTATATGCCTCAGTGAGGAAAATACTGTATAGTTATTAGCTTACATATGAAAGAGGGAAGCTTTTGCATGCAGACAGGGGAAAGTACTGTTGCATGTTTAGTATGACATTCTGCCCAATGTATGTTTCATCTTTTTATTTGAGTCTTCAATGAAACCTTTGGATTTTTCTCTTTCAGAATCGTAATGAAATAAAAAACGGAGCCATCCTTCGATTAACAACATCTCCGGTGAGTTACTATTCTGCTCTTCTCTTTCTTCAAAGTGAAGGTTCGATTAGTAAATCATTGTGAACTAATGGATGTATTTTTAAGCTTTATCCACAGTGTATCCGACAATCCTCCTGCAAAGGTTATGAGTTATGGAAGCAGGGGTGATATCTCTGAGTGGGTGGGGGTTTTTTTTGTGTCTCACTTTTCTTCTGCTGGGAACAACTTTCATGTCTGAGATACCTCTGTTTCCATGCTGACGTTGCAGCCTCACTCAAGTTGCTCCTTTTCTGCCCCAGAGCTCAAAGCCATGAAGCCAGGAGGAAGGGCAGGCATTTGAACCATAGAGACCTCTGTTGGTAGTCTCAGGTCAGAGCTTTCCTGCTCTCTGGGTTTGTGTTGAGTGTAGCAACTGTAACAGTGAGATTTTACAGGGTGGTGGGTTTTTTTGTTGGTGTGTTTTTTGGGTGGGTTTTTCTTAATCTTTTTTTAAAATTTTTTTCCGACACTATCTCCTTGCCAGCTCCTGAAAAGCATGGCAGAGTTGCTGGTTGCCTTGAAATGGTCCGTTTTCCTGCTGAGTTGAGCGGTACTAGTGCCACATGCTGAAAGCCACTATTAGTCCTGGAAGATGTATGTCTAAGGCAGCAGCAATCCCATTTTGTTGCTGACAACTGTAGTGTTCCACTAAAATGCTTTACCTCTTCATGGTGGTGTTCTAGCTTCTGCAGATTCAAAGCGTTATTATGACCAAACTCTGCCACCCAGTAGCTTATTAACAGAAAGCACTTCTCAGTGGCCAACTGGGCAAAGGCAAGAGATCTCCATTATCCTTCATCATCTTTTTCGGTGGTCTTTATATACAGAGTTTTACAGTCATAAAAATAAACAGCAGTTTAAGGCCATGGCTCTGTCAGAGTCTGTGTGACTCCAGTCTCTTGGCATATGTTGCCAGAACAGCCTTGTACACCGGGAAGCCACTCGCTGATGGAGTAAACCCCATTTGGTGGAACTTCTCAGAAACAGACAGCCCCAGCACCAGCTCCTTCTAACCTCTGGGACTTCTTAAGAACAAATATCCTCTCCAGTACTGCCCAGACTTGCGATCTCATGAAATCAAAACAACATCTGTGGTTCATCAAGAACCAACATGGTTCAAATGCACTGTATCATTCTTTTTGTGTAACCACAGCATGGAGTAACCCCATGAGATGACTCCTGGAATCCTCCCGTCTCAAAATCCACAACCAGTTGCACCATGCAAAACTGAAGAGAGGCTGTGCTGCCACTGATCTGTGAAAATGGCTGGCTCGCTGTCTTCATGATACTTGGATCAAGCAATTAGAAATGTGACCTACAAACACAAGAGACAAATTTTGGATGTATAACACTTTCTGCTACTACCTATGGGCAGGAAGGTGTGATTTTGCATAGGGCCATCATCTGCTTGGTCAGTTTCTTTGGGGATTTACTTTAGGGTCAGTTAACCAAGACAGGAGTCCTTAGGATGTTGAGATATTGCTTGTTGCTTACCAAATTATGGACTACTCTGGCACTGGCCTGCAGTTATGAGTGACTCAACCATCCTGTTTTAAGCTAAAGGCTGGTCTACTTTCGAGTATTCAGTATTGATATTTATCCCTGACCTAGTGTTTGTTTTCAAACTTCCTCATGTTTTTAAAAAGTTTTTTTAACTTTTTCCCAAAATTAGAGAGGTAGTTTAGAAGGTTTTGAAGGAACAGATTGGCTTTTGTCAGACTAGAGAGTATTTGTATTCTTTCAGTAGATAAAAAATGAAGTTCTGCATGTTCCCACTCTACAATAGTCTCTTTGCTCTTTAAGGTACTGTTGAAATGGTCATCATAGCAGTACCTAAAGTAGATAGATTAAAGGCTTCCAAGCTGTGGTTTTTAAACTGGTGACCTACACAGTGCTTGTCGTTTACCCTGAAAAGCTAACAGACCATCTGTTTCCATTTTTTCCTCTGAAATTCTGTATGAGAGCAACCGTAGTTGGAAGAGATAATGTGAAGAACAGGCTGCATGATACACTCCTGCAAAATGGGAAAGATGCTTTCTTAGCTGTTAGTACTGGGTGGGCAATGTTTTTCTAAGCATATGAAAATATTAAGATTCTGAATTCCTGTCCTCCCCTGCCCCCCATTATTTCTATTGTACAACAGTATAAAGCTGAAACTATCTTTCCCCTTCCACTAGAAAAAGAAAATCATACCAATAAAAATGCTTTATGAAAAGGTGGAAGAATTAGGAAAGGAGAGAAAGATTGAGGGAATTTAAAAGAAACCACATATGGATTATGCAGTGTCTGGGATAGTTTCAGAAAGGCCTGAGCTGCCTACTTCCTGACTGTTGTGGGGAAAAAAAAATCTGTCCTGAACTTTAGAAGTCTTTTGAGGAAACCTTTTTTTCCTTGAAGAGTTGAGACGAGTTGAGTTGACCAATTCTGAAGGCTGCATGAACTTGAAATGCTTTTCTAGTGATTAATTTTTATGCAGTTTATTACCATGACAGCCAGTAGTCTGGCTGTACCCATTCACAGTTGCATGGCCTGAGTCATAGAAATTTGGGTGAGAAGGATGAGATATGATCTTTTTGAGTCCTGTTGTCATAAGCCTCAAATGTTTTTATTGCTCATGTACCCAGAGTAGATGCTATTAAAGATTAAAAGGAGAGAGAGAAGACAGGTAGTTGTATCTAGAAGTAGAAAACCATAATTTTTTGGGTTGTTGTTTTTAAAATCAGGATTTGAAATCTAACTCCTCAAATCTAAATGTTAAATACTTTCTCTTTTTTAATCTCGAGTTTGGATTATTTTGTGTGTGCATACAGGGATCTTTTTCTGAAAACCATTGTTAATATTGCAAGGGCAAAACTGCAGTTATGGCGTGCTGCTAAATCCATTATAAATATTTGCCTTGAGAGATTTACAATGTGCCTATTTTAAATTTCTTTGAGTTAAAGGTTTGCAAACGCCAGTCGTTAGGCCTGGTGGGAATTTGAACTGCTTCTTTGTTTCCGTAGGTCTGTTTGCTAAGTTTGTGCCATTCTCTGAAAAGCTGTTATTTCTAAACAATGCTATTTTTTTCCCCTCTATAAACCGCTCACCACACAGACACTGTTTCCTAGGTAACTTGAGTACAGATTGAATTTCTCCCATATTATCCTTGTTCCTATATCATCTTTCTTATTTATTTTAACCTCTCCTATCGTCTTTCTTACCAATTCTTTGGGCTGTTGTGTGTTTTTGCAGTTTTCCCTGACCTGTTTTCCCCCTTTGTCTATTTGCATTTCTGGAGGGACTCATCAAAAGTTTCTTATGCAACATTTCTTTGTATTTGAACATATGTGACAGTTGAAATGCCATATTTCTATTGCCTGTTTTTTGATACCCATATTCCAGTGCAAGGTGGGTAGATGTATAAATGAGCTGTTAATTGCTCCCGAGTGTGAGACTGATCCAAAAGGAGTTTTGTGTCCTGCAATGCAGCAAGCAGAGTCCAACCTTTTAGTCTGTGCAACTGCAGGATTTCTTCAATCAGATCCTGCAAATCCTTCTTTAAAGGACTAATCTTTTTTAAAAGATGCTAAAATACTGGGAAAATTAAACTAAAGGAACTGGTTTCCTGTTTTTATTTAATGATTTTCTAACAGAAATGGTTATTTGAACACCCACTGTTTATTTAAAGGTAGCTTCTTGGGCACTTACAAAACATGCCTTGCTCATTAACTATATACCTTAAACCGTGAGTCAAGGGGTAGCCTTTTCTGATGTGTTTTTTTACGGGGCCCGATAATTAATGTTTTTCACATGTTTTTCTTTGGTCCCCTGGTCAGAGATCAGTTGAATTTTCAAACTTGGAAGTTGTTTGTAGGCTGATGTATTAGCGTTTTGAGCAATCATGTAAATAAGGGTGTTCAGTAATAGTCATCACAGTGTTTTCTCTGAATGCTTCTACAGATAGGAGGAATGTGGGTTTTTATTTATATGTGATCTAAACAGGTTTTTTTAACCTATTACTGCTTATAAATCTGAATCCATTACCTCTAAATAAATGTTTGAGGATTTGGTCTATAATCTTTGCTCTACAACTGCTTTAATATATTCTGTAAATGCATAAATTTTTGCAGTTCTAGCCTGTGATTGTGCTTATGTTTATCATGTAATGGTAAATTAGTTGTTAATTGAACTTTATACCAGAAGCATTGACCATGGACGCCAATAAGCCACTTTTATATTTGTCTTCTCATAGTACAAGACAAAGATTAGAGAAGTGGAGTTGGGTTTTGTCTTTTTACAGATAAAGGTTTAATTTCATTTTTTCATGTTTCCAAAGATATGTTTTGAATAGTAGGCCAAACGGATTGTTTCAAATGCAGCAGGAGGGTAAAAATGCTTATAAAACATTGAGAAGTGACTACTGATTGCATAAACTTATTTTAGACATCTTTACATAATACATATGCTTATGCATCTGTAATGCTTTTGTCATGGATTTAGTAAATGACTCTAGATGTGACCATTTCTCTGTTTCTGCTCCCATAATTGTGTATTGTGATTCCATAGGACTGCTCAATGTGTCATGTCTGTACAGGGCTTTAGATGTGGAAATTTTGCTTCAGTATTCTTGTAAAAGATGTTAGCAATTAATGTATGTACTAATTAAAATGGAATCTCATTACCTATCTGGCATCAGACGCTAGTCAGTCTTGGTGGGTCTGTTGAATCTGGTATGCACACAATGACAATTATGTAACGTATCGACTCCATTGCTCTCTGACATATATGCAGTTCTAGGTGAAGTAGCAATAACAATCCAGGAAAAGGCAGCAGTTTAAACCACCTTGGCATTTCAACACTGAGCAATTTCAATTAAACCACAGAAATGCACCTGTTTGGTTAGTACAAAAGTGTATTTGATAGTTACTGATGGTCTGAATGCCCTTTTTCTAGCAGAATGTTGACTAATGCGACAGGAATCTGTAAAGGATAAAGAAGACAACTAATTACATAGGGGTAAAAGAGCAATTTAAGTCAATGGTCCAAATTTCTTCCATAGCACATTCATGTTTGATAGTGGTTGCTTTTGGATCTGTGACCTCCCTCTCATCCTTGTTGTATTTTGTACTCTGTAGAACCCTGAGTATGTCTGGTTAATAAGTTGCTTTCAAAGTTTGCACAAAGTATTCAGTGGCAAAGAAATGATAATTTGATTGGTAGAGTCTCTTGTTAGGATGATCTTGGGATTCTTAACCTCCAAATGGCTAAGTCTCTAAGCAAGTCACATCCTGGATTTAGGTCATTAGTTTTCTCTTTAAGCTGACAATCTCATCAAACTGCTCCTTTTAAGCACTGCTACTCCCTGTGGGCAACCTTTCTGGATGTCCTTGGAGCAAGTCATTTAAGACTAGACATGCAGTTTATGCCACTTGACAGCCTTTTGAAATGCTGGGGCTTCAACAGCACACGTTTTTGCAAGCTTCCCTTCCTTCTCTTCTCCTAAACAGGAGAGCAGTTAGTTCTGCCTTTCATTTACTTGAGAGCCACATTTCTGTTAATTCCCTCTAATGATTCTCAGTTGTGGAGGTTTATATATATATATATGTATATATTTATTCTTACCTGAATGATATTTCAGTAAGAGTACAGACATGGCAGCCAGCTCTGCTATTGCTTTAATGAGCTGTGCTCTCTGTCCATCCACTGATGGCTTGTAAATCATTAAAATGGCTCTCTGGTAAACATTCGGAGCATATTTCATCTGGGTTTCATTTTTTAATGCAGTCATAAGTGAGCTGTACATTCCATAAGCACGTATGAGTACTATGGCAACAAGAACTAGGAGGCTTGTGAGAACTGCATGATGTTCATCAAAGCAATATTTTCACCCATCAGGTATTTGGGACAACAACATCCAATGTGACTTTTATCCATGTTTCCAGTGAGACATATACCAGTACTCTTGCTAAGACAAATATTTGTTTACCCTTTATTCAAGATTTCCTCTGCCCTTGTCCGTTCTTTTTTCTTCCAATAGTAGAAGGAGCAAAGTTTATTGGATGCAGTGTCTTGCAAAACTTGTTTAATTGAAGAAAACTACAACTCTGTGTAAACTTTGGTGATAGAATATTGACATAGTCAGATAAAGCCTATGATGATAGTAAGTGCTCTTTTATGTGCTTAAAACAGGGCTGAACCACTTTTGTAGCATGGATTTTTGTGCTCTTTAGAGGGTACCAAGCTGTGTCTGAGTGAATATTTTGGTTTTAATCTGGTGAATTTCAAAGCTATCACTGACTGTGGAGAAAAGAGGATTAACCTATCTCTATTGATAGGTTGGTCCCACTCATGCTGCTGTTGTGCACTGTAGGTGAGCTGTTATTGCACATCCCTGTACTGGTGTTCTCAGTTTGGGGGAGAGGTAGGATTAAGTCTTTCCATGCTTGGTATTGATATATGTGTAACGGAAGTCTAACTGGACTGGCAGCAGCCCAAGGTGTTCATGCTAGGGCCAGAAATGTCTCCTCAAGAGGAAGGGTGAACCACAGATAATCTGATGTCAATGTGTATGAAGAGGAGACATTGTTAACACAGCACGTTTTGGTGTGATGTGAAGGGGTTTGGAGGAGGATGTTCTCCTGGCTCTACTTACATGTTTTCTTGCTTGCTTTTGTGCTATGCAGGCAATTGCAGTCCCTATCTGTTTGGCCACATCTCTGCTGCCCAAAGTTTGCCCACTCAGACTTACTGGTTGAGCAGCTCAGGAGAGCCACTCAGTCACACTGAACTAGCTGTTTTGTTCATCTTTTCTATTTGTTTCATTTTCACTGAGTCCAGGAGCTTTCAGAGGACCAGATTCCCATGGAAAGCTGAAAGAGCTGTATCCTTCAGTAGGCAGATAGTGGGGGTGGTAACTTTCCAAATCTATGGCAAGTAGAAGGCATGTGCACAGATCTTAATGAGCTTAAGGTTAAATTTGAGCAACCATGTCCAAAGTCAGGGGAATGCAGCTGCCATGGCAGTACTGAAGATTTTTCAGTGTTCTTTTCTAAGGTGGTCAGGAATTCAGACATTGCATGTACTCTGAGAAACAGTAATGTTTTGAGGATGCTTTGCATCTCTGAGTCTTCCTGAGTTTTTATAGTGGGGAATCTAGAGTAAGAAACAGCTCCATGAATGAGGGTGTTTGGTAAGGTAGGTGTTGGCTGTTGAACTTCTGGTTCAGGTAATAATAGTTGCTCTGAGTTTTTGTAGCTAATTATGCAAGAGTACTTGAGCAAGATTTTCTTCCCCCTCTCTGATGAAGGAAGAGGGTTGGAGGAAGTATTTTGTTGTTACCCTGGAAGTTGAAAGTGGTGTCTGTTTTCACTTTTTCCATGGGCTTTGGCAAATGGTTTACCCTACCACCTGCTTGAGAGATATTCTTTTAGTACTATTTGAATAGATGTTGCCATTTGTACCAGGGTGAATTTATGCTGATACTTTTGGTCTGTGTTTGGCCCCAGCCACCTGCAGTAGTTTATATTCTCCCTGCCAAGTTCACTGAATTCACTCCAGGGATTCGTCCTTGGAGGGAGAACTTCGGTATAAACTGGTTTAGTTGGTGTTCTGTGATTGGCTAATTGTCCTCCAAGGTCACTTGAAGGATGAAATTGATGAGGAGGGAGGAAGGCTCGACCCCCGACTCAATTAGAAAAGACTCCCAAAGCATACTGCGCGTGCGTTAGGGGATTTCCGAAGTTCTCACGCATGCACAAAAGAGATGCACTTACATAACCAGGAGGTGGGACTGAGGGCCTTTGGCTGGGCGGTGCTGGCCACACCTGGGAGGTTGTGGTCACTCAGTTAATTGTATAAAAGCAGATAGTGCTTCCTTGGAGTAGGGGGGAACTTCACACCGGGGGGGGGGAACTTTACATTGGGGAGCTAGGCTAGGTCAGGTCGATAAGTTAACTTTATGGGCAACAGCTGGGTACCTGGGGAAGTCATGCTGGGGGCTTATTTCTCTCCTCCTTCCTCCTTTTTGGGTTTGTTCATTTTGTTGGCCACCTCTTGGTAATAAATATTAGTTTTTGTTAAGCTTTTAACAGTGTCATTGTTTCAAGCTTCAGTATGTCTCGAACGCTCCCTAATACACCATTACACAGAGACTCTATAAGCCCTTGTTTCCCCATTAGAACTCAAATCCATTGGTAGAATAGGTAACTTAGAGTGGCAGAAAGACCTTCTGGTCGACAAGTTTCTGCCTTTTTATAGGTAATGTAACTGCTATTGGTAATGTAACTGTAAATGCTAAGCTGCGTCACCCTATACTTTAGGCATGAAAAAGCTCAGGACTGAAGATATTCCATTTCTTCTCAATACTCTCTTAACTGAAGACGTTAACCACAGTCATACTAACTAGAAGGTATTCCTCCCTGTACATGCTCCTTACCACATAGGTTCTGGCCAAATGCTGACTGGAGACCATGCATTAATTTTTCTTTGTAAAAGTGAGAAGTAACAAACCTTGCTGAGGACAGTGGAACACTTAACTTACTAATGGTTTTTGAAGCAATCAAAGTTATGTAACTAGGAAACTGTATCTGTAATAACACAGTGCTGTTTTTTTTCCTGGGCTCCTTGTTTAAATGTTCACTTGCACTAAAAATGACTGCTATCTCAGAATCTTGATCTACAGAGATGACCATCTCTGTGAAAAGTATATTCATTACTTGAACAGAAAAGGAATTGTCTGTCAGCACAGCCCTTTCTTCTATATTTCTTCTCCAGCTGAGACAGAATAAGCATCATCTCAGAGAAAATAACTCTCAGCAGAATTTATATTTAATTTGTTTTCCTAAGGACTCATAGCCTCTCATTCAGCTTTCATTGGGTGCAGGTAAGAAATGAATTTGAGGAAATAGAGTTTTGCAAGTATCTCTATACATAGTGAGGAGGATTATTTTTCTAAGAAAAGTATTGTCTAGCTAGCTATTAACTGAAGCTTTTGAATATTCCGTTCAGGTGAGTAAAAGCATCAAATTGAAAATGTGAGATATATTTTAAAGTATTTGCATGGCTAAAGAGAGATACAATTTAATATGCGTTATTTAAATATTTCTTTAGCTTTTTATCACTGATGTCCATTTTAAATTTCACTCTCTCATCCTCTATTTAAAACATTAATGGGCATAATAGCCTAACATATGAGGATATTGAACTTACATAAAGATGCATGACAGATAATATCATAGTCATATGTGGAAAGTAATTATTCCTATGCTCCTCATTGAGAGTATGTGAGTTTTTGAACTCACTGACTGTGAACAAAAGAAGAGGGGGAGGAAGGAGCAGAAGACGTGAAGCTGTTCTCTATTTATATAATCTGATTAGGACAGTATATGGTCCTTGTTGTTAAAGGTCATGAGAAATGTGTAAACTGAGTAAGCATTGACAGGAAAAAATGTGCCGCTGTTATTATACTGAGATGGTCTGATGCAATTTGTTTTATTTTGATTTCTACTTTTATTGATGTGACACATAAGCTCTTCAAGCCAAAGACCATCTTTTGTAATGCTTCCATTTTGCCTGAGACAATGGGATATCTATCCATTGCTCATCTGATGATTCTACAAGAGTCCGAATAATTATAGGTAATAATGAAGTAATACACAAGTAATATACTTTTATGAAAGTAATTTGTATTTGAGCTACTTTTCTGAGCATGGAAGTGTTAAGTATCATTAGGATTAAACATGGCTATTGTTCCTACTTAATCTAACGCTTTATTCATGATTTTCATTGTAACAAAAGCTTTTTTGTTGTTTTTGTTTTTCTGTGTTTTGTTTCTCTCTTAGGCTCAAAATGCTCAGCAGCTCCATGAGAGGATACAGTCTTCTAGTATGGATGCAAAGTTAGAAGCACTGAAAGACTTAGCCAACTACTCACGGGATGTTACATTTGCCCAAGAATTTATAAACCTCGATGGCATTTCCCTCCTAACGCAAATGGTTGAAAGTGGCACAGAGTAAGTATTCTGCTTAAATTCTGATGTTCCTTCTGTATGGGGTGATTTCCTGCTCACTTTCTGAGTGCCTGAAGTTTTTCTGTATACAATTTCTAAAATTATATAAAATTAAATATCTGATGAGTTCTGGGCTTCTAGGATAATATGTTAATTATCAATGAGAATATTTCTGTTTTAATTTCCCCTTACAATGGGCTAGTGGGGACTCAGGGTGAGCAAACTAGGAAGTCACAAGTACCCTCTGTGCCATAAAATTTTGGGAGACTGAGGTCCTAGTTTCTTCTCTACTATTGAAAATTTGATAAACCATTGATAGTATATTTAAAGGCTATATTTAAAGGATATATAAGTGATGTAATCTGAAAACCATGTTTCAAATTTCACATTACTGAGAACATGTGGGGTAAAACCCACATGTAAAAAGTGCATTATTTTATTTCCATTTTTTTAATTGTTTTGATCCTGACTGGGATTTTTCAAATAGCAGTGGTTTTTTTGACATGAAATTGAAAGATAACCTCTGAAAATACACTTATTCTTTACCAGAACACCTTATCAAAATTCACCGTTGGTGAAATTCAGGACCATAGTCCTGAGTTAGTGTCCATTGGCTTAATGTGGATTGTTGCACTCTTAAATTATGTTCTAACAGGAGGCTTTTGCTTTCAAATAAGAGTTTTAGTCCTTTGCAGTCAGTGTCAACCTCTACTACACATGAAGAAATCAACAGTACCCATGCCCCTTTTGGAGAGAAAGAAAATGCTCTGAAAGTAAATTTCTTATTCGCTGGTGGTGTTCAGTCTTGTGAGCCAGACTCCAAAAGTAAATTGCTGAAATCAGTCCAAAACCCCTCACAAATGTGCTCATATTCCCTTGGATTCAATGAAGTAAATAGTGGTAGGAGGTGAAGCAAAAGTAGTAAATGGACTTCGAAATGGAACGCAAATGGTCTCTGAGGGTCCCATACAAGATATACTGGTGATCTTCCACAGAAAAATTAACTACTTTCTAGAATCCAGTAGCCCACAGATTGGGCAATGTAAAAGCATGCTCTAACTGATCCCTGCCTGTCATGTGGTCAATGTTTTATTGGACTCTGAATCCTTATTGCCTAACTCCAGCTATATACTACATTTCCAATAGCTCGTGGTTTCGTCTTCAGCATTTTGGGGCTATAGTAATTTAATGTTTGCAGTGATGTGGTCTGTGGCACACATCACATGTTATGCCACTTTAAAAAATGCTTCTAGTTATCAAATTTGTCAACCTGTCTTATATTCCTATAATATTTATTGTTCAGGGACCAAATTAGATTTAAAAGCAAAGACAAGTTTAAGTTTATGTAAACATATGTACACAGTTGCTGTACTAATTAAGAAATATACTGAGTGGGCAGGCTCATATGTGCCTATAAAGATCAGAACATAAGCAAATTAAAAGTCATTGCCCCCGTGGTCTATTCATGACTTTATTTAGGTTAAATAGTTTAACTTACTGCACTGCTGAAGATATTTAAACTAAAACACTTTATATTCTATTGAAACAGGCAGGGAACATTAACATTTTTTATAAGAGTTCCTTTTAGCTGCACCAAGGCTAAAGGAAGTGCCCTCCTCACCCTTCAGATGTGTTTGTAACACTGTTTTGTTAGCTGTGGGATGAGCCAAGTTGCAGCAGACTGGTCTGGATTAAAAATAACTATTTGAGAGGGAAGCAACTTCAGGCAGCAGCACCGCTGCTGAAAGAACTGCTCAAAAACTACACCCTGATAATAATTCCTGACTGAAGGTATAAGTTCTAAATCACACAGCAGACTTGTAAACTGGACATATGGGCAGAGTTTATTGCCTTTTTTTTATTTATTTTTTTAAATTTATTTTGGAAGTGGCTTGCATTTGGAGGGATTTAAGTCTTTTCTTTTTAGCTAATGTAATGTGTCATCAAAGATGCATTGATCGATCTACCTGTCTACTCTATTTATCAGTGTTTCTGCCTGTGGGGAGAAACACTCTCTAGATTGGACATTGGACAAAGACTCAGATTGTGAGAGTTTTCAGCAGATTCACTTGCTGATGAACTCCCAGTACTCACTGCAGGCTTTAGTGTTCAGCAGCCTAGACGTTCTGCAGCCCTGAGGGTGTCAGCAGGTCAGGTTTTTCCAAGTCTGGTTTTTCAAAGGGAGTTGTAAAGCAAGGACATCTGTGCTACACTGTACATTCACTTCCGCTTTTATACTGTGCATCACTGGCTGATGAGTGCATACTTAACAGAACTTTGAATTTAATGAAAGTAGCAAACGTGCACAGGCTCAACAGCCTAAGCCTGCCATGGTGCTGCTGTTTTCTTTTCTCATCTGACTTCAAGCTGATGAACCCATTTCTCCTCTTCAGGGTCTGACACTTCTTGCTATGTCAATACACTGAGGTAACAGAGAAACTACCTCAGAACAACTGTTTCTTTGGGTGGCTGGTTTTGGTTTTTGTTGTATTTTTTGGTGGTGGGTTTTGGTTTTGTTTTTTTTTGGTTTGGTTGGTTGGTTTTTGGGGGTTTTGTTTGTTTTTAGGGGTTTTTTTGGTTTTTTTTTTGTTTTTTTTTGTTTTTTTTTGTTTTGTTTTGTTTGTTTTTTGTTTTTTGTTTTTTTTTTTGTTTTTTTGGTGCCCTAGACTGTCAAGGAAAAGCAACTGCGGTCAGTCAGTTGTCCTCTTATGTTCTCTGTTCCTGTTTTTGCTTAGACTGTCTCGAATACTGTTAATAAGAGGTCCCCTGCAAGGTGCTCGCTGAAGGTACAAATCAGGCTGAAGACCTCCTTGCCATTAGCTCCCACTCTGGGCTGAGCACCCTCAGCAATTAGGGTTGTGTGGCTGACCAAGTCACTGAAATGCTTCAGAAGGAAAACCTCTCTCCTTTGCCTTGCACCATTACTTGCCCAACGATCATTTAAGTGTCAATAGGTGAACCTACCCTAACAATTATATTGGCATTATAAAGGGCAGGGGGCAGGTATTAGAGGAGGAATGAGGATCGAAATTTCTGAGAGGGGCAGAAACTTCTTTGATGGCCCAGTTTTAGAAAGCAACATACTTTGTAAAGATATATTTAAGGTGTATCTTCACTGTGGAGTTACCATGGCCACCTTTGAGTTACTAATGTTGAGCCAGCCTTGTCTGAGTGAGGCTGTGGCTCAACCATAAGAAACGTAATGGCTTGATGATACTAAGAGATAATCCAGCTCCCTGCCCCCTTCTCCCATTTCTTGTGTGTTAACCCTAGCTCTTCAGCCCAGTCTTGCTTTCTTCCTGCAGCAGGTTCTGGTATCTGAGTGTTTTACAAAGGCAATCCAGCCTTGTTAACTTGTTGCACAGTACTAATTCTGTTTTGGGGAGTTAGTTTTCTGCTTGGTTTGGGACTTGAAGAAGCAAGAGAGGAAATGGGCATGAGTGGATGCGGGAAAGGCCCTTTTTCTGTGGCAGCAGACCACTACATTGGCTTAGGTGCATCATTGAGCCACAACCTGAGAGCAGGTGTGTTATGAAATAGTGTGAGTGGCTGTCTCTGCTCTTGTATTGCACTCTGCACTTGTATTGGCATTAAGACCCTGAGGGGGTCAGCAGGGATGGGACATACCCCTCTAAGTGCTTTCCCAGCTGCCCTTGGGTTAATGCAGCTGAGAACAGCCCTGCATCTGTAAGCCCAGGCTGAGCGGTGCCTCTGTTCATGGTGTACTGCAACTGTGCTAAAAATTGGTGAATTTTGTTAATTCAAGCTTTATTCTCTATTTTCCCCAAAGGGGCAGGCAGTGCTCATTAAAAGTACATCATGCTCAGTGCAAAGTTGCTCTGAGGTTTTCTTTGAACGTGGAACTCATGTTAGAGGCAGCTCTTAAGTTATAATTTGAGTGTGTAATTAAGTTTTAGTGGGCAGCCTCTGGAAAACGAGACTCCAGCTTTTTACACAACTTTCACTGAGGAAGAGGCCTATGCCTTATTTATAGTTGGCTCTATTTATTGTGCCTCTTAGTCATTATTTCAGTGAAGCTGATTACTATAAAAGTACAGTGATGAGAGTAGGAGAATGTAAGTCCCTGGATTTCTAATTACTTCTGCTTCATTTTGCAGGTGATGAAAAGAAGTAGTAATATAAAAAGTTGACAAGAACTAACAGTGTTTCCTAGTTAATTTTCCATACGTTACATTCCTGAATATTGAAGAAAATTAGAATTCATTAGAGAATAGCCTTTCCAGTTTCCTGATGAAAAATAAGAAATTGAGAGAGTTTATTTTTATGTATGTTGTCAAAAGTGGGTTTAATACTATGTGTAGTTACCATAATTTGGGCCAGATCTCCTTGAGTGCCTGCTGCTTAGAGCAAATACACTGTAGTCATGGTTTGTGCTGGGACAAAGCCATAGGAGTTGGTGGTAAGCAGGTTATAGAGTGCATGGGGCCCTAATGAAGCTAAGAGTGCATCTTGTCTATATGAATATATTTATATCAGCAGAGATGCAACATATCTCACAAACTGTCTACATGTATCTTGATCTTGTTGATTGAGATGGCTTATCTTTGTTTTCCCTACAGGCTCATTCTTGATTCCACAGCATTGCTCTGAGTCTCTTACTAACCGAAAAAGAAAAAAAATAGATGGTTTTATGTTTATTTTTATGGTTTGGGTGATCTATAAATTATAGCAGAGACTGCAAGACAAGTTAGGTCATGAAGAAACAGTAAATACTGATTTCACTTTATAATTATCCCTGATGTCCAATAATTTCTCAGACTCTGTGCATTTGTAACACCAAAGAGTGGGGTGGGTGTGCACATACAGTTATTTTCCTTTTCTTAGACTTTTCAGAAAGAGATTTCCATAGCACTCCTAATGCTGAATTTTTGTCTGAAGCCAGTTCATGCCTAGTTAAGAGGAGCTAAAAATGCAGTCTGTTTGGCTGGATGTACAGACGATGTAAAGGGGAAGTGTAAGGGTGTCCTGCTTCCACTTCCCCACCCCAGACTGCAATGCCCTAAAGTGAGTCAGAAAGAGAGCATTGCTATTAAGTCCTAGTTATAATAATGACTGAGGAAAAATATGTTCAGGAACCAAGTGGAAGAAAGAGTCATATCTCCTTGCTACCCCATCTGAGATAACATAGTTTGCTCATTCAGAGCTGCATTACGTAGTCGAGCCTAGAACTTGTATTTCAGAAAATCCTGTCTGTATAGATAAATAGTCTTTCTGATGTAGC
The DNA here is from genome assembly GCF_003984885.1 of Neopelma chrysocephalum. Classification (NCBI taxonomy): domain Eukaryota; kingdom Metazoa; phylum Chordata; class Aves; order Passeriformes; family Pipridae; genus Neopelma; species Neopelma chrysocephalum. The sequence goes on along the minus strand of NW_020897695.1, from coordinate 15,657,127 downwards.
AGAAGACTGGAAAAGTTATAGGTTTTTTTGTTGATGTATCAGGAGAGTTGTGTGACTGGGACAGACTCACAGCCTTCATTTGTCGCAGGGTATCTTGTCTTGAGGCCTGGTCCGGTGGGGGAAGAAAGACGCACAAGACACACAAGACACACAAGGATGGTGAGACGAGATGTCTGCCTGCTCAGTGCAGCAGGCAGCCTTTATTGAGTTTGCCAACTTCACACACAACACAAACATATTCCCACAACAACACCCAGGAATCCAAGCACCTGCACATTATCAAACCGTCTTAACCTTGTACTCCCTGCAACCCAAGGCCGTGTCCATGGAAACCATCTAACCAGCTCCACTGCTTCCATGGAACACGGCCTAACTTTTGCACTGCCTCAAACTTTAATTGTGGGGCTACGACTTCCCCCCACATTCATTAGAAGGAAAAAACTCCTTGTAGTACCTTATAAAGCAAGAAAAGGAAATGTAATTCACACACCTAATTAGTGAAAGACCGGAGAGTTGATAAAAGGAATCTGTATTTATTTTTGATAACAGTTGTAATAGTAATCATCATCATCATCATCTCATGACTGGGAGGAAGGCCTATGCAGAATTTTCACCATTTTTTTAATTGGCGTTATCGTGATCTCTATCACTTGTCACTTGGCTGAAATAACACATAGTTTTTGCCAAAAAAATGAGACTATGCTAAGTTTAACTGTCTTGACAGTAACCAGAATTGTTTCTGCTGCTGTTGAGAAGATTGTTCTCCAGACTTCTGCTTTATTGATGACATTGTGCTGAGCAGCTTATACAGTCATACAGCCATGGCACAGGACCACACTAGTTGATGCTGCTTGGACAAGATTGCAGATAGCCTGGTTTTAATTTTAAGATAGTTGTAATTGCTTAGTGTGCAAATTGGAGAAAAAAACACTTGCTTTAAATTGTGATGGTTATTAAATTTTGTCATCTTCCTATTGGAAATAATAAATGCAGCCAGATCAAGTTCATGTAAGCTTCTAAATAAATGTATATTGGTATGTTTTTTGAGTCTTGACTAAGAGGAGCCTTCTATTGAGCACATGTGGTTGTAGAGTTGGCAGCTGTACAGCTGGAAGTCTCTGAGACAGCAATTGTGCATGATTTAAGGACAAATTGCATTGTTCAGTGAAATTCTAGCTCTTGGCTTGTCTTACAGAGATAATACTGTATACCAGCCCAGTGGAAAACTGAAGACAGATTGATTTGGAATTATTCCGACATTAACACACTTTTCGGGACAGTTGCTCACATACCTGCTGATGGTTTTTTCCATCCCAGTCTGATGAGTATTTCAGTAGTGCTGTCAAAAGGTTTAAGCCGGCATTGCTCACAGCACTTGTTCCTATCCTGCTTTATCTGAAGAGTTATGCCAGTATAGTTCCTACCAAGCTGGACTAGAAAATTGGTGTAGATTATGAAAAGTTATAGTAAAGGCTACTTTTAATGTCATATTCCTTAACCCAGTTCACTTCCCTGATTGAACTCACAGCATTGCCCCATAGAACAGTTGTGCAAGCGCAACTCAGATAAATGGAAAACGAATTTTCAGAGGATATGAACAATACTAAACTAGTAGGTTTTTGCCACTGTATAAAAAGTAGTTCTTTTCCACCCTTCCTGGCTACTGTGTATTCCCTGCTCCCTCTCTTGGTCAGCTCCAATGCTTTACAGCCATTTGTGTGAAGCTTCACTTGGAAGCATAGATTACTTAATCCAACATTGCTGCCCAAATCAATTCTTGTCCAGCAGGAGTTTTATGGAATCTTCAATTCTTAGTGTTTCTGTAATGTCGGGAGAGGATGACTATGAGGCAAAAATGCAAAAGAGTGTGTAAAATCAGGTAATGCTACTGTGGAGATGGTAAGGGCAGGAGGATGAGAAAAGGCTGCAGCCCTGTCTTTCAGTGCCGTTTCCATAAAGGAGGCAAGTGGAGTAGGTTTTCTTTTGGGAGTGGTTTTTTTTATTGGTTTACTTTTCTCCTGCTTGCTCTAATTTGGTTTTATTTCCCCATCAGTCTTCAAACTTGGATTGTACCCTCCCTCTCAGCACACACAAGTATAATTTCTCTTATATCCTTTACATATACATAGCACACACTGTATGTTTTAAATAAAAGCCTCATCTAAGATTGATCCGTCAAAGATCACATCTTTGAAGAGGGAGAGCTGCTGCTCCCTGCACTCTCCCCCCACCCCACCCCACCCCACCCCCGCCCAAATGCTTTTTCTCTAGGGTTGTTTTCCTTACTTTGTCTGTGTTTGGGAACATTTAAATGACCGCTGTTAAGTCGTGATATCAACACCCTGTTGACGGGAACGGGAAAGAGGAGACAGTTATACTGGGTTTTGTTTGGCAACCACTTCTGTAAAATATGATAAAAAGAGTAATTCCAGCAGTGAATTTATATTTCCAAATATTCTCCAGAGTACCAAGGTGGACAAAACCAATTTTTTTTTTTTGTTAACTCTAGGCAAAAGTGTAGTATTTGAGGAACCGGCAAAAATAAGGGGAAGAGCTTAAAATCTCCACTTCTGTGACCTTCCAGGATGTTTTTGTCTCTTGGACTGTGGTGGCTGTGGGATGTCGTGGTGGCTGTGAGGACTCTGAGTACTGCTGCGTAACTAAATAGTAATTTTGCACATTTCATCCGAATAACTTATTTCGACCTCAGGCCAGAGTGATTCCCAGACTTAATTTATATGTGATAGCCGCACCTGCTACAGACAGAAGCCAGAAATTTGTACTCGTGTATTTGTCTTGTATTCCTAAACGCTGCCTGTTAGCCAGAATTTGTGCTATCCTTGTGTTTGCCTGAAAAGAAGTAGCCAAACAGTGATTTACTGTGCTTAGCAGGTCATTCATCCATCATACCATCAGTTTTCCTGTATAGGAGGAAGGTTTTGTGAAATCTTCCACCTTTGTTGATAGTGGCCCTCTCTGGGGTCATACTGCATGAAAAACTTTTATCCGAAGTGGCACTTAATACTATTCTACGTTTGTTTAAGCAGTGCAGGCTCAGAAACATTTGTTGTGGTGAAGTGGTGTGACTGCTTGGTGTCATTATCTCCAGTGAGTCCACACTGGCTTCCACAGTGGGACAACATTTTAGTTGTTCTTCCTGGTGCAGACAAGCCCTTATTGTGCACTGTAGGTTACCCTAGTTGGGGTTTAGATTTGAGGTATCTGGTCTTTGTACAGCAGTTTTTGCATGTGAACAGATAGGATTTGGTCCGGTCAGGTCCCTGGTAAGCTGTTTTCCATTGGAAGCTGCTCAGGATTTTACCTGCAGTATTTGAACAAGTAGTAAGTCTCTATGTCTTGGGGAATTCCAAAGGGAACTGCTGCTCCTTTGGATTCAGTTGGAAGCATCACGAAGTTCCTTTGAGGCCAAACAGGGAACATATCATGGTAGCAAAATGTCTAACCCAGTAATTTGTCCTTCATGTTTATTTTGCATTATGCTGGCATTTCTGTTGAGATTTCTCCCTGTATAAAAATTGCTGTCTGTTTTTGTCTTTCACCACTGTAGAATCTCAACCTTTCACAACTGCTATTTAATTTACCCTCATACCGTTTGTTCTTTGGCTGTGGTTTTGTTCCCATCTGTGCAAGTGCAATTGAGGGATGGTTTCTTTAAAGAAAAAAAAAAAAGATAAATATAAGTATTGAGCTAATTACAGTGTCTAGATCAGTAAGGGGCTTTCAGCAGTTTTGACCATACCTGTGGTAACTCACCAAGAAGGCTTTTATGGAACTGTTTGGTTGCTACCACAGAGTCAGACCTCTGGAAGAAACAACAGTTATGTATATATAGAAAGAGGAAGGCTGATGGAGGTGGCAGACTGTACTTAGTTCCTTTCCAGGCTGACTTGCTGGAAGAGTTAGCTTGGCTACTCCTTCAGCAGTGACTTTTGCATGGTCTGTGGGTGAACATGAGAGGAACTCCTGCTCATGCCAGGTCCTTCTTTATTATGTTTTGGTTTGATAATGGATGAAAATAGCATACACTCCTTTAGAGAACAGCCTCCACATCTTCAGTGGCAAGTCTATCTGTAGTCATGCTGTCCTGTGTTGCTGCAACATTTGATGTCCTACATTGATTCCTGCTTTAATCACACCAAAGCAACAGAGATCAGTAGAAATGGTTTGGGTTAGTACAATGGTTATCTTTGCTCTGGAGTAAAAATTTTCTTTGTATTACTTCACCAGAAAAGTCATATAATTCAGTTATTTCTGCACATTATACTAAATTTATTTTTCTTTTACTTTGCAAGTCTTCTGACATCAAGTTAACTGATTGCCAGTTAACTCATGATGGATAAGAATTCTGTAAATGCTAAGAGAGTGGCTGTCTAAATGTGTTGTTCTAGGCCTCAGACCTTTATTCTTTAATCCATGTCTCAGTCATGGAGAAAATGCTCCTGATTATAGCCTATGGGGAAAACCTCTGACAAAACCCAGTCTGTCCTTTGAAGTGCTACCAGTTGGCAAACACCACACTTGTTTCTCTATCAGACAAACACAGCACCAATTTTACTTGCTGCTTAGCCGAAGTCAGTATCTGGATGAAAAGCAGCTCTTTTAAAACTGACCTCAGTAGAGTGCTATGAAGTTTGGCTAACATGCTGCAGAAGGTTACAAGGATCCATGCACATTTGAGAAATGACAAAACCCATTTGTGGTGGTGATTGTTTTTTGGTGGCTTAGCAGTCTGCCACAGCAAGGAAGCATTGCATTTGCAGAAGCACAGGAGTGACATTCTGCCGAAGCTGGAATCTCCTACTATGGAAAATGCTTTGAACTCTACTGCTCATAAAAGCATGTTGAGGGTATTTTCCCCTGCTTTTTAGGACTGTCTGATAATCAGGATACTTTTTATTTTTTCATTTTTACTGGCTGCGCAAATAGCTGTTGTAGCATAAAAGAACCAAAGCCACAAAATACAAGAAGAAAATCTTGACACTTTTCTAATTTGAGTTAGGCTGTAGCCCAATTTGTGTTTGGATACATGGTAAACTGTGCCAATACTATCTTCAGGCATGAGTATTGCAGCTCACAGCTAGCAGTGAAGGATTTTAAACCACTGTTCTTGTGATGTACTCTTTGTGTTTTCTCCACTGATGGTTACGCAAGCCAGCCCAAAAGCTGCCCTCCCTGAGACTGGTCCTTCTTGAAAAGAGGAAAATGTAAGGTGGGAGGATTTACTACTGTACCTAAAAGGAAAAAAAAAAACCAACAAAAAACATCTAGCCATGTTCTGGGAGAGAACTGAATCAGTGGTTGGAGAGCTTGGAGTCCTAGAGCTCTTGTGAGCTGAATGGCATTGCTGTGCATCTTGCTGTGACAGCAAGTGCAAAGGGAAAGATCTGGTGAGAAGGTAAAGGGAGGAAAGAGGGACCTCTGTGTTCTCCTTTTGAACACTAGTCTGCCCAGTGTGGAACTGGGCACCCCTCTGAAATAAAACTGTGAAATAGATTTAGGAGACAGAAGATGGGGTTAGTTAGGAGAGATGGATTTTTTTTTTTATTATTTCTTTCTATGTCCCTTTTTTATGTTTGTGTTTTCAAAAGAAGTTATTTATGTTTGATGCCATTTTTCCATTGATACTCTTTTTCTTCAGCTTGCTTAGAAGCATAAACAGCAGTTCTGAAGCCAGTTATTAGCAGGAGGATGAATTGCAAATTGCAATTAGTGGGCTACAGCTTTTAAATGCTCTTATTATTTGCCCTCTACCCCTTCCTCCCCTTAATACTTGGCTTTCAGTTTCTTGAATATAGTATCGGCCTCTTAGAATCTGAGTCAGTAAGTGACATTCTTAAGCACGTTATTGTCTTTCTCAATGGGCGGATTCAGCACCTTGGGGCTAAGCATGTCCATCGGTGTGTGAATTTTAAGAACAAAAGAGCTATGGATCAGTCTACACATTCTATTGAAATAACATTGCTGAAGTGTATTTATGTGTATTCATTAAGCTGGTGCGAGGTGGTTTGAAGTTGTTGGGTAATTGCAACTCTGTTGTTAAAAACCCAGGGTAAATTCTTTGCCACTCTTTGAAGCCAACAGGAAACTCGTCCCTGAATTAAGAAGGTCCTGATTTTGGTTTATGTTGGTCCTAGCTACACAACTTTCAATGATGCTGATGACTCTAACATCAGTATTAGTAATGGAGACTACAAGTAAATGAGTTCTCCAGGCAATGGACATTATCATATCAGAACAATAGGACAGAAAATGTTTGATGTGTGAATCTTTATTATTTTGTACCAAGGGCTTTTTACACAAATACTTAAATAATTTAGGATGTCTAGATGTGCTTTTTTCCTAACAGAAGTTAACACAAATATTCCAAACAAATACTTGAAATTAATTTTGAGTGTTCTTTACCAGTTACTAAACTGTTTCTGTTCCCAGCAAATTGTTAGTAATGTACTGCCTCTTATTGTATGTCTGTCTGTGAATTTTATGAATCAAGTATGGGGGGTTGTATATGCAGTAAATAGAGTACAGATATTTTAAAGTATTTTTCCTGACGTGCAAGTTTTAATTTTGCAGACGATATCAGAAATTGCAGAAGATAATGAAGCCCTGGTAAGAACTTGATTAGATCATCACCTTGCATACTACCTCTTCTTTTGCATGACTGAGTTCAGGCCCTTGTGCTAATCTTTATATGTAAATATAACTGTGCATATTCATTCCGCAAGTCTTCAACTTTCTCTGTTTTCTGCTCTTTGATGCCCGTTAAAATTTTCTGATGAAGCCTTTTTTGCTTTGCCTGTGGAATGAGTGTTTCATTTCTGTAACTTCTGCAAGGGCTTTTACTATTTCTGAAATAAGGCTTTTTGCTTTGTTTCCTTTTTTAATTTCAGCAAACAAATAATTTCCCTACCTTCCCCAATTCCCCTCTTGAATTTGACTGGCTTTTGTGGTTGGTAGTTGGCAATTTTAATGGTTGATGTTAGTGAGATGAAAGTAAGAGTCATTGTGCCAGTTTGAATTCCTTTTATTTACTGGTCCCAGGTAATGCTAGTTGCAGATACCTGCATAGAGGAAAACTATATAGTTTACTATATATACTATATATAATATAGTAAAGGGCATCATATTGGAAAGTTCAAAAGCCTGCTTATTTCCCTGATGATTTGGAATGGAATTCTTCTGCGTGCTTGAAGTTAAGCACAGGCTTTGATAAATTGGAATCCTGAGAGATGTTCTAATATCTTGATTGGCTTGCAAATTTGACATCTAAAGTATAAAACCCAAGGAAGCAAAAGAATAATCAATTAAGCATGTGTCTGTCACTCTGAGAGCTCGATGTGATTTATCATGTGGAAATGCAGTTCCCTATCCAAACCATTCTAAATCATACTGTCACAAATCTACTGTAAACCAAGTTCTGAAACGTTTATTTTTAAATCGTTGCCTAATAAATAAATTATACAGTAAGAATGAATTTGGCAGGAAATTTAAATCCTTCCTCTGAGTTCACATTCTCAACCTAGTACAAAGTAACCCAATTCATAATAGAAAAGCTTAGATTATGAGGAAAATTATGAAAGTGGCATGAGGCTTATGGAATTCTTGGCATCATCAACCTGAAGCATTACCTTGGCAGAATTACACCTGAAGGCTGTGCTGCCATTCAGCAGAACCTTGATAAGCTGGAGAATTGGGCAGAGAGAAACCCTAGCGAGGTTCTACAAAGGCAAGTTCCTGCATCTGGGGAGAAATAACCTCAAATACCAGAACAGGTTGGGCACTGATTTACTAGAGAGAAGCTCTCCAGAGAAGGAACTGGAAGCATGGTGGATGACAAATTGACTATGAGCTGGCAGTATGCCCTTGCAGCCAGGAACTTAACTTTGGAAGTTAAATAGTGCCAGTAGAAACTTCAGTTTACATTGGGGTACACAGTTCAGTATGTTGAATTCCAGTATTAGTATGTGAGATGATACAATTATAACAGAAAGTATTGAGTTTGGGACTTGTGCTGAAAAAGATACCAGAGCCATTGGTCAGGATATGAAAATAGTTCTGGAAGCTGGCCTGTTCATATGTTTTGAAAGTAAACCGTATACACTAGTGCTCTATGAGTGCAGTTATTGAACATCCTGACTATTTTCCGACCACGTATTAGTGAGAAAAGATTCAGTGAAACAAGAACTTTAAAAAAAACCCCTCAGAGCTTGATACAATGAACTAAACTATAATGCTTTCCATCCTCCACCTGCTGTCTTCTTGACTAAGAAGCTTAAAGAAACCAAATGCTAATTTATAAAAAGAAAAGTTACTTGGGATTACAGGATGACATCATAAAGTGACAATATATTATTTTACTCTGATAGCTTGCACATGCTAGCCTGGCTTAATTAAAACCTGATTTTGACAGAAGGGCCTTGTTTAATTGCTTTCTACACTGAAGGAAATTTGGCTAAAATGTGACTTTCTCTGTCTTTTCAGTTGTAGGTGTTTCCATTTTGTTTTGGGATTTTATTTATCCCATTGCATCTGATAGTGGAATTAAAAAAAAAAATCCCATGAGACAGCTCTATTAATTGACTTCTGCATTGCAGTTCTGAGTTGTAGTCAAACCAAGCTGATTGGAGAATGCTGTCTTTCCTGTTTAGTCATTCCTTGTCTTTTAAGAAAAGTGGTCCATTTAACGAAATTACTATGAAATGAACAAAATCAGGAAATTAAAAGATGGGGAGTGAGAGAAAAGGTAATTCTAATCACATCTTCAGTGTGTAATAGTTCCTCTGGGCTAGTTTCCTACGCTTAATGTACCTTTAAGTGGATTTAGCCATATTCCGTAATCTGCACTTGGATTTATTCAAGAATAGTTACAGTTATGTTTAAAATTCACACCTTGTTTTCTTTAATCAGAATTAACTTTCAAGCTTAGAGAAGCCCTGATACTAGGGTTACAAAGCTATTTCAGGTTCTTGAAATGCAAGTGATTTTACATCAGTAAGGCTGATCCCTTCTAATGAACGCACTGAAACTGTACCACAAAAAAATATTTCACCAGTGCTTAGCACGATGAAAAAGAAAAAGATCTGTGTCAGTTGCAGTGTAGCAGTTAAGTGCATTTCCTGTAATCATCTAAAAAAATAGGGCAGCTACTATGCAGATTGTTCCGTCAGTTTCAGCTGCACTAAGTACCAAGTAGGTATGAATTGCTCCTAGTTTGATTTGACAGTGGCTTAGCTTTACCCTTGGAAAGGTTGCTTGAATAAACAAAGCAATGTAGAAGCAGTGAAAAGGATCTATAGCAATATAAAAGGTACTTGTTCACACCGTGATGGCAGAGCAACCTGCTACATCATCAATCTTCTTTTTAGACTTAGTTAGATTTTTGCCCCCATGGCTTTTCCAGGGCCCTTGTCCTCTGATGATTAGGTATATTCTGCTCCCCTGTTTAAATTTATTCATGGTCATTTATTCTTGACAGCTCCAATTTAAAAAGCTGTTCTTACTCTTTGATGTTGACCACAATGATGTCAGGCTTTTTAGCTGCCCAGTGTTAGGCTGCGAGCACAGATAAGGGACTGAAAGTTAACCGCTACCTTAACTCCTGCATTTAGTAGTAGGCTGCTACTCTCTTGTTACCTCCTGCCCCGTTAAAGATTTTTCTTTACTGCCTTCCCTTTGCACAATTAAGCTCAGCTTTGATTCTGTTTTTTCCATAAAAAGTGATTTGCGTAAAGTTGTATAGTCTTTGGCTTCTCATCTTAATGGACTGTTCACTGTATTCTGGTTGTGACAGACAGACAACAGTTAATTTCCAGGTTCTACTATGCGGCTCTTTTTATGTAAAACATGAGACTCCATCCAGCTTGGTAAAAGCTTGTATACCTTTTTTGTTTGTTTATTTTACCTGATGACAGTTAAGCCTGACTAATTGTCTTGATTTACATAATAATTTGAATAGCTGAATATTTTCCCCTCCATTATAGCAATAAAATCTTCATTTTGGTATGTGTGTAAAGCATGGATTGAGATTTTTTTTTTTTTAAACATCTAGGGGATTGGGGTGCTAAAGTGCCATTAATTTATTTTGATAAGAAATCCAGGGGACCCCTGGTGGCCTAGAGGTTAGCATGCAGGACTCTCACTGCTGCGACCACGGGTTCGAATCCCAAGTCCCCCGGGCAGATGGTAGCTCGTTAGCCCTGTGAGGCCATCCGTCTATGAGAAGGTCACTCTAAACAAACCTACGTCCTGAGGACCTCACTGCCATTGTCCAAGCTTGCTTGGCCCCAGCAGATGAACCTTAGGATTAAAGGGTGGGCTCAGTTCAGCGCAGGCTGTGTCTCACCTAAAAAATCCATTGCGCAGGCTGGAAAGGTAAAAGACCTTTCCCCAAATCTTCGTTCGCGAAGACTGGCCATTATTATTATTAAGAAATCCAAATTGCTCTAAGCATCTTTCAAAATAAGCACACAGGATAAAAAGATGGTTTAGCCCATAGAAATGATACTAGGAAGGCATGTGAGAGACAGGTGTAGTAATCAGGGTCACATGTACATTCCTGTCATTTTTATTTTTAGGAAAGAAAAACTAGTATGAAAATATGTGGAGGTTTTTGTTTTTTTTTTCCTTCACAGAGTCCTAAGGTAAGAATGCAGAGAATTCTTAGGAATGTAAATTAACAAGCTTTGACCTGATATTTCTCTAAAGCCTCGAGACACAAAGTGTAACTGTTGACTTAATTCTTCAGTCAGGTTTGTCAGAGAGGTTGAGGTGCCACAGGCTGTGTGTTAGAGCATGGCCATCCATCCACACTGGAATGGCTCATGCTGGGACAACTGATGACATTCCAAACCACAGCTTTCTGCTGCTGAAGAGGCTTATGCCAAGAGCTGCTGTGGGTGAGGAGATGCTTCATGACCAGCTCTAACAACGGTGGTAGGAAGTGGGGAGTCAGCAAAGAATGGTGAAACTTCATCAGCTATCCCAGTGTGAGATGTCCTCACCTAAAAGCCAGAGCCCTGAACAGCATTCAGGAGGGCTTGTAGAAGTCGCTTGCCTGAGAGCACAGATCATTAAGATGTCAGTGTTAGTGAGATAAGAAATTGCAGTTACACAGTGCATCTTTGTGATTGTTTTTCCCCTTTGCTGCCATGACAAGCATTAAAAAACACCTTCATCAGGAATTGTCTTCAATCTATTAAGTCATTTTACCAGAGCAGCAAGGGTTTGATATTTACAGAACTGTTGTGCTTTGTGCTGTGGATTAGTCTGAAAAGATTTTATGAAGAAGGAAGTGCCATTATTTTTCAGACTTTTCATATGACTAAAATACTTACTGAGACTTTGAGTTAAACAGCTCCTACCATGTTTTTTCCAAGATTACTACTTTTATGAGCAAGCTTTGATTCCCTTGACATTTCTAGCATCTATGCTGTCTGCTGCTCTTAATAGTATGAGTGCGTCTGTGTGTGTGTGTTTTGAAATGAATTGCTTGAAAGTCTATTTCTACCTATCTTGCTTGTATTTTACCACTTAGCAATGAATCGATACTCCTCCCTTCCCCCTCCAGATGCTTTAATCCTTATGTTGCTCTAGTCACCCTGGAAATTGCTTTCATCTTTATCTGTGCTATTCCTAATGCTTATCCTTTAAGCCTGGCTTTTGACTTTTGCCATGCCACTTAGAATATACATGTGTGTGCAGGTGCATGTGTGTAGCTATATATTTTAAAAGTATATAGTATGTATGTGTGGTGCTGCATAATACATAGACCTGGAGTATTTCTTGCTGCTTGATTAGTACCAGTGTTTCACCTCTTCACTCCTTAATTATTTGAAGCAAAGTCACTGGAGTGACATCTGGTGGGGTGTGTGATCATTTTAAGTTGAAAAGTACTTTCACCTTCTGGATCCCAAACGATTGTGTCATTGTCAGATCTACTCAAACCAAGTTTATACATTAAAACCAGTATTGCCATCTCCATTAACCCAGTTCTCCCTCCAAAGTTGTGGAGGAGCCTGAATTAATCAGTATTAATCAGACAGGTTTGATGAGTAGTTTTGATGAGAAGACTGAATGAGATTGTTGAATCCAGGTTAGCTAATTCCATTCCAGCCACAGCTGTTCTGAAGATGAATATCCATGCACAGGTCTTATGTAGTTTAAGTCATCCCTCTCAACGATATCTATTGTTGATGGAGATTAGCTTTCATGTACAATTAGTTTGTAGAAGAGCATTCATGTACTAAATATAGGTTAACTGACTAAATTTTAAAACAATATATGAGGAACTTCAGCAGAGATAAATTATCTACTTAGTTTAATGCTGGGAGAGATATTTTTATCTACTTTTCAACCTATTTGGCCTATCTTTTTAATTTTTTAAAATTTTTTATTTGAATCTAATTTAGTCTATATTCTTATAATATCAACATTCCATGTATTTGTGGAAGTATTCTGTCATGAAGATGCATTTGAATTTGGTGCAAGCTTTTAGAAGGAAGCCTTTCCTAGGAATGCTGTTTTATTTGTCAGTTCATAAATAACCACTTTATGTAAAAGGAATGGATTGGGGAACATGACAGATCTGGAGCTGATTAAATTTCTTGCCGAGTCTTATTGTCATCTCTGTTATTAAATCCTCGGTTATTTGGAATGCTAATGATAACATTTTTAACCTAATATAATTCTTAAATGATTTGCAATATTAAAAAAAAGCAAAATAAACAAATAAAGCCCCTTACTCCCCAAAACAAACCCAAAAACTTTCAGATCATTTATTTTCTGAACAAAGTATACCTTGTGGAGTTACAACAGATTATTTTAGAGACAATATTTTTCTTGTTTACTCCTCAGTGTAGTTTTTTCATTTTGTCATAAATAATCAAAGCCATTGTGTATACCCTTACTTACTGTGGAAGGGAAAGATGTTTTGGATTTTTTGGGGGGTTACTCACAAAATGTCAAGAATGGCAAGGTTTTTTTCAGTGGAGGGCATCTGGGGAGATGTGATGAACAAGAGCTCCTTTCTTAAATGAAGGGGCCACTAAAAGCTGCGTCTCACCATCAAAACTCTCTAAATGCCAGATAAAATCAAATCCAGCTATTAGAGTTAAAACTGGTTTTTCTGCCTTATTCCTCTGTACTGAGTGGATGTTCGCTTATTTGTGTTAGGTTTAGGCAGGATAGTAGGATAGCAAATCACAGAGTAAGGAACACCAATTACATTGATTAACTGTGGCTTTAGTACATGGCTCAGGATTTCAACATACAGAGCTTTGCAGTTCCAATCTGACGGAGGTTTTTTTTTTTATTTTGTCTTTTCATTAGGTTATCTGTTGCATTAAAATCACTGGGACTATTCATGCTGTTTGATTGTATGTTTTTGCTTGGTAATGGCTTAGTGGCAGAGTACCTTGAAGGCGGTTTGCAGGCCCTGAAAGGGAGTATGCCCTGAAAGGTAATACTCCGCTCCCTTTCAGGCTTTGTGAGCTGCTGTTCGTATTCAGTAGTTAACTCATTGAAGGGCTTCATTGAAATCATTGTGGCTGCTGACTCTTCAGTACCCTGACTACACATAGAAATGAAGCTAATCTTTAAAAGCTGGTTTTTAACATAAAAGATTCCTGTGTAGCTAGTCAGATTAGAGCATATTATCTATGTTGATTTTAAACCCATTTTTAATTTACTTAAGTTCATACAAATGTGCATTGAATCTCAAATTTGCTGGGGTAAAATGCAGAGTAGTGGCTTGCAAACCCTAAACAATTTGACTGCACACCTGGATAAACTATAGGAGGTTTGCAATTCACTTGATGTGGTTGCACATAGATAAAGAAAAGGAGATGCATCTTCATGTTTAAAGAAAGAAATCAAGGCATTAACGGTCAGAAAAATTACTGTTTAAGATATATAATCTCTTCTGGTGCATGTTTAAAATATATTTGCTTCCTTGTGAGAGGAGGAATAAAAATTGCTTTAACTTTCTGCCAATCTACTTGCCACAGAGGTACCAAAACATGGCACCTCTATATTGCCTTCAATTAGGAGGATTTCATAAGTGCTAAGGGAAAAGTTTACTTCTTTTCTTCTATTAGATCTAAATCTCTGAATTTATAAGAAAAGTTTAATTTAGACTGTCTGATTTTTTTTGAGTCTTGCATGCAGTGTTCTCCTGGGGATTAGTTCCCTTACATAATTGCTTTCTTCCAGGTGACTATTCTTGTTGTCCATGCTAAATTGCTTTGAAGACTGTCTGTTGCACGGCCTCTCTTGCTCTTCTGCTACCTCTTAGTCCGTAATTGGCTTAATTTTCCTGCCTTTCTGAAAGCTTCCTGCTGCTTTATTCCCTCAGTCATTGCCCTGCTGCATTACTGGTAAATGTTGTCATGACTCCTGTCTCTTGCAGCTTTGGAGATATGTTGTCCTTTACACTGACTGCATTTGTTGAGCTGATGGATCATGGGATTGTATCGTGGGATACATTCTCTGTGGCATTCATTAAAAAGGTAAATTTGTAATCAATGCTATCTGTTCTATATCAGTTTAAGTTTTTGAGGTGAGTTGTGGTTTGGGTTTTTCTTCTTTTTTTTTTTCCACAAAAAGGTACATGAAAATGGGATTAAAGTGTTATTTCAAACTATAAATGTTTGTAGCTGCAGAATCTGGCCCAGCTTCTGTGGAAATCAATTGGAGAGAATTGAGATCAAAACAGTATTAGGCTTATTGCACAAGAAATTGCTTGCTCAGATATAATGTGACCTCCCTGTGCAGATACCATACAATTAAAGAAAAAATTAGCATTTTGATTTAATGTAAACTAATATGAGTAATGCCTTGTTTCTTGGAAAAAAACACCAGCTCTGAAATCTTTCCTCTGGGGGTATGGGAAGAAGAAAAACAAGTTAGTTTACAATTTGAAATTAAGATGATATCTGCTAAGTTTATCAAGTTGTACTCTGGACCCCTGAATCTTGTAGTTGAATTATGTGGATTTGAAGCAGATCTTTCCACCATTTGCAACATATCTTTCTTTTCTTACATGTAGGAGATGCACAAAAGCAGCAGAAACATGGTAGTGCTCTTTAGGTAAAGAAATTTAACAGACTTCAGAAAAAAGGTTTTGTTACTGATTTAACCCTTTTAATTTACTGTGGAAAAAAAACTAAAAACCACATCATACTTCTTTACGAAGCATTTTCAAAACAGATTGAACTCAGAACTTATTATGAGTTAAAATGCATTTGTACAGGTTCAAAAGATATCAGTTACTTCACTAAAATAATATCAGAAGCAGTAATGGAATTAATATAATCTGTGGCAAAGATATCTTCATTTTAGCAGAATAGTTAGAAAATTTGGTTAGAAAATTGTTACCACCAAAGGAACGTTCAAATTTACTTTGGTTGCCAAAAGCGAAAGAAGAATGAACTATGAAAAGAGCATTAGATACATTAGATAGTAAAGCTCAGTTTTGGTCATTAAAAATGCTGGATGCTGTTATAAGAAAAAATAGTATAATTGATCTGGTTTTTGGACTGGCATTGGGTTTTTTGGTTTTTTTTTTCCAATCTTGCAGTCTAGATGGATTATGATGGTGATGATTATTGTTATCTTTTCATGGCAAAGAAAATTCTACAACTGTTTTTTAACTGACTGCAAGCGATACAAAGTCAAGCTCAGAATGTCTTATTTGCTGAGGCAGCCTACTAAGGAGCATATGAAGAAACTTGCTAAAATTAGTTTAAATAAATGTACTTCCTTAGTGACTTAAAATTATTGTCTTTGTCTAAATTTACCAACATCTTTTGCTCTGTAGATTGTATTTCAACAGCAGAAGAAAGCGTTGTGTTCACCCCTATTAATGGCTCATCTCTTCTGGGCACTTCCATAGGTTTTGTTGGACAATGACCCAATTTAAAAAAACAAAAGACACAAACAAAAGTATTCTCTCAAAGTACCTATGAAAACCAAAACTGACAAGTAAAACCAAAAGTGAAACTGGTGAGCAAGAAAGGGACCAAGGAGAAGAATAGGAAAGTTAGAAGAGAAACAGAAGGAAAAAGAATGACAGAAATAGAGGAAAGAGGCACACGTGTGTCCTGACCTGCATGCAGTTGGGAGCCAGTAACAGCAGAGCCCTCAGTGGGGCAGTGTGGGCAAAGGGCAAACCTAACGAATCACCTTTGGCCTGTGTCTCTCTGGCAGCAATCTACAGCTTCATTCTCACTTGCTTCTCGGACCTTGGCTTTTGACAGGCCACTTGAGGTTCTTGATGGGCTTGCTGAAGTGGTTGACAGGATGGATAAGGGAGCTGATAAGTTTCTGCTAGCTGAGGGGGAACTTAAAACCGAGGGCTTCTGCCCTTTGAAGCTGCCTTTCATGTTAAATGAAAGCTAAATTGGAATGGGGTGGAATTAGTCTGAACTTTTTTTAACCTAAAAACCTTGAAGCTGGAAGAGACCTCCATAAGGACTGCTATTCCAACTCCTGCAAACAAGAATTGATGCTTTCAAGGAGAGCTTTGTTACTTATCTTGAGGGAAAACAGCATCATTTGAAAAAACTTCCTTATGATGTGCAAGACTCTCTCAAGACCTTTTTCTTGCTTGTGACAATATAATTTTCAGCTTCCATAGTTGCCTAAAGGATTTGGATTCCCAGTTCTTACAAAAAGTCATGATAATTGGATATCAAAATTGTCCTGGTTCCAGCGAGGACTGGATTATTTTTGCAGTAGCCAGAAGGGGACATGGCTAGGACTTGAAGGTTATTCTGTGCCACGTCATGTCATTTTCTGGATCAGGGTGATGTAGAGGTCGTGTATTGCCTGTTTCTGCATGGTGAGCATTTGCACGTGAATTTTTTGCCTCTCTTGTACCCCCTTTTATTAATATTGTTGCTATTACTATTCTTTTCCTTATTTCCTTGCTGTTTCCAGTAAATTGTTCTTAGCTCGTGACGCTTACCTTTTGTGTCTCCAATTCTCCTCTCCAGCCCACCACCACAGGGGGGAGAAGAAAGAGGATGGGGGAGTGAGCGAGCAGCAGTGTGGTTTGGAGAGTCTCAGTGGGAGCACTAAATTAGGGAATGCCATTTGTAAACCTTATTTGGTGCCCAGTATGGGGCATGAAGGGTTGAGATAACAACAGATCTGACTAGAGCGGAATGGAAACAAATTTTGTGTAAGCATTTGTTGTATGAGGTCCAGAGGCACTGGTCACAATGTTGCTTGATCTGTTCATGTGGTTGAGGTATGTAATCCTGTATATATTTCCATATATGCCCTATTTGCCCATCCAGGTGCTCTTTTTCAGGGCAGGGAGGGGGATCAGGATTTCTTTTTTTGCCGTACTGTGTATTAACAGTTTATGATATGATAAAATCAAGGGCAATGAGGGTTATGTTGAATGTGTGTTCAGTGTTGCTCTGCTACCCTTACCTTGGGCGCTACCTCTGTGAGTCCATTAATAATTGTACTCAACATCTAGGGAGAACCGGGAAGGATGATCTTTTCCAGCTTTTCACCCATTTTTCCTCCTTCAGGCCTGTTACAACAGCTTTTGAGAATTTTGAACTTCCTGTGGGTGTTAAAGAGAGCATGCTGTTGTTGCTAAGTCTGTCATGTCTCCTCAGTACGGTCCACACCATGTTTTGAGTTACAAAATAGATTTTAAGGAGGATCTTCCAGAGATCTGCCACCTAGATGGATAGTCATGAGCGTCATGGAATGTGGGAGAAAATGGCCTAGTTTTTGAAGACTATTCTGCTCCAATGGTTTGGAAGTTCACCCCTGAACAACTATAGGACCTTGAAAAAGTGGCAGAACATTTGAATGAAAAATGCTGTGGCAGTTCCAGTGAGGCGCAAAGTTATGCAATGTGCTGGGCCCTGGCTGTTCTTTACTAGATACTGCTCAGTACTAGACAGCACCCTCAGGGGATAAGAGGAGGAAAGCAAAGCAGGCACCATGGCCACTCAAACTGCTGCTGAACCAGAGGAACAATCCATGCTGGTAGCAGTCGCCCCTATGCAGAAGAAGAAATCCAAGACCAAATCAGTTCACATAGTGAGGGATAAGGAGGGAGCAGGGCCCTCAGAACAGGAGGGAGAGGCAGGACCAGAGATAATCACCTGGTCCCTATCCCCAAGTGAGCTGTGAGATATGTGGAAAGATTTCAGCCTCCTACTCAGGTGAGCCCCTACTGACCTGGCTGCTCCAATGCTAGGATATTGCTGCCCATGATATGAAACTAGATGGTAGTAAAGCCAAGCAACTGGAATTCCTGTCCCAGGGTGTGGGCATTGACCAGGGGACTGGGAAGAGGACAGAAACTCTCAGCCTCTGGAGGTGACTCCTGTCAAGCGTGAGGGAAAGGTAGTCTCTCAAGGATGATCTAGTAGTGTGCCCAAGCAGGTGGCACACCATGGAGAAAGGTGTCCCGTACCTGAGGGAATTAGCTGTGCTGGAGGTAGACTATAAAGGTTCAAATAATGAGCAGTCGCCTGTAGATCCAGATGAGATCCAGTGTACACAATCCATGTGAGAGAAGTTTTTATGGAGTGCGCCATCATTGTACACCAACTCATTGGCATTGATGTCAGTGAAAGGAGAACAAACAGTGCTTCACGTGAGCAGATGACTCTGGCAGTATGAAAGATCATCTCTTTTCCTCCCTACTGACCTTTGTCTCAGCTGTGGAAAGACTGTCCAAGATAAGGGGCAGATTTGAAAGACTCGAACAAGTTAGAGAGGAAATGCCACGTCAGACTCACAAGAGTATAAGGTACTGGTGCAAAATATATCCTGATGCCATCAAGATACGTAGGGGCAGAATCTGTGTCCGTTGATTCTCCATGTGAGAATGATCTGTAATGTTGAATTATATAATATTGGTTGTTGAATGACACTACCATGGTATGCCACTAACATGGACAATGAGTATGGACTGCCCTAGGTACACCAGTCATGAGCTCCTGATGCAACTTGCAACCAGCTGACAGCACATCAGCCCTCCTGCCCTGGAAAACATCTGGGATGGATAGAATGCACAGTCGTGGACTAAATGAACTCAATAGACGTCTTGGAGGGATGGTCATTGACTATGGAAATAACACTCATACCTGTGTCTGTATATATAAATACTTATAATAGAGGTATAAATATATAAACATTTATGTATAAATATATAAACTTATAAATATACAAACTGCATAGATATTTATAAACATATATAATATCTATAACTATATGTATAGATATATATAGTTGGAAGGTATAGGATTTGGACATGACATAAATGGTATAGAATGAGGGGTGGATAATGTCCTGGTTCTGGCTAGGACAGAGTTAATTTTAGCAGTAGCTAGGAGTGGGTATGGCTGAACTCGGAGATTGTCCTGTACCACCTCACATCGTTGCCGGGGATGGGGCAAGGGGTCCTTTCCAGGTCAGGATAGCATGGAGGCAGCTCACATGTTGCCAGTTTCCTCATGGTGAGCATTCGTGTGTGAATTGTTCGCCTGTTTTGTACCCTCTGTGATTAACATTGTTGCTTTTACTGTTCTTTTTCTTATTTCCTTGCGGTTTCCAGTAAAATGTTCTTATCTCACTCCATGATGTTCAACTTTTATACCTCCAATTCTCCTCTCCAGCCCACCTCAGTGGGAATGGGAAGGGGGAGTGAGCAAGTGGTGTATGGTTTGGGGTGTTTCAGTGGGGACATTACACTGGGGAATACCATTCCTAAATCATGACAAAAATACACTATACAAATTTGTTACCTGCATTTTTAGTTCCTACAAGAGGAGAAATAAAGTTTGTAGTTTTGGTTGAGATAGTTAAAAAAAAACCCTCTTAAAATTATATAATAGCTGTTTCATAAGTGTGTGATGCAGAGTCTTAGCAATGATGGATTTTTACTCTGCCTTCTAAAATATATTGTGCAGGAAAATGGGGTGGTGACTGGGAAAGTATTTTTGTGTGTCGCAGCTGTCATTTGTCTTTTCTGTAGTCAAGTGCGACTCTAGTGCCTTACTTTAAAATGATATGCACCTCTTAAAATTTTACTATGCATTGGAACTTAACAGAGAACAAAACTTAGACAGATTTTTCTGTACATTTCCAAAAACAAAATAGTCCAGGCAAATAACTAATGAACATACATAATGAAAATCAGATCTGTTTCCTTCACTGTTCTTTCCCTGTGTGGTTTTTATTCCTGGCGTGTTTTTTTTGTTTTTATTATTATTATTATTTATTTTTAAACTTTTTTTTTAACTTTTGAATACTCTCCTGTGCTTTAAGTGAAGCTGAACCAGGAAGAGAACTCAGACGATGCAGTTTAGTTTGCTGTAAGTTTCTCATCTACCCTCAATTTACATGTTTAGCTCCTATTTAATCAGATCATTGGAGTTGAATGTGTAAAGGGATTCTGATTCCTAAGTTCCCTTGAAATTGGTAGGAAGTTAAGCACCCAGACTCTTCCTTTGTATGTGGCTATATATGTTCCAATAGGACTATGCAGTTATTAAGGTTACAGGTATTTTGGTGAAGAAATAGTTTTATCCTTAATGAGAGACACATGAGAGACAAATATGACAGGATTATTTTTGAATGTTGAAAACCCTCTCTGTGTGGAGTGGTCAATAAGCAGAAGACAGCAAATAGCACAAATTTGAACTCCTGTTCATTCCTGTCTCTTCTCAAGAAGAGCATCTTTTTTTCCTACATCCAGAACTTCAAGTGTGGTAATAGAATTTCTTTTTGATGTAATTTTGCTCCCTCTGGAACTTGCATGCCTTATTTTTCATGGTAGACAAGCCTATTATTTCTAGCCAGACTTCATGCTTCACCGAGGTGGTTATGAATATATATATAGCTTGACATGAAAGTTACCCAACAGATGTTTTGCATCTATGTTCAGTGTGATACATCTTTTTTAAACACACAAGGCAGCTTCATACCTTGGGTTAGTGTTTATGAGTAAAAGAGATTATGGTGCAAGGTCAGAAGGATAAATAGGGCTAAGGCAGCCTTGGTTAGACTGAGGTTCCGGTTGTCTATACTGTTACATTTCTGCAGCACCTCATATGAATATGTTATATCCCAGTGAAACATTAACACTGTCACTTGAAGGAGCTGCTGCACCAAGAATAATTCCTACATGTCAGGGTTTCTAAAGAGGTGACAAAAGTCTGACAAGTTGGAACGCAGTCTGGACATATTGTATTCCTGCTGCACGATTGATTCATGGATGCCTGATAACTGAGGTATCTAGGGTGCATTTGGTTTAATGTGTGAGCAGTGCAGAGTTGCTCTGTGCATACACTGTCCCTATCGTAGGCCCTGTGGGCATCTGGCAACTCTGGCTGCAATGCATCAAAACACATCTGGATTACCATTAAGAGAGGTAGGGTAGTACAGTGCTTCTGAGATACAGCTTGTTACTCTAAACAGCACATTGTGCTTCATATCATAATGTAAATATTACTTGGGATTAGGATTTGATGGCAGCAGATACTCGAAGTCCAGAGTAGGAAAAGGCTAGCTGAGTTGCTTCTTTCCTCCTGTTCTCCATGGATGCATGGGTTGGTTCTTACAGAAAATAAAGTCAGTGTATATTCTCTGAACTGAGCTACATTTTGGGTAGAGTGTTCCTGTTGTGGTAACGCAAGCTAAGTAGCAGGACAAACAGCAGTGCTGTAACTGGTTAGAAGAAGAAAAATCTGTCCCTCCTTCCTTGTTGTCTCCAGACAAAGTTGCAGAACGGGTGTTTTGCTCCTTCAGTACTACTTAAAATGTCAAAAGTGCAAAACAATGAATGAATGAATGAATGAAGAGAAGAGCACCCTACAGTAATAAAATGCTTAATGCCATCAGCATTGTCCACGTGTCAACATTTAACTGTGAATTTTACAGGATAGCTTTTCCAAGCATAGAGCATGTCTTTCTTCCTCCTAAAGGAAAACAATGCCTAGATCTGAGTAAGCATCCAGAATTGGAAACAGTAAAACCACATCACTGGCTTGTAGCATGAGTACTGAAGAGGCGTGTGCTCCGTATTTTCTGGAAGAAGTGTATAAAACTTGAGATAGGGCTGCTGTAGACTGTTATTTGGCTGTAAAGAGCAAATAACTGCGGTCACACCACATTTCTTCTGTCTGTCTGTGCTTTCTTGGGTACCTTTCATCTTGACAGTGCTGGTATCAGTGCATTCAAATAAAACCCAGGCAGTTCTTGCTTCCTGCATCAGTAGAAGGCAGGTTTCTTCCCAGGAAGCCAGGTGCATGGACTGGGCAGCATACGGAAGAACACATGTTGCCACATCTTACTGCACATCTGTGTTGGCTCTGCAGATGAGTGTGCAACATGTCATTGCCACACTGCAAAATAGCAGAGGTCAGACCTGGTTTTAATTAATGTGCCATTTTTTTGTGGCAGCTTGCTGTAAAAGTGAAGGTTATTAATGCAAGGCTGGACTCTAGACAGAGTAATGAAATTGGTTGTCCTTATAAATGATCACCAACAGAGTTTTAATTTGTAACCTGGAAAGAGCTTTCAGCATTGTTGGTAACAGCAAGGGGAAAAAAAGGACATGTTTGTCTAGAGTGTGTTTTGCCAGAAAGCTAGATATAAATTTCTCTTTTGAAACATTTGCCCTAAGCCTAGATATTTGTTTAGACAAAACTAGCTGCACAGGTTTCTGCTCAAGAGAATGAGAGGTAGTCTCCTTGTCCTTTACAAAGTTTTGCACACAAAAAAATATAATTGTTCTATTTCTTTACTGTTAATTTACCACGTTCATAATGTAATGATAAAGCATACACTTCAGTGATATGAATATTGACATAAATTTATGGTGATTTGTGCCAGCTGAAGAACCTGTGCCAGTCTGTCCTTTGATGGTATATGCAGTGCCTGGTTGACTGTTTTCAGGTGTTCGCTGATACTTAGTGTGTGGATAAGACTACTTTTTTTCTGATGCCTTTCTGAACCATGTCCACAGTTTTTTCTTATCTTCCCCTGTTTTCATGACAAGATGTAAATTCTCTAAATGGTTATATTTGCAGATAGCAAGCTATGTGAACAAATTTGCCTCAGACATCTCTATCTTGCAACGGTCTCTAGCAATCCTGGAATCGATGGTGCTCAATAGCCATGACCTGTACCAGAAGGTAGCGCAGGAGATCACAATTGGGCAGCTAATCCCACATCTGCAGGGGTGAGTGTATTCAGTTGCCGCTTGATATGGTGGATTAATTTTTTTTTCCCCAAAATGAGCGCTGCGTTTAGAAAAAACAGTGGTATAAAGACTGACAACCTCTTTTATGATTCCTGTGTCCACTACAAGTGACTGGATAACTGGTAACCAGCTTTACCGGTAACCAGCTTTCTGGAGTTTCTTGGTCATTAGGGGTTTTTTTTGGCATTTAAAAATTTTTTTTCAGTGAGTGTAGTTGGAAGTAGGGAATGAAGAGAAGAGCACCCTACAGTAATAAAATGCTTAATACCATCAGCATGCAGACGGGGTTGTTTTGCTTGTCAGCCTCTGGGAAGTGTGTAAGACAAAAATTGCTCAACTTTTGCTGAAGGTGTATTTGAAAAGGGAGGGGCTTTTTCTTAGATAGTAATGTGCAGTGGTTGAATGGATGGAAACTACCTCTTATAGCATAGGGTAATGTACTGTGCATGGTGTATAGTTAGGTTCATCCCCTAGCTGGGACATTTTTAACTACCCTGAAAAGCTTTTCATATCAGCAGGTTCATCTCCAGAACCCTTTAAGGGAAGATTCCTCTTCCTACCTCTAGATGTTGTGCATCTGGCAGAAGCTGATTGTTGGTCTCCTACTGTGATCAGTGGAGGGTCAATGGCAGTTCAGCAGCGTGGTTCATTCCACCTTCCTTGAATTCTGAGTCTCTCTCTGGTGCGTCATCTCACTCAGTAATAGAGACAACGTGGTCACGACCAGCTTTGATTACCTAACTTGCATGGTTAACATGAAGTGCAAACAGTTCCTCCAATTCTACCTGCAGCTGGAAGATCAGTTTCTACAGTTTGTGTGCATTCATGTTCTTCTCTCATGTTTATAACATTGTTCCAAACAGGACAGACCAAGAGATCCAGACGTATACCATTGCAGTAATAAATGCACTCTTCCTTAAAGCACCAGATGACAAGAGGCAGGTAAGTTGTTGGGTTTTGTGTACCTATGTATCTGTAGGAAAATAAGTGTTTCATATTCATACCTGCAATTGTCTTAGTCACACTTGCAGTTAATTCAGACTGAAACTTGATCAGTTATTTCACGCTGGTATATCATTCATTTTAGTGGAGCTACCTCCATCTTGCACCAGTATTAGTAGGGATTAAGCATTCTTCCATGCTTTTGTAGTTCCCTGTAACCTCATTTGAACTATATTGACTGTGGCTGACTGTAATATTTATTGTACTGAATTCTTTGCCAGCACAGCTTGTAAAAGCAGGCTGTTTTTTGGTAGAATGTTTTTCCCCCAGATTTTTTATTTAAAAGTGTGTTTCTTTTGAAAACGGAAACATCTTGCCGTGTAAGCATTTCATGACTTTTATAGTGTGCTATTTTAAGTTAGCTTAAATGCCAGATATCAGAAATCTCAAAAGGAAAGATTGCTAGTTGCTGTTAAATGAGGATGGAATGTGAAGTGTTATGAAATAGTGAAGTTTTATCCATGTTTATAAAGTTGTTAGCCTGTGTCAAAACAGATTTAGTCATTTATTTATTTAACATTTCTGTCACCAATGGAACAGCAATGATAATTCTTGTGGTGACATACTGTTACTGCCTAGAAAAAGTTCATTGAGAGTTGCTGATCAGTCCTGACAAGGACCTTCCTGAGATTTATTCACATTTTTAAATGCTGGAGCCTGCTTAAGCAAACATCAAAGCCCTTATGAGTTTTTTTCTTTTTTTTTCTTTAAAAATATTTTTAACATTGTGAAAAGGGAAAGTAAACCCATGGTTTAATTAGAAAAAAAAAAAAAAAAAGGAAGGTGCTTCCCCTCCTCCTTTTTTCCCTTCTTTCTCCAGTACAGCCTTCAGTGATTAAGGGAAGAAGACACCTACTAAACAGAAATGGAAGTAAAACCTTTCTTTCAGTTTTGGCATAAATCTATGATAGATGCTTGTAAGAAAACCAAATATTTTGCTTTTTACATTTGTGAATAGTTGCTGCTGCTTATGTTTCTGTGAAAAGTATGCTTTGGTCATATTTGAGGTTGAGACAATGTCAGATATAGATAAGACTTTAATATTAGTCAGTGGGCATGTGTTCCTTGAATGACAGTACCACAGGGTGTTGCCAGCATTGCCAACTGTATTTTCGCCAACAGTGTAACCATCTAGTGAGGCTGGCAGTAAGCCAGGCAGACTTCACCTGTAATACCTGCTACTGTGACACAAAATTGTTAGTCACGGAGTTTATGATCATCAGAAGATAATGATCTGGTTTGGCTTGAGGGCTGATAGCTCTGACACTTGCAGAAAATTTTCTTTAGCCTTTAATGACTTATAATAAGTAGTCAGAATCTGTTAGGTTTCTTTTTGTATCTGTCTTGTGGTTAATTAGTAAACCACATAAGGAAGAAGGTAGGTGTCCATTGGCTTCAAGATAGCATTAACTGATGGAGTTTACAGAATTTTGTGTTTCTAAGACAATGTACTGAGGTGACACGGTCTCACATAATTATCTGATGATGGGCACTCAAAAGTTAAGGTTCAGTACTCACCACTAATATGGTTAGAAGAAAGAAACTGCACCAAAACTCTTATGACTCCAGAAGCCTTGGCACCCTGTCTGCTGCTGTCTTACAGGGATTGGCATGATGTGGATGACTGCACTGCAATTAAGGAAAAGATTTAAATTAGCACTGCTATATGAATTCTTTCCTTTCTTTTTTTTTATTTTTTTTTTTATTTTCCCCTCGCTCTTTCTGTAATGCCAAAAGCCAAGGGGTCCAAGGTTGGAGTTTTTTTCTTTTTTTTTTTAATGGAGACTCCCTGGTTGCTTTGCTTCTTCTGCCACTGTCAAGGACCAAAAATCTAGAAAAACCTAGGTTATTTAAAAAAAACCAAAACAACAAAAAAGGTCTATCAAAAAGAGATGAGAGTTTGAGTATTGAAATGATACTATGTATGTTTGAAACACTTTTTTGGCAATCATCTGTATTTTTGCAGAGACATGTTGCTATGGAAAATGAGATGGCAAATTTTGTCAGATAATTCTTCTCATCTCTTAGTACAATACTTATATTAGAAGAGACAGCTCATTAGCTGCTAATGACTATATAGCCTTTTTGGAGACAAAGTTGATTATGATGCAGTAATTGGTTTTGTGAATGCTTGTTGTTCCTATCAGTTTTTAGTCCAGTTACAAAAAACAATATCTCAATAGCAGCTTTTTAAATTACAGGTATAAGAAAGAAGTGACAATTTGATAATCCTCTCCAAAAAAGTAAAATAAAAGAATTCCCGTTTTTTATTTTTTTTGTCTTGAATGCAGAAAAGACTATCTCCTATTCTTTACCTGTTCATCTTTTGGCAGTGGGTATATAGTTTGACAAAACCAGCCAGTCTGTTCCACATAACACAAAGTATATTATGTGTCTGGCACTCCCCCTGCAGCCCAGTCGTGCATTTCCAAAAGAGATGGAACCATCTGTGTCATCCATTCCTTTGCTGTTACATGCAATTGAAACCTGTTTAGCTTAAAATCTAAAGTTGTTTCCCTTTTGTCCCTTCTTTCTTTATCGCACAAGTTCTGTTGCAAGCACTCTTTGTCTGTTACAAAGAAAACACCCATGACTGCCTCCTGTTTCACACCTTGAATTATTTTCTTTTTGCAAGCAGATTCTCACCGTAACACTTGCTTTATTTACACTGTTTCTGCAGCCGTGTTTCAGCAATACAGTTTTTTGTGTTTTATATAACAACCTTAGTTTTCCAATTTTCTAGTCTCTTTTTTATTATGTAAAAGTAACCAGTATGTACTCGTATTACTCTTCAGCTCTCACAAAGTTCAGCAGGATTTTTTTTTTAAATTTATTTCTCCTGAACACGAACAATATTTTTTATATGGTGCCAACTGCGCAGAATCACAGTGCATCCTAAGAATTTCCTTAAGCATGTGTAAGCATTGATTTCAAACAGGTCTAGAAAGAGAAGTTAATTTAAAGCAAAATTCCAATTTTGGAACGTGGACCAATGTCAACATCGCTACTAAAATACAGGGGAGAAGTATTCTTTGTTATAATGAAACAGTACTGAGTTGTAGGCTAATTTATTGAGTGAAAGTTAGAGCACTTAACTTTTAAACAGCCAAAATATTATTTTAAATAAGCATGTTGTTTGACATCTTGTTTTAAAATCCTGGTTGACTTCCAGTCCATGCTTCCTTCTGTATTGTTTGTGGGGAAAGATTGTGCTTGAACAAGGGTGTAAATACTCTGTTGAACCCACAGAGGTCTCTTCTGAAGTCTTTCACTGCTGGTTTTGGATCATCAAAGTCCTCAGCTTGTGTCATAATTTTAACTTTTTTTGCCCCTTTTCTCATAGTAGGGTAATCTAAGTTTATGATGCCCCCAAAAAGGCATACAGTCATTTGGCTGATGACTAATGACTGTCATTTATAAATAACACTACAGAAACATAAGACCTTTGCAAGTCAGTGTGTTCTTCTAGGTATGACACTAAAATACCTGCTTCTGGCTAATTTTTTTTTTTTTTTACTAAATCAGGAAATGGCAAATATTTTGGCACAAAAGCAGCTTCGTTCCATCATCTTAACTGTAAGTATACAGTTTTCAAAGTTACTGTTCACTAGAAGAGAGAAAAGGTGACTCAAATTTTGGTGTTCATAGCTGTAGCATAGAAGATAACGGTTTGGTTGTTGCGTGGGTTTGAAACTGCTTTTTAGAAAAGTTCTTTTCCCCTTCAAATAAATTGTGGTTTCTTCATGAAAATATAATACTGAATACCTTGGTATTTTTTGGTTCTGTTGATTATTGTGTCGTGATATAAAGTTGCACGCAATTTGTCATGACTTGCACAAAAGAAGTGTGGAGTAGAGTTGATGAATATAATATAGAAGACTGGCACCTGCTATCATGGAAAATCAGAGGGATTTTGCCTTTGACCTTAGCGTAGATTACATCTTCAAGGGAACAAGGTGTGCTTTCTTGGTGTACAGCAAACCAAACAGCAAACAACCCCTTGCACCTTCTCATTCACTGTCATAATTTCAGTGATGTGTACAAACCCCCCCGAATTTATTTCAGAAGGAATAGTTTTACACTGTTTGAGCTCATAGGGAATTTGTAATAATCACATGGATAATATTCTTAGGTTTTTATTTATTGTCATAAAATGCTCCAGTGCCTTTTGGCCAGAGAGATTCCTTTGTTCTCTGGAAATGTACAATATCTGTTGATGTATCCATCTCCTACCTGATGACTCTTTCCTTATGTACTTTGCTGTGTTTAGTGACCTGGGTCTGTTTCCCATTTAGAACAACATGGTGGTTTTGGCACACCAGGGATTTTTAAATTGTCCGTCAGTTTTGTGTTTGCCTTCTGAATGGGATAATTCTGCACCTATGGGGCATTGTATGCTAATATATTTCTAAGCAGTTTTCCTCATACCCAATGGAGTAGTCTGGTAGAGGCAGGATTGTAGTGTGATCTTGACTCTCTGTTGAGCCCTGTTAAATCACTGTATTCTCTGTCTGTCTTTGCAACCTGAATACTTTTCTACTCAGACAACTGCTCTATTAAATATGTTCTTAATATGCTCTCTTCATAAAAAAAATTAAAAATACAGAGGTCTAGCGCTCTTGGTATGGAATTAATTTTTCTTTGAAGTGACTTCTCAGCACTGGTTTTTTTAACGCCACTTCTCAGTATATGCACAGACCCTATCTAGTGTAAAGTCCTGTCCCTAAAAGTTGCTTATACAGTATGTAAATCAGTAGTGCTAGTCCTGGTTTGATTGTCTGTGGGGTTTTTTTTGTGTTTTGTTGGGTTTTTTTTCCTTTTCTGGAGCATATATACACTATTGCATAGCAAACACATACTGAGAAAAATGGAAATACTTGACTGCACCTAATGCAATTTTCTTGTAAGATGATATTCACCAAAGTTTCTCTTTCTTTGCAGCATGTTATCAGGGCACAGAGGGCCATCAATAATGAAATGGCACACCAGCTTTATGTTCTGCAAGTACTTACCTTTAATCTTCTGGAAGACAGAATGATGACAAAAATGGATCCACAAGATCAGGTAAGCATCTGGCATGATCTAGTCTTAGCAGGAAGCAGAAACTGTTCAGTGATGTACCTAAAGCTCTTTATGAAGGAAAAACGACTTCTAGGAACACTTACATAAGTCATTCATTTTCTCTTTCTGTGAAGTTGGGTTATGTTTTTTGGTTGTGATTAGATGTACTGGCTATTGCATTCATTGTACAAAAGGAGAACAAAATGGCCAGACCATTCTCCTTAGCGTGTAGTTCCATGAACTGAATTTTGTGTCTTCCTGAGCAGAAACTCTGAGCTCCAGTCCAGCATTTGTTTCCTTTGTGTGCTTCTCAGAAGCAACAGAGATGTATAGTCCTTCCTAAAAGTACTTCTGTAGAGCTAAATTGAATGTTTAAATGAAAACTATCTGGCATGCTAGATTTGAAGTTAATTTTGTGTAACAATAAACCCTGTTTTTCATACTGGGAACCTATATGGTAGTTGTTCATTAGTTTATTGCTTCTGTGTCCAAACACTGGCTTTAATGTAGTTCACTGTGCAAAAAGAGACACTTAATCCCCTAGGAGATTCAAGAGATTTAAATATACAGTCAATGAGCCATATGGAAGATTTGTTTTGTTTGTTTATTTTTTGTGGCCTTTTTTAGGCCCCGTACAAGGAGGAACCTGATTTCATTTTTAAGAGGAAGTTATGTTAAGACTTGCTGATAATTTGGAGAAGTGAAGGTGGGACAGCTAGATAGTTTTACCATAAGTAACATCATGCTGTAGGTTTTTATCCTTCCTGTTTCTTAAGTTTGAGGCAGGGAAGTTTGACCCTTGGGAATGTACATGCAGTCAACTAGCACATATCTCCATAGAGAGTAACTACCACAGTGTTGTTAGTATTATGATAGGGTGGTTATCACTGTCTTGAGACATTTGTAGCGATGTGTAAGTGTAGTAATTCCTCTCTTGCCCATTTCTGTGGTAGCAAAAATGGACAGTTACAAAAACAAATTCGGAGTGCTGAGTCATTTTGATTTCATCCAGCAAAGTATTTAAGTACCAGCTTCATTACCAGCTTAATTTGAAATTTGTGTAATCTCTTGGCTTCTGTGGTTAAAATTAAGTGTGTAGTTAGACCTTGATAATGTGGGTCCTGCTTCTTAAAGTCAGCAGTGGGCACCTGCATGTGAATCTCCTGAATGTGATGACTTTTGAAAATGGGAACCACAAGGTCATTCTTACTGACTGTCTCTCCAAGTACAAAGTAGGGAACTTAGACACAGAAAGGTTGAGTATTGGAGGGAATACAGTGTTTTGAAACACCTTTTGTGGTATTGTTTATTAAATTGAAATTTAAGTTATTTAACCAATTTTTTTTAATCTTATTTTGACATAGGCTCAACGGGATATCATATTTGAACTCCGAAGAATTGCATTTGATGCAGAGTCTGAACCTAACAACAGTAGTGGCAGTATGGAGAAACGCAAGTCTATGTATACTCGAGACTATAAAAAACTTGGATTTATTGTGAGTATTTTTTTGTAGTGGTCCACTGAAAGTGGGTGAGGGCATCCATTATAGTACATGCTTTGATCAGTCACTTCTCTTACTTGGTCTGCTGTTTCCTAAAAGGGAATAGCTTTCCTCCCATCCCCAGAAATCCCAATTTACAGCTTTAGCAGAAGCTGGGGTGCTGCAATGAGTGGCTATAAACTCTTTAGAAAGGCTAAGCAAGGAAGGAGAATCAGTGGGATAGTCCTTTATGTTAGGGAATGTTTTGACTGCCTAGATCTTAATGATGGTGATGAAAGGGTTGAGTGTTTATGAGTCAGGACCAGGGGGAAGGCCAGCAAGGCAGATATCATGGTGGGAGTCTGTTACAGACCACCAACCAGGATGAAGAGGCAGACAAAATATTCCATAAGCATCTGGGAGAAGTCTTGGGATCTCTAATCCTTGTTCTCATGGGGGACTTCAAACTTGCCAGCTGTCAGCTGGAAATATGATACACTGGAGAAGAAACAGTGTTAGGAGGTTCCTGAAGTGTGTGGAAGATAACCAAGACCAACTGTGTGAGGTTAAACAGGGTGAAATGCTGGGTCTTGCAACCCCATGACACACTCCAGGCTTGGGGAAGTGTCTGGAAAGCTGCTCAGAGGAAAAGAACCCAGTGGTGCTGGTCAACAGCTGGCTGAATATGAGCCAGCCGTGTGCCAAGGTGGCGAAGAAGGCCAGTGGCATCCTGGCTTGTACCAGAAACAGTGTGCCCAGTAGGACCAGGGCAGTGATCGTCCCCCTGCACTGGTGAGACCACACCTCAAATCCTGTGTTCAGTTGTGGGCCCCTCACTATAAAAAAGGTATTCTGGTGCTGGAGTGAGGCCAGAGAAGGGCAATGAAGCTGGTGAAGGGTCTGGAGCACAAATCTGGTGAGAAGCATCTGAGGTAGTTGTTGTTTAGCTTGGAGAAACGGAGACTCAGGGGAGACCTTATCTCTCTCCACAACCACCTGAAGGGAGGTGGTAGCAAGGTGGGGGGTCAGTTTCTTCTCCCAAATAACAAGCAACATGACAAGAGAGGTTCAGATTGGATATTACATAAAATTTCTTCACGGAAGGGCTTGTCAAGCATTGGAACAGGCTGCCCAGGGAAGTGCTTGAGTCATCAGCCCTGGAGCTGTTTAAAAGACAAATAGGAACGGCACTTAGGTATGTGGTTTAGGGGTGATCATGGCACAGATCGACTCAATGATCTTAGAGGTCTTTTCCAACCTAAACAACTCTAATTCTAGTTGGAAGAAATAACTATCTGAGGTTGAAGCATGTAGTTTTGAATGACATGTCATAATTAAAATCTAGCTTTTAATGATATCTTTGATGAACAAGCATTGCCTAATGGATCTGTTTCAACCCTGTAAAGTCATCATAGTCTGTTAATAATAATATGGATTGATGAGCACAATAAATCTGAGATAGGTCTCAGTGGTATTCACTTGTGTTTTGTTTGCTTGAAGTCCTTCCACCTGTGAATAGGGATCTATTCATGCAGAATGCAGAATCTCTTACCCTGACTTAATCAGGTGAATTGGAGTTCTAGTCTTGCCTGAAATTGTGTTGGGGAACAAAGCACAATCTGGCTGAACTGTTGCATACTATATATTGATAAATAATGTGTATTTCCCCCCTCTGGAAACAGAGCATGCATATGTACACTGCAATCAGTATCTTGATTTATTGTTTGCTCTAGGTTAGTATGCAGTTTTCTTTCTCCTTGGGTAAAATGGTATGCTTCATAGCTTACGTGATTCGTTACTGTGCTGTTGGCCTGGCAGATATACAGTGAATATAGTACAGTAGCCACAGTTTTCAACACTGTTGGTGCAAGCTGAAATTCACTGTGCAGTTTGGGTGCTCTGCTCAGCTCTGTGGCGTAGGGATCAGTTCTCCCCAAACCACAAGGGAACTGGGTAGAGGCTTTCTGGGTTCTGATAGTTGTTTTCAGGACTGATGAGTAAGGAAAAATTCCTGCTGGATCAGTACTGTTGTATCTGTAAGGAGTCATAAGTAAATAGATGGGAAGGAAAGATCTTGGCATTTTGGGGCTGTAAGCATCATCATAAAACTAGTGCTCTGAGAAGCTTTTGAAGCTCAGTGTGGGGGTATTTTTTTGTCATCTATTAATCTGTTCTCAGTTGCTATGTGATAGAAGACCATTGCTGTCCCAGCTTCTGAGACTGTCAATTCCTATGGGGAGATGAGCAGAGGACCTTCTGCCCTCAGGGCTGAAACTAAAAGAAAATGCAGGCCCTAGTTTAGAGACAGATGGGCTACATATAGAGTCCCCAGCTTGTGGTAGATGAGAACAGAGGTGGGGGCCACTGTCATAGGAGAAGGAAAAGTAGCTGGTGGCAAAGAAGGAAATGGTGACAAACACAGAGGCAATAATGGGGTACGCTGAAGTCATGGTGGAGTTGTATGTACAGAGATTGTGACATATGGAAGAATCAAGGAAAGAAGTTTAAAACAATTGTTCTCTACTTCAGGCTGATCACTTTCAGATATCTGCTGCTCACTCTAGTTTTACGAGATACTGAAAACTCAGCTCCTCTGAAAATCTGATCTTGCTTTCTTAAAACTGGAGCTAGAAAACTGAGTATATAACAGAATACCCAACAGAATTTGAACTGGTACTCACACACAGATCTGAATTTCAATTCTATTTTTTCTGCTTCTTAACAAGGACTAAGTATCACTAGTTTTGAAGTCTGGCACTAGTTATTCCAGTGGTTTTGTTTATCTCACAGGACATATTTTGATTCTTCAGAGCTGAGATTATTCACAACAACATGTTTTAGTTGATAGGGTTGTTAGGAAAACACTTGATGTGAATCAAAATGTGTTAGTCTTGTCTGAGTTTGCAGGAACTCTTTTGCTGTCCCTGTGCAGCAGAGACTCATTCATTATCTTCATTACTCTCATTTGGGCTGTTCATTGGGAAGCCTACTGAAAACACTCTGGCAGGTGTCAAGGGTAACTGCAGCACTCTTTACTATTTAATTGTGATAGCCTTTCACAAGGGGATGGGGAGCAAAGTTTAGGAGGTAATGGAACTGGGATTAAAGCAATGAAGAAAATGCGGGGAGGCATAATGGAAGATGAGAAGTATGTGAAAGTAAGCTGTGAAAGGAACACCATAGCAAAATCCTAATGGGAGGCTGGTTATCCTACTGGCAGTGTGATGAGGCAATGTACAAATAATAAAAATGTCAATGATGAGCTGCAAGGAGAGTTATTCTGCTCTTGTACAGAAGTTTTACCTTGAGCTAAGAGTCCGGGTGACACTGCATGTACACTTTTTTCTCAGCTGAAGAGGAATATGACCGTCCACACAGGGCTGGGGAAGGAAGCAGGATCTGTTGTGAAATCTGACTGGTTATCCCCAGCCTCTCGCATGGGCAGTGCTCTTACTGGACTCTTGGCTGCCTTCACTGCATCTACTTATTTTCATTAAAGTTTCTTCAGTGCTTTCATAAGTTGCAGGCAAAGGGTTGCATTAGCAAACTGATCTATAATCTGAATAGCGGGAGGTTTCTCTTCCTCCTGTTTTGACTGTGTGATACAAGAAACCCGCCAAATAGGAGGCTGACTTTGAATGCTGTCTTCATTCCACTGGTACTGATGGTCAGGAAGCTAATTTCTTGAACTGATTAAACATTCATTCTAAAGGAGAGTAAAACCATGTCTAGCCATTAAGTTGTTCCTAGACTGCTTGTTCTCTTTCTGTATGGGAAATGCAAGAATCTTATTTATTTTTCTCAGCCACATCAAAAAGTCTTGCCCCACTACAAATAAAATGTCCACAAGAGACAAACTCCAGACATGGTTTCAGAAGTTTACAATATAATTTGTAAAACTTCATAGTTAAAACCTACATTCAGTTTTAAAGCAACCACAAGACCTCTCCAGATGGTTGTGATAAACTGTTTATTATGAGCAAAGAGAATTTCAGAGGAGACAGTCTTGAGGACATTTATTAAAATGCTAATAAATACAACTAAAATACCCAATTAGGAGATCTAAGATACGCTCCACCCTATTGAATTATTTATTATTTTCTGAGTCAATTGCAAATTAAGTAGCCTGAATACTCCCCCTTGTATTTGAGTAAACTTAAGTCCCATAATCGAGGTAGGTAATAGTCACTAAAAATTGATAATGCTGTATATTTTCATCATAATTTTTTAAACATTGCTACTGTCATTGAGAAGTTGTAGCAAAAGCATTTGTTTAGAGGCATCTGTGAACAAATTCTAAGAAGCTTAGGTAGCTTAAAATGTTGGAAAACCCCCCCAAAATTATCATCCTAGAACAGGTTTTCTGAAGTTTTTGGTGTGTAGAGCTTCTGGGTTTTTATTTGTTTGTTTTGTTTGAATTTTCTTTAATTAAATATAAGTGGTTAGTGTAAATGCAAAAAGCCAACACGGAAAGAGATTTCATAATTCTGCTGTGCCACATTGGAATTTATTAGTGTAGCAAAATGAAATGTGGTTTAATGAAGGGGCTTTGAAATCAGTAAGGAACTGTCTGATAAAAAGTGACAATTGAAAGCAAAATAGAGAATAGTGGAGTGTTCTTGAAGAGGAAGGCATGGGCTTGACTTTCAAAATATTAGCGGTGGGGACATAAGAGAATGAACATATGCAGATGAAATCTTCTGATTAAACAAATATGGGAAACACTGATGAAAGAATCACCATGTTATTCACAAATTAAATGACCTTTTGGATTACAGAGACAGAAATGTAATTTTGTTCAGTGATACAAAGAGATATGGTGTTCATTTAGGACCCCTGACAAGAATTTCACCTTCAGGCAAGTATCTTGTCTGTAGCAAAAGATAAGAGAGATTGTGCAACACAGCCACAAAAAAAGTCAAATGTTAAGCTAGGATATATCCAGAAAGATATTTTTAAAGCAGATAAACTGTTAAGGCCATTTTCTGACTTTCTCAGACATCATCTAGAACGCTATATAATTTCAGTAAACTATGCAGTGACTCCTGGAGTGACTGAATGTGAGATGTGTGCTGAGTGTGAGGCTTGTGCAGTGATAAGGGAGATGTCTTACAAGAGTTAATTTAGAAAGGTTGCCTTGTTTAGCCAATCTGGCTGAATCCTGTGGAAGTCTTAAGTGTAAAAGTGCTGAAAGGGAGGAAACTATATGTAAGCTAAAAGGCAGAGATGGCAATCCATTTATGGGAAAGATTTTAGGTTGGAACGATGGGGACGAAAGTTGTTACTAGTTTAAAGATAGAGCTCGATCCTTTATGAGAAAGTTTGTATAATATGTTTCACAGTGGTGCAACCAGGAAACAAACCCATGGATACTATATGAGAAAAACCCCAACAAACAAGGTTGCTAAGAGAAGTCTGAAAGGAGACATGAGTAATTAGATGGATGACTTAAATAGCCACATAGCTGATTTGTTAGACATTGCAAAAACTTATTAATATGAGGAGAAGCAGCACCAGAATAGATAATTTGGAGAATTTGTCTTGTAGAGATCTCTGGAAAGAAACTTCAAAGATAGTTGAGAATAGCCAAAGCATGCCTTAGGCAGAATGTACACCTGACTTGCTTTTGAGATTTTTTCCAGACTTGTATGTTTTTTTTCTTCTTCATGTCCTAGATGAGCAGCTACTTTGTTTTATCTTTTGATCATCTTCTTCAAAAATCCCTTGTGTTACAGCACAATATCCAAGTAGCACTCTGAAGATAAGAACTATTCAGGTTTCTCACGGGTTCTTCTGTGGTGCTTCTCATTGTCTCTTTGAATAGTTCATTAGCTGAAGCCTAGGGATAGTGTTGCCCATTTAAAGATGAAGGGAATATTTTTCCCTTCTTGAATTTTCTGGCTAAAGGAATATGCTCTTAGGACTTTATTTTTTGGAACACCCACTGCTTTCCTCAGTGCATGGCTTTTGTTAGAACTGTACGAGTGTTACTGTCTGTAGAGCTGAGTGTATCAAATCAGGTATTTGGAAAATGAAGAGCATAGAGTTAGTGACTGTCTTGTATGTCACCTGTCCTGCAGTCTCCCTTAAAATCTCCTTGTCTTTAGGTATAGCTTTCTCACCAGGCCAGATCTGTTGCTGATTTAATCAATAGGTTTGGCCTGAAGTTTAGGTTAGCTCTGTTGCACCAGCAAATGGGAAGCAGCTGTTCAAGACACTACCTTTCCAAGCATGACCCATTTACAGGCCAGACTGTAGTGAGCCAGGGGGTTTTCCTCCAGAGCAGGTGAATCTTAGTCATTCACTATATGGAATAGAGAGTCCTTAGATTGCTGTGGCCAAGAGTAGCTTAAGACAAAGACAGGAGCTGCCTGGATAACCACCCAGAGTGATTTATTCCCTTTGCATCCATTCTACTTCTTCCTGTGTATTTTTTCCTGCAGCAATCTCAAGTGGAAACCCTTCTCAGGCTGTCTTCTGTATGACAGAATATTTATCCTTTGACAAATTAAATTGATTGTGTTCAGTAACCTCCTTCAGGTCTTGATATATTTTATTGAGTCTCTCTACTGTGGTATCTCACTTTGCTTTCCAATTCCTTAGCTCTTATGGCTTTTCTCTCTCCATTTCTTTCCCTAGTCTTTGGTTTTCATTTCCCAATGCCCTTGGGCTCTTTTTTCCGTTTTGACCTCCATTTGGATCCATCTCTTTCCAGTATGTCTGATCACCAATCCCCATTACTTCATTCATTCAATCTCTCTAAATTTTGTCTTTTTTCATTCTCACTCCCTCCTTGTGATGTGGTTCTCCTCTGGGTTTTCCCTTGTCTCCCTCTCTCCACCTCCTCCTCCTCCTCTGTTTGTTCCTCCATCAGTATGAAGCCTGCTCAGTCAGCTGGCTCTCATTTCCAGCCCTTGCACTGAAACTTGTCAGGACTTTCTAAAGACAATCAACAATTTGCTTTTTTTCTGTGCTGTATTTTCAGTAATGGGTTGATGAGTTTTAGCTACATGGTCCCAATATCAATATTTGCCTCAGTGTGAAGAATTTCAGTTGCCTGATAAGTACTGTCCAAGACATTAAAAACTGGGAACAGCATCTAGTAATGGCAAACGCTGGGCAATGGTAATAATAGTCAGCACTACTAACCCCACCTCTTAAATGATCTATGGACAAAATGCTTTCCCCTTCATTTTCTTAACATAATGTTGTGGATTGTGACTTGAATAGTTCAAACATAAATTAAACTTTTTTTTTTAAAGATATGATGTTACTTTTTGCTTAGTATTCTGGGCTGTGAAATAATTGCATCCTAGTTTTGAAGAATTTAGCTTGAACTGCTGATTTATTGTAACATATAGTGATAAATTATTTGACCACAGGTTTGAACCACAGGTTTCCTGGGGATGGTGTGTGTGTATTAAAAGAAAGTTCAGATTTGCACTGATAGAAAGACAGTAGATCAGTACTTAGGTTGCTGTGTGATAATAATTCGTCCTTTATTATTGACTGATGAAAAGTAAAGAGAGTGAAGTCATGCAGTGAAAGGGCAGTGCACAACTGAGTAGTTTGCATGGTGTGGATTAGTGGTAGTCAATTAAGCAGTAGATTGAGTAAAGCTTTAAGAAGTTAAAATGGAGCAAGACCAGGATGGGATTGGGATGCCAAGCCCTGCAGGAATATGAATAGTCCTTACATTCTGTGGAGTTACTAATGTCAGCTAGATCTCTGAAGCCTCTTTGTTCCAGCTAGTCATCTGGATTAATGGTAGCAGTCTGCAAACTAGGGAGAATAAAACTTTCCCAGGAGGGAGGGTGAGAGGGATATGGACAAAGCAGACCCCGTGTGATGCATTTACTTAGTTATTCTTGTTGAAGACCATCCTCAGGTCATAATTTTTCTTCCTAAAAAATGAAGACCTGACTGAAGTCTTACAACATGATGAGTTGTAGGACTGGAAAAGCCCTGAACAGGAAGCTGAAGTTCTGTGATTTGAACTTGAAATCTGGAACTGGTATTAAATGCTGAAAAACTCATCACAAAGGTCATGAATGGTCGTTTTCAGCTATTTGGTTCAGAACTCCCTGTTGTTTCCTCCAGTTGATGATATTCTGCAGTGATCGTAGGTTTTTATCCTTTGAGAAAGCTTTTCAACTGTAATAGAAGTATTGCTTTCTTACATTCAAATTCTCTTGTTGGCTTTGGCAGTGGCAGAGGAACATTTTTAGTATAATACTGTATATGTGCTAATCTAGATCTGATCCTTTTTAAATTTTAAATTGATAAGATTTAATAGTTGGCTTAATGGTAGAACAGCATAGATGACAGATTGTACTACTGAAAGCTATTAGTAATTTTCCATCCTCCACTCTTTCTACTCCTACAGCCCTCTCTTTCTCTGTCTACTATTTCAAAACTTGTGAAATCAGTTGTTGCTAGGGGAAAAAAACAACTCAGAGAAGATTTTCTTTAGCTGAGCTATTCAGATATGCAGTAGCTGAGGCTGCTTCGCCTCAAAACAGAAGGAAGCGCCAGACCCCTCAGGTCAGTTGCCCTATTTCTATATGTAGCAATGGCACACTCTAAAGTAAAACATTTTGTCATTTACTAATGATAGGTAATAATTAAGCACTATTCAGCACAGCAATACCCATTTCTTATAGCAGTCCACCAGAAAGGAGAATCTTCTTTTCACCTTTCATTGTAATACATGGTTTGTAGATTTGAGCATCTTTTTATTTAACAGATTTAAATTTGCAGATGGTATGGCCAGGAAAAAACCAAAACATGCTCTACCCTTTGCCACTGAAATTCCCTTTTGTTAGACCAATGGGCCAAGACAGGAATATAGATAGGATTTCTCCTCTTGTTTTTACCTTTATGACCACTAGAGGTTGCTCTTCTCCGTTGTTTGCGAGCATCATTCTCCATTGTGTCATTTTGTTTTGAAGCTGAAATTTTTCAGCGCCTATTTTAGAAAAAAACCATTACTAATTTATTCCTTGGGGTAAGTTTTGAAAGATGAAGGCTAATCATACATATTTATTGCTCGCTATTATGAAAGAATGTATTTGTGTAGTGACTGTCACTTTCAGTAATTGATCATCTTTTAAGTAAAGAGATGTAGGTAGTCGCAGATTTATATGACTGTTTTTGCTTTCGTAAACACTTCTTTGGAAGTGTTTGAGACAAAACAGATCTTGAGGACCAGTTCTGTCATTTTGTTTTCAGAGAGCAACATTTATCTGTATAATCCTGTTGCTGTGTATAGGAATATCACAAGAACAAGATCTAATCACTGGGAATAACAACCTAGGACCTTGAGTAATATTGGTCTTAAACCAATGAAAACATCTAAATGGATGTAAATGTTTGAAATATTTGTCTTTTTTATTAATATTGTGTGCACCAGAAATGCAGCACCACATTGTACTAGAAGAGCAGCAAAGTTGAATTTTAGCCATTAAAGCCTTAATTCATTCCCTTACTCTTTGTCCCATTTAAATACATGCATGTGCAGTATTTCTTTTATCTGCCTCTGCTTTTTTCCTCCTTTATACTTTACTCTATATTTCTGTCATGATCCTTGTCTCTTGTTCAGCTCTAGGCTGATATTTGTAGTTTTCCTTCCTATCTGTCTTGTTTTCTGCCCTAACACTCTTGCACTTCTTCTTCTAAGCCCTTCTATTCCCAAATGCTTGACTTTGACACTCACGTCTCACTATTCTGTGAGCCCTTCTCTTTCCACTCCACTCCCGGTTTGTTTTTTTCTCTGAGTTTGGAAGATGGGGCCAGGGAATGCTCAGGACAGGCAATATCTTCAGAAAAAAACCTGTGTGTGTTTCAAAGAGATTTGTTAAATTCAGTTCCTGAGCGTTTATAATTCAGTCAAATGTAGACTGTGTTCAAAAGGAATCTCAAAACTGACACAAGAGCAAGTCTTAGAAGTTTTTCTTGCGTAGCATGAGTGGGCTGGGGTTTCTTGACAAAACAGTTATGTAAAAATTGATTTAATAAGAGCAATGCAGAGCTTAAAAAAACATGCCTAAAAATGATCAAATAGTTTGCTAAATCTTGCTAAGGCTTTTGAACAGAAAGAAAAGGTTAGGCATTCTGTTCTAATAGTTAAAATGATTATAAAGTATCAGATACTAAAGTCTAAAAGTGGAAAGTGTCAGACAACTTGAACTGCAGGTGGCACAACCAGATTTACTTGTAATTGAAACACTTTTTCAAGTTTCTGTTTGCTTTAGCCATCTTCCTTCCCTGATGTTTTTGTGAATATTGCTGCTTAATAGATCTCTAACAGAGCAACCACAAGGAGAGGTGCTGAAAGCTGTATGAGAAAGTGAACAAAATATGTGAAGTACAATAAAAGAAAAACAGAATGAAAGAAGAAGGACATATAAATGAACTGACGATTTAAATTTTCTGAAGCTATATGGAGATAATTCAGTCTGAAAAAAAGAACAAAAACAAACAAAGCAAAAACCAAAACCCTAAACCAAGTCTCCATTTCACTTGTTGAAAAACAAAAGAAAGTTTTAATTTTATTAAATTACTATTTTAGACTATTTTGCAATGTGCAGCTCCACATGGAAATCTCACAGAATGTTTTCTAAGAGAGTACTTGGATCTTGTCTTTACAGTAATACTGAATGTCTGTCAGAATTGTTTTTCTTTATAATTCACCTGAAGATAGAAATACTTGACTTACCCTATGTATATGACTCAATATTATTTGGAGTGCAGCTGAACCTAATTTTAAAAGAAAGCTGGTAACTAATCTATAATATTGCACAGCAGAGGGCACTAGCATCGTACCAGATGTGAGTTGTTCGCAGAAGTTTTTCAACAGCTTACTTGCATGGATATACAATCTTTTCAGCCTTAGAAATAGTAGAAATAACTGTTCTGGGCTGTAAATTCCCATTTCTCAGTTGAATGCCAGGAAATGTTTGATGTTTAGGCTAAATGATGCCTCTGTGGGTTACTTAATTTGGCTTTCATGTTGTGGTTTGTGATACGATGCACTGTAAGTGGGATTTCCTTTCTGGTGCTTACTGGTGAGATATTTTATCCCTCCAAAATATTCCTGTGTCTGAGTGGTTTTCAGCCTTATGTAGGTTCTGTGAAAGGGATGCTTTCTTGCAATCTGGATTTTTTTAGTTATTTTCCCCACACCCGCCCCCAAGAGTCTCTACAAATCTGTGAGATGAGATTTTTGTAAATATAGTTATAGATCTAATCAGAAAACCTTACATTTGATCACGAACTCAGACCTTGTTCTGCAAAGGTGAGCAATAGCAGCAAAGTATCAATATTCTTTCAAACCCAAGAGGCAGAAATATAAAAATCACTCAAGCTTACTCTCACAGCCATCCTATCCTTGGTACTGTTAGGAGTCCATAGGTGTGTAACCTACTGCATTCTTTCCTATAAGCATAGTTTCATAGTTTTAAGTTACTGTTTGCCATAAACAAAGCATTCCGTGGTTTCATGACATGCTATGTATATGGTGCTAGGCTGTGGGAAAAACGGGGCTGCGCTGGAAAAAGTATTGCTGCACGTAGAATGAAGCGCTGCACACTGAGGTTTGCAACTTAGCAAAGTTCGTGCTGAAACTCAACTCTCCACACTGACATTTAGATTTGCTGAGATGTTCAAGTCGATGTTGGTGGTGGGAGATATCTCCTCTGGTATAACTTGGAGTGGCCCCCAGGGTTAGCGTTTGATCTGCAAATCTCTTTGTTAAGCCCCTGCACCACTTTGAGCAGTGCAAGGAAGCGTGGGTAGATGCCTGCTAGGCACAAGCAGGGAAACAGCCTGGTTGCCCTACATGTGAGTGGGGTGTAACCTCCTGAGAGAGAGGAGTGACCTCCTCTGGCCACAAGGGAGATGCTGTCATGTGACTCCAGAGCTGCTCAGCCCAGTGTGATTGTGGTGTGGAATAAATACTCAAGAATGAAAAAAAAAATTAGATAGGTGATGAAAACTGTAAATTTATTGGTAAATCCAAAGATAATGCGTTTTTTCTTCGTCACCAGACTGTAGTCTGCTGATCCTGAGTGCTAACAGAGGAATGCAAGAGAATTATTGCTGTTTGGAGGCATGAGGTTTTAAATGGCTGGGAGAAAACCTGAGGAACTTTTTTTAATTAACCAAAATGGGTACATTGTAACCAGGAAAGCCAGACCTTGTGGCACGCGCAGTGGATGATATGTGTGTGGTGAGAACCTACTAATTTTATATAAACTTGGCACTGTTGATCTGAGTTGATAACTGTACAGAATGAGGTTCCTGGGTCAGATGCATCTTTATAGTGACCAATAACAGGGGCCAGCAAATCCATATGTTAAAGCTGGGGTTCTTGTTTACCACGCAGCTGCATGTGATTTCCCAGGTTTATTTCTCAGGAGCTATGGGCATCTAACAACTTGATCATTGTTAAAATGGATCAACCAGCCTTTAACCATGTGTAGCTGAATTCCTCTTAGCTGTAGTCCTTCCAGAGAAGAACAGATTTAAAAGAAAGAAAAAATAATCACATCTTGATGGGCCACCAAGCTTCTTTGACCTTTCAATATCACTTTAAGAATGAAGTTAAAACTAACCAGAATGAAATAACTGTGGTTGTATGTTGGTGACTGTGAATGAAGTGACTCTGTGTAACATCAGTCCTTTTGTGTTTTGATTTTTTAATACTTTATTGGATGATTTTGTGCTTATTATAAATATGCGTTGAAGGAATCATCCTTTAAATAATTTTCTTAATGAAGAAAATTGTTTTGCAAAGAGAGAAGAAAAGTTTTTTAAAATATTTTTATACCTTTCCATTATTTTTAATTGTGAAATTGTAAAATAAAAATCTTAAACTCATTGTGATTTGAAAAAGTATGCTTCTCTTGAAGAAAATCCACATACAAATGGAAATGTACTAATTTAAAATTAGATGCAATGGAACATTGAACTTATGGCATATTTTTTTATATACTATGTGTGGTTTATCCAATTGTTTTCTTGT
Source organism: Neopelma chrysocephalum (assembly GCF_003984885.1). Classification (NCBI taxonomy): domain Eukaryota; kingdom Metazoa; phylum Chordata; class Aves; order Passeriformes; family Pipridae; genus Neopelma; species Neopelma chrysocephalum. The sequence goes on along the minus strand of NW_020897695.1, from coordinate 15,613,302 downwards.
TTGCTGCTCATTTACTATATGCATCCCAGTTATAAACTCGTGGGGGCAGGCAAACTCCATAGATTTGAATGTAGCTGGGCTGAGTAGTTTGCTTCAAGTGTATCGTAACAGAAGAATTGTATTCTGACTCTGTCCCTTAGAGATGGATCTTGGACATCTTTCTCTGGATGTTATGTACCCTGCATGCCTCAGAATTTGCATACAAAAAAATAAGATGAAGAAACAGCCCTCACAAAACTGATCAACCATAATGACATCTCTCCTCTTTTGTAGTGTGAGCTTCATCTGTTTCACAAGGCTTGGCTTGAATAGCTGATTCCAGACAAACCCTTGGTTGATGATGGTAGTTTGGGGAAACTGTGTAAATTCAGTGTTAATTACTGTGAATAGTTTTTTTAGCTTATGCAATTTTTCAGTGTATACATACATACGTACATACAGTGTATGTTACTTACATGTACATATTGCTCAGTTCCCCATCCTCTCTGTAGTCAGCTTGTTACAGAGCCCCTACGTAGAATCACAGAATAATAGTGATATGTCTTCTTTTAAAAATTCCTTAATTTTATAAAAATTTTCCTCCATTTTTCTCTGGGAAGTTGAAAATCCACCTGGCGGGGTTCCAGTGTCATGTGCTCTAGGTTACCCTGCCTTGGCAAGGGGGGGGTTGGACTAGGTGATCTCCAGAGGTCCCTGCAGCTCCATCCTCTTTTGGACATCTATCTGGAGGAGACCGAAGGCAGAGCAGAACAATACCCAGACATGCAAAACATATCAGCATTTTGCAGAGCGAGTCACAAGAGCTCCACATTCCTGTAGAGGGAGGAAAAGAAAAATTGAAATTCCCTAATGAATAGATCCAATGATTTTTCTTTTTTTTTTTTTTAGTTACCTCACTATTGAGGACAGATGATATTATCCTATAGAATGGGCACAGGATATTGTTGACTTAAGATAGAAATATGGACTCACAGGTTTTAGGAGACATTGGTCCTGACTCCAAACCTGTCCCTGACTTTTACAAAGCTTGGCTGTTTGTACTCAAGCAGGGGAAAGATTTGACTGCAGAGATAGTAATTTTGTACATGGGTATGCCCATCCTGAGGTATTTAAAATATCATATATGTTGACAGTTCCTTTGCTGTAGATCTGTCCTCTGTGGTTACTAGAAGCTTAACTTAGTCACAAGGTAATAAACAAAGTGTCAGTGTGTGAACCACAGGCTTCAAAGTGGTAGCAGGCTTTTTTACCCAGTTCTGCAAGTCTGTATGCCCAGCCACAGATGACATTTCAGCTCTGTTTCCTGGAGCTCTGGGATGGAGTTTTCTGTTTTAAATTTGGACAGCTGCTCTATCTGGCTACCAGGCAGCCAGTAGGTTCACATAGCTGATTCATTTTGAACTGGGGTTTTCTGAGACACAGGGCTGACTTCTCTGTACTCTTTATTTGAACTAAATGCAGCCTGAGCCTTTCCTTTTGCACGTGACAGCTGTTTTAGCTAGCTTGCTTGAAAAAGAAAAACGTGAAACCTTTTTACAGAAGTATCTAAAAGGAGAGCGAGATCTATCCCAACTTACCTTTCTGATATTTGGCATTGGCTTTAGGTTCCTTGCAAAGCTCACTGTTCTCAAAGCAACACAGATTGTAAGGATGCGGGGATGTCCTCAGCCACCACAGTCATTGATATTAGTGAAATTCCAAGGGCAGTAAAATTCACTGCACAAATGAGGTGTCAATCTTTTTGTTCTGTGGTTGTGCTGTGCCTACCATAGTACATAAGCATCATATCCTTTACTGGAGATGATAGTTGTTACAGCAGGAAGGGTCCCATTCAGAATTTCATTCAAGTCTTCTGAGGGATGTCATAAGGGAGAGGCAAATGCAGCAATTAAGTGGGCTGCTTCACATGCGGATTCCCTGTAGATACACATCCTCAGGAAAGTTCTAGTGATTTTTTTTACCCTTATCTTAATTGATTGCTTGTAATTTAAGTAATTTTTCTTTAAAAGAAACCACAACTGAAAGTTGTTTAAATTAATGCACCTTAAATTACAGAAGCAAATGTTATGTCAAAATAGTTAAGTTTAGATAGAACTGCCTGAAGTGTAACTAAAACAATCAAAAATATGCTTTCTCTGTAGCCTTATGCTTAGAAAAATCTGATTCAAGCAGCTCAAGATTTGGCAGAACTTGGTTTTGAACTTTTCTTTTTACTTAAAAAAAGGGTCTAGAAATACATTTTTTTTCTTGTTGATAGTCAATGCAACTCAAGTGTTTTGTTCATATGCTAAAATATATATTTTTGCACACTTGTTAGCTATTTTTTATCTTTTCCTTAAGTTTTATAAAAAATGTCTGTTGAAGTGCTCTGAATTTCTCCTTAATTGTGGAGCCATTATGCCATTATGCTTAAATAATGAGTGGAAGTCACAGTGTACCTTCCTTCACTTGCATTAAAGTTACCTAAATTAAAAAAAAGCTTTTCATGCCAAAATTAGACTTAGGAACACTAAGTCTAACTAATTGACACATCTGATAGGACTCATAGAAATAAAATTACTCAGGCAGATTTTGTTTCTGGCATGCATGACTTCTGTCTCATTGCAAACATTTAATCTGCATTTATTTGCAGTGTAGATGGATTAATTTCTTTGGCTTGCTGTTCCTGCTAGCATTGTTCACACTGTTTTCTCACATGACTGTCATCTTGCTAGCTTGATAATTCTCCTGCTGGGCAGGATGGGAATTCATGCCTTAGATCCTATCTGTGTAGAGAAGGCAAACTGCTTTAATGACACCGGTAAAAATAAACTAGTTGATCTCCTGCACATTCTGAAATCATAAAAAAGCCTATATTTATAACAGTAGCTCTTTTTAGGTTGAGAATACTCTATGCCAGTTTTTCCTGGTGTATTTCATGAGTGTTGTAGTTCAAACAATATGAAAATATCTTGCTGGCCAGGATGTGGATGATATATTCCAGCATGATTTTGTAAGAGCTGGAGTTATCTGAAAAGCTGTAGCCCTTGGTTGCTCTCCAACAGCACTGACTGGAGGGACACCTGCCTCATACACTTTCAGCTGGGCCTCTAGAAAGTCTCATGGGAAAGGTCCCTAGTTCCCTGTGGTGAAAACCGTCTGGATCAACTCGTCTCATCCAGCAGCAATCTAAAGTGGACTGACTTTGCCCAAAAGTGTAGGACAGGAAATCTGGCAGGATCTAGCTGTTAAATGATATGGAGTAATAATAAACTAGTATGACTTTTAGTTTCTCGACCCAGTCTAGCTATATGTGCAAGTGGATATTTGACAGCTTACTCAGTTATTCTGTAAACTCAGTGGATACAGGGAGATATCTGGAAGTAATTTTCCACACTAAAAAAATGTAATTGAAAAGGCCATGTCCCATTGATTCATTCTAAATATCCCTGAAAGAGACCTGTTACTGCTTGATAACTACATTGGCCCAGAAAACATTACTTCAGTATTAAGAAGTCAGCAATCTGTGAAGTGCTAAATATGTATCTAACTCTAAGGCCTGCCCTTGTTAACTAAACTAAAGCCTGAGAGGTGGCTCATCGTTGTCATGCATTGGACAAGACATGATCACTCTAAGTTATAGCACTCATTTTGTATTCTTCTAGGCTTTCAAAATAATGGCAGTCCCTAGGGCTTAAGATTTTGGAATTCAAAGCATTAGCTCAATGTAATATAGGTATGTGTAATGTAGGTATCCCTAATACAGGTATGTGCAAAGTACAAAGAATTATGCAAGAGCTCTTTGTCTTGATTTATAACATGTAATTTATTCATGACTGAAAATATGTAGTGCTTGTCTTTTGACATGCCTGTTTTGTTCTATCTGGTGGTTTTAGCTGATTTAATTGCACTACCCTAACATTTGGATTTTTGCAATTTTGACCACCATAGCATCCTTTCATGACGGGAACAGATTTCTGGTGGTGACTTACGTAGAACTCTGTTGTGCTTTACATTAGATTACACAGTAGGTCAATGAATTAAGGGAATACAGTAGTCAAATAATATTTTTTTTTTAATCTTTCATAGGGCAAATTTGCGCAGATTGCACATACAATGTCTTTGATATTAAGAAGGTTGGTTTTATATTGGTGAGGTCAAACTTGATCCTGAAAGTCTGTTGCTTAACATGTTACATAAATTTTATTATTGGAAGGTAACATTTGTAGTCTAATAATATGTATTGCAAAAATGTCACAAAAACAACAACAAAAATATCAAAACTTAAGCTGGTAGAAATGGTCAAATATTTGCCTCAACACAAAGCTGAGAAGAGCTAAAAATATGTTAGTTAAAGGAAAAACTACCATCATTGTATGAAAATATCGTTTGTAAGTCTTCATGAAAACAGTATCCAGTAGAAATATACTGAAGTTCTTTATATGTGGTGGGGATGTGATTTAAATGACTTGCACTGAAAGTATCTTAAGTTACTTCCTGCATGTTCTTTCAAAGATACAGCAGTTGCTGAGCTTTTGATACTTCTCACTTGCGTTAGACAGGTGAGTTATTTATTTATTTATTCATTCAGTGATCCTTCAGATACATTTTCATTCTATCATAGAGTTCTGTTGAAAATTAAAAAAATAGGCTCCAATTTCATATTTAAAGAGTTATCAAGAGAAAACCAAATCTGTTAGTTCTTACTTTCATTGAATACATAAAGGTTGAAAATTCCTGAGTCAGTCTTGTATCTCGTTAAATGGGATTGTGGAAGTTGTGTGCACCATCATCATCTCTTTGAATATAGTGTTGTTAAATAAAAGGACAAAATTATTTCTTCATTAAGAGTTTTAGCTGACTACCTCTGCAGAAATGTTGTTGTGTTTTTTTAATGTAGCATTTTTTCTTATTTGTAATTCTTGTGTAAACGAACAGATTGCATGTCAAGACAGAAATAAATTTGTATGTTAATGGCCTAGGAATGCAGGAAAATAAATTATTTCTGTGCTTCGACATATTCACATGGAAGATACTGTTATTAGGAATAATATAAGGAACGAGCAGTACTTATTCCATTAGCAGTTACGAACAGTACACCATTACTGTGATTAGGCATCTCGGTGTGAGGGCATGTTCTTACAACTGAAATCTATACATCCCTCAGAGATTGCCAACAGTAGGACAGTGAAGCCATTCAGGACAGAGAAGAAAGCTTTACACAGCTAGGACTGCATGAGAATGCTAGGTTCTCTGAAATAATTACTGCACTGGGATTTAGCCAGAATAGCTGTCATCTTGTGAAACATGCCACATGATTTTTAACTTTTTTTTTAATTTTGGGTTTACATCTTGTCCAAAATCATGAGTATTTTTTTCCACAGTATCCTATTATGTTGGTTAACAAATTGCTGATTCTTTTGGTATGTTAACGTGTACAGCATAAGAGCGTAAGCGGTTAATACTGCTCAGATGCTGAAGCTGAAAGATGCATAGTTATTACTCAGCCTAGTGGAAAAAATAAAAAATTATCTGAAAAAATTGACGTAACAAATCTTCCATTTGTATTTCTTACTCTTCGCTTTTTATAGAGAGAAAAGTGCCGTAGATTTTGTACTAAATAGATGCAACAAATATGCCTGAAGAACTGTGTTCTGTATATTTAATAAATTATGTTGTAGATGGGAGTGTTTGCATACTTCTGAATTATTCACTATAGCATTTTAGATAATTTAGCTTTGTATCTCATTCCATACCCACTCTCAATAAATTAATATTTCAACCACAAACATTCATCATGTTAAGAAAAAGATGATTTTAGGGGGAGGGAGAAAGGAGGAAGGAAACAAAGTGTCTGACATTTCTTTTGAATTTGAAGAATAATTGAAGATAATGTATTGTCTCTCACATACCAGAACTGTCTTGTGGATCCCCAGCTATTATCAGCTCCAGTTATTTGACTTAACAGAGCTGAAGATCAAGCCCTAGTTATCCTGGGATTCAGAAACTTTTAAAATAAACAGCTAAAAATGGCTAGGTTTATAGGTTTGACTTGGAGAAAAAGTAAGAAGTGATGGAGAGATCACTTTTCTGGTTGCACATAGAACTAGTAGTAATCATAAGAGACAAAATAAGTTATCCATACTAAACGCGATGAGATTTCTCATGCTCTCATTGTATTTTGTTTCTATAAAATTTGAGATGTAGAATGGGAAATTTGAGATGTAGAAGGAAAGCACTATTCAAGCAACAGTAGGTCAGCCTTTTTTTAGAAACATTAAAAAATATCCTGCTTTTATTTAAACATTGTAAATACCAGTGAAATGAGTACTAGTATTTTAATTGCTGAAGTAAGATAGATGGGTACCCCTCTGCTTGCCAGGTATTTATCCGAGTGCACCCTACCTGTGCTATAACATGGGAGCCAAGAGTGTATGTTCAGCCCTATGCTGAAGTTCTGCTTACAAAAGGCATTGTAAAACTGGTGCTGTAGGATTCTCTGTTGACTGGTGCTTCATGTGGTTCCCAGCAGCTTTCCCAAGGAAATGTGCCTCATGACACAGCTAAGTAGCAAGTGGTGTTGCCCAGAACACGTACTTTATGGCCAAAATGAAGGTCGTTTCAAATGCATAAAAGGACTGGCTTAGATATTCACGGTGGGTTGGGGGATAGACGCATGGATATACAGGTGGACATTTGTGTGTCTGCCAAACTCAACCTCTCTTAAAATGCACTTTTTGGAAGGTTTGAAAATTGTAGAAAGGAAAGTTTTCTCCTCCCAGAAGCTGAAGTCTGTTGGGCTTGTGATGTTTTTGAAGCAGTTTTGTACTGATTTTAAGTGTTCTGACTGATAAACGCATCAATGTGGAAGATGAAAGCTTAAGTTGGGGAAATAGCCATGAAGTGCTTTTGTCCATCATTCGGATAAAAGTGGAAAAAACAGCAACCAAACAAAAACCCAGCTTGGAAAAAAAGGAATTTTGGGAAAATACAACTCAGTAAGCCATTGTCTTCCCGCCCTAGACTACTGCCACCCTTCTGCAATACCTACTCCGTAGATATTTCCATATAAAATCTAAGATTCTAGACATCCTCTTGAAAATAATGAGCCTATGATTCTTTTGCTTGTACACTGGTTCTCCTAAGCTGGAAATGTACATTGAATAGGTTGTGCATGCCATCTTCAGCCGTCTTTGTCTACTTTTAAAGTTGCAACAGGCATCTTAATGTATAATTTTTGCTTTCTACTGTTTCTAATCTTTTATGTGGCGATGAATTATTGACTAGCTAAAACCAACCTATGATACATCTAAAGATAAAATAGGCAAGAAAGTGAAATCTCACATTTCTACCTCTTTATGGCCTGACAGACTCAACAGAAGAAAAAGTAGTAAAACCCATGCTTTTGTCAGTGAGGTGGGTGGATCAGACTCTGAGCACACTGTGGAAACAGACTAATGGCAGAAATCTGTGCTGATCTCTACCAGTTTTCTGGTAGTAAATGCACTTTTAAAGTCTCTGTCAGCTGGGTCTTGCAGAATAGAAATGCCACTGCAAAGCAGTTAGGGAAATCTTTTTGTGTCAGAGTGATGGGTGGAGCAGGAGACATTGCATAGGTGATCTTGATAAAAGACCATAGTAGAAGAGAGTCATTTTTTGATGGAGACATAATCTTCTTTGTATTTTCGAGCAGCTTCTCTGTTGAAGCCAGGCAAATGTTTATGTCTAAACCATGAACTGCATAAAACTTGCTCAAATAAACATTTAACTCCATCCAATCAAAAGATCATCTAGGTTAATGAATATTTTGAGCAAATGTATTTTTTTCATATAGTATGTGAAACTGAACATTTTAAATATTTGAAATATGTAGGTGCATGTGGAAGCTAACGAGTTCTGGTTATATTTGGCATGTTCATTCATTAATTCTGTAGTTGAAATTTATAGATTCAGAACGTAACAAAAAAAGGTACCTGAATTCCACAAGGTGAATCTATTTAATTTCATAAAGTTTTCTCTGGGGCCCTTTGTCTTCAAGAGTCCACAAAATCCAGTAGACTTAATAAAGCTATTTCGTCTGGTAGGTTTTTTCTCCATTTTGAGGTTTATTTGAAATAGTTCCATAGCAGTTATATAAATAGGTGTCTGTTTGCTCAAATATCTGCATTTTCATGTACTTTTAATCTGTAGTACCACCAAGGAGTCTATCTGCCATGAAAGACTTGGAGATCTGCACTTCTGAAGCATTCAACCTTTAGGAAATTCCATTCCGTAGCTATGGAAGTGAATAACTGACATGATAACCTCATAGGCTTTAAAGTTCTTTTAGGGCATGGACTATTTCTTTGTTAAGAGCTTTCTGTTGCTGGACTTTTTTGACAGAGCATGCTAACATGGTGCCGGGGAGCTGATGGCTTATGTAAAGATCCTAACTGAGTGATCTTGCCATCTTTTTACAGAATCACGTAAACCCAGCGATGGATTTCACGCAGACCCCTCCAGGAATGCTGGCCCTTGACAACATGCTGTACTTTGCTAAACATCACCAGGATGCTTACATACGGGTAAGGTTTCTTATTGTTGAGATTTTTCTGGTTGCCTGTTCACAGTGACCATGTACTGTTTACAGTTGACTTTGTAGAGGAGGTTCAAAATCCTGGTATTATTAACAACAAACTCTAGGAAGGTGAACCACATGACACTAAAACATGACATAAGTCTGTAAAAGCTTTGGGAGAAAGCTGTACATCTAGTCTGTCGTTGCTAGTCAAATGTTATAGATACTACTTTTTGCAAATACTACTTTTTGCTTAGGCCTGCAAAGAGAAGGGAAATGAACTTGTGCCTTTGTCAGATGCATAATGGATGGTGATAAGCTTCGAAATTAGTAATTGTATAGTATTCTCTGACCTGCTCGAAGTCTACGAAAAACTGTCAGGGTTTTTTGTGAAAAGAAGGCTTTGATGAGTGAATGCCTGGATGGGTGAATGAGTTGGCAGTGTCCTCAGAGTTAAGATGTTTCCACTAAAACTGCTGCTGTAGGTGAGGTCATGCTTAGAGTAAAATACCTACAAAGTATCACGAGTCACTTGCATAACCCATTCCTGGCCCCTGCCCACTCCACTTCCTACATTTGTTATTTCAAAGGTAGGTAGAGCAAGTTATGTTGCATCCTTACAAGAAGAGGCATACAGATGAATAATACCTGCCTCTGAAGAGAACAACCTTTCCTGAATTTTATTGAAATCAAGTATTTGCCAAGCATAAACCTGGCAAGCACATATGAGAGTAGAGGATAGTCCAGAAAGTCAGTGACTGGAGATCATAGGGATGGTTTCACTTCCCAAGAAAAAGTGCACACGCAGACCTGCTTAAAGAAATTTGTGTATAGCAAGGAGACAGTAAACAGGCCAATCATTTCCGCTAAAAGTTAAAAATCAGCTTTTAATATGCATTATCATCTGCTTTTTGTTCAAAGCAGATTGGTGTCAAAGTTCTAATAGGTTTTTAAAGGGCCTGCCAATATCCATGGACATAGGATTGTAGGATTTGCTCTTTAAATAGATCTTTTTCCTCAGTCTGAATCTAGCAATAACTCCTAAAAAAGACACTGTAATAGAATGCAATACAACAGTATTTATCAATCCCCATAAGCCCCTGAGGGGCTATTTCACATTCTGGACAAAGAGCATGTTTTCTGGATAAACTATGCTGAATAGTGTTTTTGTTTATAAAAAAGAATTGATTACTGTTTCTCAATAAAATTTGGTAAGATCTGGACTGCGCTACTTCATAGGCTTCTTTTGAAAATTCCAAGTTTAGAGAATATACTTAGTAGAGGTAGCCAGTGCTTCCAAATGAGACAGTCATGTTTTAAAGAGTGTGAAAAAATTTAAAGAGGACAGAAATTCTATTGAAATACAGCGTTCTCTGTCAACTCCCAGTATTTTCTTATTTCTCATTTTCATGTTGTAAATGCTGTCTTAAAAACTGGATTCAGTGAAGCATGTAATTAGCCACTCCTTAGAAAGGACTTTATTGCTGACTCAGCTCTGTTTCTATAACGCAGTACTTTAGGTGCTGAATTACTGGGACTTTTTGTTGTTTTGAGATGCCTGTTTTTATTCTTGCATGGTTCCTGTTATGAGAGTGCCTGAGTACCTTTTGTATTTCCCATCTAAGGGACATGTTTACTTCTAACATTACCTTTCCTTCATGGCCTCTGGCTCCCAAATCTCCCACAACATCAGTTTGCTCTACTTCTACAGCCTGTTGACTTTACTTATTTTTTTAGATATATTTCTGTTCCTGTGTCCTAACAAATTTCTCCTCTGATCAAGCTAAAATTTCCTCAAGAAATTGTTAGCTATAAGTACTACTTGCATACTGAGAAACTTGTTTGACACAAGCTCTTCTCTTTTCTTCATTGTTGATACTAGGAAATATTTTGGTTCCTAGGAGGACAGATTAATTTCAACTTGACCCTTTGCAATACAGTTGACTCCTGTGCCATAGGTTAATTCCTAAGCCCTCAAATGAGATAATGTCTCTTCTATGCAGTAATTAGAAATTGAGTCTGAAACCCAGAGTTGGTTTGAAATGAACTTGGAATATATAAAGTTTTCCCTGACAGAATGTGATGTATTAAGTAGAGACACTATCAGAAAGTCATATTGAGTGTATTGGCAGTGCTGCATTTTAATGGGCAGCACAATTCCCTGCAGTCTGACCTGCCACTTTCTTAGGATGCCCCAGCTGCATGACCCTTCTTATATTAATGAAAAGCAGAAGTTAGAAGAGAATACAGTCAATAAGTAATCTCTTCCCTTTTCATTCCTTTTTCTGCCTCCTGTAAATGATTCTGCTTAAGAGTAATTTGTGTAATAAATGGATTAGTTAGGTGGGAAGAATGTCTGAAACTGAAGTACCCTTTTGGGGACTGACAAAGGGGTTTCAAAGACCAGTAGAAGAGTAATGTACTTTAGTAAACTAAAGTAAGAAGAGTAAATATAATTGCAGTTTGTTGAAGAATATGGGTGTGAAGGCAGTGGAGCAGATGGGTGACTCTGCATCTTGAAAGCAAAAGGCCTTTCAGGGTGAAAATATGGGTGTCACATAGTGAAGGAGGAAACAAAAATAATCACGATTTTTTCTCCTGTTTTATTCTTTTTTACCTACTTACCCACAATCCACTACTCTCATTCACCTTTTTCCTGTTGCATACTTATTCCTGAAATTGCAGTAATATGTTTTCTTTACATGCTGTCTTCCTTCAGATAAACAGAATGTTTATGTAGACTTTGAGTTAACGGATGTTGAATCTCGGTTTTGTTTGCTATTCAATATGACTGGAGCCTCCAGCAGAAAAGTTGTTTAGCGAACAGGAAAAAACAAACATGTTTTCTTTGACTGCATGGTGTCGTTAGCTATCATTTGGATTTTTAAAAAAGCTTCCTATTGAATTAGTTTCCTGTTATCTTTTCTTTCTCTTTTTAAATTAATTGTCTGGTGCTATCAGTGACTGATATACATTGGCTTTTTTCATGTTCCACTTAAATAATCAGTCGCTATCGTCAGAGGCTTGACTTTTAGAAGGTCATGACATAGTATTTGGAATGCATTGATGGAAGTATTATTGAATTACTGAAAGAAATTTTAAAATTTTCCACAGGAAATAATTGGCAGCTTCCCAAGCTCCATAATTATAGGACAGTCAGTGTGTATAATTAAAATTAACAGTGAAGAAAATGATTGGAATAAAGCTTTGTGACAGATAATTTTTTTTTGTTCCTTTGTAGCAGATAAGTCATGTGTCCCCCCAGTTTCAATTTGCTTCCAAAACTACTTCAGCTTTACGTTTTGCTAATTTTAAAAACAAAATTATAAGTTAACTTTAAGACAGACTTTAGTCAGTACAGATATCTTGAAATTTTTCTTACTGGTAACTTGTAGCAATGTGCTTTTGGAACTCTTCTGAGTGTAAAGAGTATCTGAGGAAAAACCTTTCCATGGAAATACTATTATGCCACCATTGCTGTTACTATTTTCGTTTGTCAGTGCTTTGTCTTTGATTTGCTCAAGAATTTGTGGTGCAAGATTGTTCAGATCCATTTTGTTTTCAAGATAGAAAGAGGAGAGAGGTATAAATATATGAAACCAAAATATTTTGTATGCATACATGCTTGTTGGTGTGTATTCATTTCCCTTTATTTTTTGAACACATGCACTTCAGTGATTGCTAATATTGATGTAAAATAATGATGTGTATTTGGGGTGAAGTGTAAACTAAAGGAACCAAACTGAACACTTCTTTCATTTGTAACCCAAAAAGTAAAAATTGGTAGTTGTTGTCCTGTGTTTAAATGTGCCATGTTTGTGCCTGGGATTGCCTCTCTAGAAACAGTAGCTTTGCAATTTTGGTAGGTTGACTCCTGTATCTGCGGTTAGTGTTCATTCAGGCATTTGTGACAGCAGGCAGCAAAAGCAAAGCTACCGCTCTAGATGGGAGTGTACTGCCATTCATCTTTGCTAACTTAACAGTGTTTCCAGGCAGAAAGAGCAGATGCCATTGGGTAAACTGGTTTTAAGGCAACTACACCTTAGCTTCTAATGTACTGCCCTTGAAATATTCCCTTATTTTACGTTTTCCTCACAGGCATCTAACTATAGTGATAGCTTCTGGTATATCTGGAAGGGAGTGTAGGATTTTGCTTGGAGATTATTGAATTTCACAGTAAGTCAGATGATTCACAAAGAAGTCCTTTATGATGTTGTCTCTGGTGGGATCCACATTTCTCATTCTAATGAATTTGCACTGACAAGTTGGTGACTTGTCTATATTTTTCTTCTGTGTTTCTGACCAGCTATATTCTAGCAGGACTCACTGCTTCTTTTGGGTGAGATTCCGCCTTCAGAAGTCACATACTGTGTCTTGTCATTTTCTTTAAGCACAAGGGATTGATGCTTCAGGCAGAAAATGCAAATAAAGTTAGCAGCTCTGGGTCTGAGCATTGGCTAGCCACCAATTTTGGATTCTTCCCAGCCAGCTGCCCAAGTTTATGCCCAATTTCTTTGCCATTGGATTAGTGGGCTCTTCATCTGTGTAGGAAAAAATTAAGTGTTCCTTAGAAAAAAATATAATTTTACTGTAGCCTGAAATTCATGTCTCATCTATAGAAGAGAACATTTATCCCTTTTCCCACTGATTTTATCTGTTTAATTCAAATATTTGTTAGATATTACATGTAAAATTTTTGGTATAAAATATTTTTACTAGAGTGGGAAAACAGGGTTTGAAATCTGTGCTGAAAAGTTTGACTTACTAACCTCTTGGTATGTTTTATAATGGATCCAATTCTACTATATTTTTGTGAGTAATGTGTAAGTGGTATGCCTGTAAGTTTTCTGTTCTTATATTTCAAATGAATTTTAAAAGTTAGTAAAATCAAAACAACATTTGGACTCTGGTTACCTTGAGAGTAAGAACTACCTTGATTACCTGAAAATTAGAAGCTGGTTTATGGTCAGTAGTAAAAAATCCCCTTTCCCCTACATTTGCTGAGCTGGTAAATTGGTTAATAACGCAGTTGCAATGCAGACACAATTCTTCCCCTGCAGCTAATTGAGTTGCTACTTTTGGGGAGGTTGAGGAGGGAATTCTTTTGCTTTTGAAGCTTTCAGAAGTCACAGTGGAGGAGCAGGTGCTGTTTGTGAGTGCCGGTGATGCAGGCAGGAAAATTGCTGGCATCCTGCAGAGACCTTTCAGAACTTAAATGGATTGAGTCACAGTCAGACTGTCTGCCGTATACTTTCTAACCCATGCAGTTGTTGTATAGGAGGCTGCCTACACATCCTTCCACCAATTCACAAAGTCTGCTCATGCCTACTCATTCTAGCCTGATCGGATATGAGGAAGGAGTCCAACATAAAATTTCAGTATTTTCTGAAATAAATTTGAGCTTGATTTCTGCCATGCCTCCCCCCCTCCCGAAATTATAGGAAAAGGGATGTAATTTGTTTCTGTTCTGCAGAAGGTAGAGAGAAACGTGAGCTTGCCACAAGAGTCTTTCTGGTGAGTCTCATGAAGGAATGCAGTTTTCCACATGAGACCTAATTGCCTAAGCCCAGTGGTTCCCAGCCTAATAATGTGTTCTTGTCTCCTCTTTTCTCTACCAGGCTTTCCATTCTCTATTCTTGCCTTCCACTCAGATATCTAAGTGTTTTTCTGCCTGCCTTTTTTTTCTTTCCAAACATCACGTAATTTCTGTGCTTTACATGACAACCCTGAGGGCCGCCATCACTGATGGCAGAATTGAGAGGGTCCCTAGTAAAGAGGCAAAATCCTGGAGCGGCTGGTTGCCGCATAAACGCAGACTTAAGTTAGTACTGAGTGAGAAAGAGAACTGTGAGGGAGTCATGGCACTCTGCACAGCCCTGTGTAGTATATGCAGTAGGATATGTATGATAATCTTACAGTCCTGGATGTGTTCAGATCACTTCTTGCGATTCATAGCACACCTAAACTTTCCCACGTATATGGAAGCTGTTGTCTAAATGAGGTCGTGATCCAAAGGATATGTATTTGCTATATTCTGCAAATACTGCAGTTTCCTGCCTTCCCCCTCTGTCACAGGTGAGCAAGGAGAGAATTGCAGGAAAAGCATTGCCCTCTTACATTTGTGTGGGACATTAGGAGGGAGAAGGAATACCTGGCCATTAGTTTTCAAACTGGACCAGATCAACACCAAATCACTGTCACATACTTGTGCCTGTGGAAAGTGAAGAGCACATCCTGGTGCTGCCTCTGAAGATAACATGGCAACTGGGCCTTCTCATCTTGGGTCTTACTGCTATGCTTTACAATTATTTGGTTGATTCTGTGTGGAGTGGCAAGGAAAGGAGGAAAATACATATTCAAACGACTGCATATTTATTTTTGATGGAAAATAAAAAAAAAAACAAAAGTCATGTTTCATGCTAAGGTGTTTGTATGAGAAACAAAAAGTATTGCTAGATGGACATCTGTGGAACTGTCCAAATTTAGCTTGTGATAGTTTGACATTAGATTTATTTTAAAACCACATCATAATTTTCCAGAAGAGAACCAACTTTTGGAAATTTTAAGCAGTCTCTGTTAGAAGTGTTTTATGGCTGCAGAGTCAAACACTGGCTATAATGTTACCATGATAGTTTGAATTCACCTTCTTACCTGTATGTTCTTACATAATAACATAATCAGATGCTTTTCTTGTCCCTCCTGCCCTGTGTGACAGTTTCACTGTCTCCTGGCTGCTTTGCCATAGTGGACTCCATGTTGTCTGATAGCAGTTCTCCTCGGGAGCAGCAGGTTAAAAGGCACTTCCTCATGTGATGAGCTGATTAGCCCCCAGGTGCTTATTTGTAGTTGCGCAGACCAAGCATGTATCAGACAGTATCTGATCCTTAACGTGGTCCTGTAACTAGATGACCCTCAGGTAAGGCATGACTTAGCATCTGTGTTTCTCATGTCAGTGCCCCCTTTCTTCTTTTTCAGTGTCTGTAGTAGGTCTCAGATCTTCGTTCAAATCTTGGTTTAAGTTGCAATTCTAGTGCCTTCCAGAGGAAGGCAGAAATAGCTGATGGTTTATTTTGTTTTGCCATGAGAAATTTCTATAATGACTCCGGAATGTGAAGGAAGACTGAGATAAGGGAGAGAGGAAGCATGGGAAATGGAAAATACAGGGTCAGTGAGGACAATGCAGAATGAAGGATGTTGGAAGAAGACTGATGCTGAAGCTGAAGCAAATGACAAGCTACCTTAGGAAGAAAACAAAATTGCTGACAAGGATGAATGGAAACTGAGTCAGACTGCAGTAGAGTCTCTTAGCCTTCTCAGAAAGCATATCCTAAGGACTTGCTTCTTAGAGTTACTTAAAGCATCTAAATGAAAAGGGAATGGTGAAGCCTACTGTATATGATAAGGAGGCTTAGGAAAAGGAAAAGCAGTGTCAAGAAAAAGAAGAGCATCTCTGCAATTTCTGGGTATTAAAATGCTGCTTGACCTTTCATTTTGGGTCTGAGTTTTTTATGATCTTTACTAACTAGTTCTCTGAACCTCTTGATATTAACCTACAGCAGACTGCTAGAAAACTTGTTCTCTATTAAAATAGGATCATTTTAGATAGTACTACAAAATTGGTCTCTGGAAATGCTTCCTTTTAATAGTGCAGCAACACTCATTGAATTGTCTGCTCGGGGATTTATTAGAAGTATTGATGCAACTATAGTGAATATTGCCTTTCAGTTCTGTATTTACTTCCTAATCATAATGAATCTCTATTCCATTGCCAAGCTCTGATTTTGATTCAGGAATCTGAGAATTACATCTGAGTTGCTGTGGGCAGTATATTTTGAGCCAATTTCATCTTTAATGTGAAGGATTAAGGGACTGGCTAAGTCGATATTTCTTCCCAGTCAAGGAGAAGTATTTCTGTCTGGTGGTTTTAGCCTCCTGGATTTTGATGAGGAAGCTTTTGAATATACCTGTCTTGAAAAGTTTGCCTTTTGACAGTCATTAACTCTTAGATGCAGATATAAGCTTCATTACTGAAGCTGATGCAGATTTTTAAGCTCATGGTAGTCAAGTGTGGAAAATCCTTAGTTTAGTCCACTGCCTCCCTGAGGGTCTATTTTGTGCTTCTGAGTTAGCGATGGACTCAATGAATAATTTAATGGAAAATCATAAAGGAACATAAAGTTAGAAAATCTTTTGATTTGGGGGTTGGTGTCTTGTTTGGGGTGTTTTTTACTCCTGGAGAATTTGCATTGTTCCTCTGTGATCTTGGTGTGATACTTAAATTTATTTTATTTTAAATTTTAAAATAACTTAAAATCTATTTATTTACTTATTTCACATATTTATATTTAAGATATTTGTTTATTTAAATTAAATTACATTTAAAATAGTTCTTTAGATTTATTTTATGGCCATGCCTTTGGTAGATATCTTGTTGAACCTCATAGAGTTGTCCCCATCCCATCGATCCAATCTGTCAAGATCCTGCTGTAGAGCCTTCCTACCCTCCAGCAGATCAACACTCCTGCCCAACGTGCTGTCGTCTGTGAATTTATTGAGGGGGCACTTGATCCTCTCATCCAAATCATTGGTAAAGATGTCAAACAGGACCAGCCACAATACTGAGCCCTGGGGAACATCACTTGTGACTGGCTGCCAGATGGATTAAGTTTCATACATATATGTAGTTATATGTTGGTAACTTAATAAAAACTGCACAGATCTGTATTCTACTACAGATACTGTCAAATTCCCATGCCTTAACAGACTACAGAGTTTCACATGTAGAAATGTCAAGAAAATGTATAACACTGTGTCGTGGTTTGACTCAGACTTTTCCTGACTGCCCTCTCTCAGTAATTTTCTTTTCTTTTTGTTTTATTTTTATTGAAGTTCTCTGGGTCCAGAGAAGGGCAATGAAGATGGTGAAGGGTCTAGAGCACAAACCCGATGAGGAATAGCTGAGGGAGCAGGAGTTGTTTAGCCTGGAGAAATAGAGGCTCAGGGGAGACCTTATTGTTCTCTACAACTCCTGAAAGGAGGTCATGGTGAGATGGGAGTCAGCCTCATCTCCTGGGTAACCAACAATTGGTCAAGGGAAAATAGTCTCATGTTGTGCCAGGGAAGATTGGAATTGGGAGATTGAAACAGGCTGCCCTGGGAAGTGGTTGAGTCACCATCCCTGATGGTATTTAAAGGGCATGTAGATGAGGCACTTAGGGACATGGTTCAGTGGTGGACTCAGCAGTGCTGGGTAAATGGTTGGACTTGATGATCTTAAAGGTCTTTTCCAGCCCAAATGATTCTTTAATTCTGTGGTGTCAAAACTTCTCCTGCATTGTCCATGGTCTCTGCCTTTAAATGTTTGTTTTTCCCAAGCAAAATTTAACCACTGTACCTGCTCATTCTGAAATGTCTGGTGGATCTGCAACTCATTGTGGATTTGTGGTGGGGAGGAGGAGGAAGATAATAGGGTGCAGCACTTCATGAGCATTAATGATAGACCTCCGTTTGAATGAAGGTTGTGTGGGCTTGCAACTTCCTCACTACCTTCCTTCCCATGGTAAAATAACTTCTGTGATAGAAATGTGAATCAAGCCAGGAGTATGCTTTATAGACATAGAAAAGTATTCTCAGTCTTGAGCT
Source organism: Neopelma chrysocephalum (assembly GCF_003984885.1). NCBI lineage: Eukaryota > Metazoa > Chordata > Aves > Passeriformes > Pipridae > Neopelma > Neopelma chrysocephalum. Next base: position 15,595,124 of record NW_020897695.1, on the reverse strand, counting down.
GTGTGTTAAATTTCTTTCCCTGAGATTGTTTTCACTAGTTTATGAAGTAAACATGTCCATTCACTGCTTATTTCTCCTCTGCAACCACAGTGATAAAGGAAATAACATTAAAATCATGCCCTTATCAGCTGTATTTATAGCATTTTACTTTGGAACAGGATATGAGTCGTGAAGTCACGAAAAGAGTATTACAAATATAATAATGAATGTTGTAAATCTGTTGCCAAGACTAGGAATTATTTCTCTTTGGGTATTTATAAGAACCTCTTTTTTTTCTTTCCCTTTTTACTCTTGCTATTTCATACAGAAGATCCATATCTGTCAAATTTGCCTACAGATATTTAAATGCAGTAAAGGGCGTTCTTCCTTTCTTGAAGAAATGTAACATGGCAGCGCTGCCTTATTTTGTACAGCAAATGCTAAAAAAATTGCTGCTTGCAGAGTGTATGTCTGAGGATCATTTCAAGACTGCTTTACATATTGATTACTCAAATTGCCATTTAATTTGCTGTATAGCAATACACAGTGCCTTAACTATTTCTCTGGCATTCTTATTGATTGCTGTAATTCTGCCTTACATTATATGCATAGATGGTGTCACCATTAAATATTTATGTGCTCATGAAATGTTAATATGTTGGGTTAATGTGAAACTCAACAAAGTGCATTTGCCAGAAGCGAGCAGGAATACCGATCCAAGTGCTTCCCTTTCCCTCCCCCTTGCCCTTTCAATTTGCCTCTCCATTGATTTTATTACCAGTGTTTCTCTGCTGTATCTAAATCCGTGTCGAAGCAACACCCTGCTCCAATATGCAGATTTTATGTTTTATTATGTGGGAGATAAAACAGGGTAATAAAAAGAACAAGAGATCTCAGGGGTGTTGAGACACACAGCTTTACATTGTGCTTGTGCTATTCTATCACTGTTCCTGCTTTTGGGTGTAAAAATGCAGCACTATCCTCCATGAAAGAGACTGAAGCAGGATGACTCATCTGGAATACAAAGTCATATTCACATGTTCCTTGAACAGTGGCTGCAGCAACGTAAAACAAAAATAGCAGGGGTTTTTCTTTCATTTGGTACAGCTGTTACCCAGAGATGACATGGAACAATTACATGTAATTTAAACCAAAACTTTTAGGAGGAAAAGTCCTCTTGGCAGACTTTTGAACATGATTCTGATGCTGTCCTGTTGAAAAGGGCCAGTAAAAATTTGTAGTGGTCAAGTATATATCATATCTCTAATAACTTTTTAATCTTTCGTAGGAAGTGTAAGCAATTTAAAAAAACAGCACCAGCACTGGAAAACAAAACCAAGTGATCATGCTTTCTCACAACACAGAGAGCAACCATCCCTGGGAGATGGGCTGGGAGGAGAGTATCAGCTAGAGGCTGCCCTTTGTGCAGTAGGATTGAAGTAGAAGCTTGGTGAAGAGGCTTTAGTATGCTGTATGAAGCACATAACTTTCCTACTTACCTTTGGGTTTTTGTTCTTTTCCCACTTTTAACTGCTTCACAGGGAAGGCTTCTGCACATAAGAGAACATGAAACAGTCAAAACTAATATCTGGGGAGGGAGGGAAAGGTTTTAGTGGCATCTGGCATTGCATTGGTCCACTCCTTTATCTCTCCTCCTGGTTTTGGTTGAAGTTCCAGCCTTGAAGCTTTTGCAAAGCTTTCTTTGCTGTAAATATTGAAAGATTTAAAACAATGAAAACCTCAAACAAAACCACAACCAACAAAAATGTCAAACAAACAAAAATTATGAAGATGGAAGCTAAGGAGACAGGAGGAATGCAAAGCAGATAGCAGTGTCTAAACACCCATTTGTGAAGGAAATTTAGAGAGCCTCTGAGGTTCTCTGTTACTTGGCAAAATCTCTTACCTTTGAAATTCATTTTCTTCTTCTATTCTCATCCCCAGGCTATGCAGCAGCTGTTTAGGATACATTTCTTTCTTTTTATGAAGTGGGAAAGTTTGTTCTGCAAAGACAATTCTTGGTGCAAATCTGTTTTGACCATTTTGGTTTTTTCCTGCCTCTGTATTCTCTTTTTTCAGGCTCACTGCTTCAGTGAAATCTATAGTATTTTTATGACTTGTTTTTATCTGCAGTGAAATCTCTTGTTTAGTTGTGGTGCCAGAGAAAACTTTAGGTCAACTGTATTGGATACAGCAGAAACTAATGCGTATAAAAATGTGCAAGGAGTTATTTTCTCCCATTTATTTTACAGTGTCATTCAACAGAGAATGCAGAGGCTCTCCTTGAGTAGTTTTTACAGCATTCAGGGGCTTGATGTAAGAGTGCTAGTTCCCATGAGCACAAGTTTCTTCCATAGCAGAGAGAAGAATGAGGACATTTTCTTCCTTCATGAGCTTCAGTTTGATTTTTAACACTTGAGCCTTCTTTGGAGACTGAATCCAGCTATGCAAATTCTGTCCCACTTTGGTTTTATAGATCCTTCTAGGTGTGTTCATGTCTATAAATAATTGTATCTAATTTCTTTTAACCAGCAAATTTGAAATGAAACTATTTCTTTTTTTTGTTTTGTTTCTACTTCAGTTTCTCCAAGCCAGGGGTGGTGCAGAACATCAACAGTGCATAGCAATGGCAAAGCTTCCCAGTTGGTCATGGACCAGCACTGCTTATGTGTTGCTGACTGCCTCAGACATAGAATCATAGAATAGCTTGGTTTGGAAGGGGCATTTAAGGTCATCTAGTTCCAACCTTACTGCCTTGGGCAAGGACACCTGTTAGTAGACCAGGTTACTCAGTGCCCCATCCAACCTGGTCTTGAAGACTGCCAGGGGTGGGGCATCCACAGCTTCTCTGGGCAACCTGTGCAAGTGCCTTATTACCCTCGCAGTAAAGAATTTCTTCCTAATATCTGATTGAAACCTATTCTCTTTCAGTTTGAAGCCATAACATAAATGACGTAGGTCATTTAGCTGCAGGGAAGGCTAAGGTTTATGAAAACAGAGCCTCCACACATAGTTTCCTAAATTCAATCTGGTGTATCTTGTAAATGTTGGATGGGGAGGATAGTGTTTCAACTCATGGGTTCTTCAAACTGATTATTTTCTGTTTTGATTCCACCTTCAGATTGTCCTGGAAAACAGCAGTCGAGAAGACAAACATGAGTGCCCGTTTGGCCGAAGTAGCATTGAACTGACAAAGATGCTGTGCGAAATACTGAAAGTAGGAGAGCTACGTAAGTTGACCTGTTTGATCTCTAAGAACCATGGAGTGAGTTGAGTGATACCTGAAGTTTATTTCAATGCAAGAGTTTTCTTCTGATAAGTGTTTCTTAGTATAGTTACATGTTGAACGCTGGCATTCAGAATGACTATGTCTGTCTTCTGTCTCTTAGTACTTTGTGGCATACTAAGGATGAGGGTGGAGTAGGGGAAATGGACACTTGTTCTTTGACTCTTTCCTATATGAAGCAGGGCAGTTGCATCATTTCTGGACAAGTCAGTTCTTTTCCCATCTGTTGATTTGATATAGGAGACTTCATGGTTGTTCCATTCCATAACCTATTCCATAGGTTGGTTTTGTGTGAGTATCGTAGTCATTTTTTGTGGGATTGCTCATCTAAACTGACACGTCCCATTTTCTCTTAGATATCTAAAACTCTATCTAAATGCCAGATGATAGTTGTATCATTTACTCTAACAGTGTGATATGAAATACTGTATTTTAATACAGAGTAATAAGCTGTCTTTGGCTTCAATTACAGTCCCTTGACAAATTATTAGATACTATCAAACAGAAGAACATGTCTGTATCTTCATTAGTCTAGAGTGTTGGTGTTTAACTCTATTGATATGTATAAACTTCAGCTACCCATCAATAATGTTTTGGATCCAGCTGCAATCTGTTTTAGCAAACACTACCATTAGCTTCATTTTCTTGTTGCACAAGCAGGGGGCACAACTGAGATGCCTTGCTTTCCTGAGAGACATGTTCCTTTCGAATTTTTTTCACTAATCTTCTTCTTTTACCATTACACCCGAGTCCATGAAATGTAATGAGAGAAGCGCAGTGTAAAAGGCAGCAAGAAATCCTGTAGGTATCAGTGGTTCTTGTTCCTAGTACCTCTGCAACAAGCATCAAAAGTTCAGTTTTAAAAGTATGATTTGGCTGTTGATACATTCGAAGCTTTTAAATGTGGTGTTTTGAGAGAATTTATTGAGCAAAGGAAAAAGCTGCCTTTGTGCAATGGGCCAGGGTAAAACCTGTGCATTTCTTGCAGCTTCCAAATTGACAGTTCATATTTGACAGATCCAGATAAATGAGATTATGTTTACCACTGAATACCCTCCTAAGTAAACCAGAGTCATTAAGGACCACATTCACTATGTCTATAAATAAAAAGTTTAGCAACTATTTTAGATGTATGGTAATAGTAATGTGTTGTGTAAGGTTCAGACTGTAGCAGACACGACTCCTTAAAATAACCTTACTGCTGCAGTTGAGGTGTCTAATGCCAAATCACGCGTGACAGATCTGTCTGAATTTTTCTGCTGGTAAATGTAGGAGGGACATATCATCTCAACAAAGCTGTAAGCCTATTTGAAATAAGTGCTAAAGATCAATTTTATTTTTACAAATGCACAGAAAAATATCTGAAATCCAAAGTACAGCTTTGTACATAGTGTTTTAATGTATGTCCCATCACTCCATGGGACTTACACTGTACTTTGTTGCTAAGAAAGATGATTGATCTGGAGGTGGTGTATCAGACTCTTCCTTGCTGTGTCGTAAGAAGTCACTCAATAAATAAACCTCTTTTGCCACAGACAGGTTTGTTATCTGTGTGCAGGGGGCTGTATGTAGGTGATTTGCCATGTATGGCAAATCTGTATGTCCTGATACAGTACATACAAATCTGTATGTACTGTATGTCCTGATTGCTTCTAACTTCTGCTGATAGCTCCTTTCATGTTTTAACTTTTTCCTTATCTGTTTTTTAAGAGTGGGGACTGTGACTAAAATAATTGGATTGGTTTTCTGGTTGTTTGTTGGTTTTGTGTGTTTTGTGTGTGTGTGTGGTTTTTGGTTTTTTTGGGGGGTTGGTTTGTTTGTTTGTTTTAGAGTAGCTCTATGGTTTGGAAGTGTGGGGTTAGAAAGAAAACTGAGAAGTTCCCTAAGGAAAGCCCTGGCTTAGGGATGTTAGCTGTTAATGTTCTGAAGCCACTTGTTTTGATATTATTGAGGCTGCAAGTCAATTGCATGCTCAGTGTGCTGGTGTGCAGCAGGCTCCCATGGTGGTCATTCATGGGCGTGTGACGTTGTAAAAGGTTAAGGAGAAGTGCACTGGTGCTTCTGTTGATAGAAACCAGGGGTAGCAAGACTGACTTCTTTAAAGTCATGCTGATCTACACCCACAGAGCGTCTGTCTCTGGATGTGGCAGTAAGATTGCCTCATAGCCCTTATATTCACAGGGAACAGAGCTAAGGTTGCTTCTAACTCATCTTAACAATTCACCTGTTCGCGGGTGTGTTTCCTTTATGGTTTTGTTTATGTGGAACTCTAATTGTAATTTTAAAAGGCTGTAGTGAAACAAACCTTTAAATAATGTGCAGAGAGCAGATTTCTTGAAAATGGCTTCACAGATGCACATCTTTAATGACCTGTGATCAGCAGTATATTTTGTTAAGAAATGCGAACTAGAACTGACATCTCAGGAAAGCATACATTCCAGTTTGTTCTTCACTTGAGATTAAGTGCTGTATTGCTGAATAGGATTGGGCATCTTAAAAATCAGTAGTTACAGTTCAGGGCAAAGATGTTCCTGTTAGTTTGTATGTGGTAGTTTCAAAATATGTAGTTTGCCTGCCCATATTTCTTCAGATACTCAAAACTCACTATCATTGTGTTTCAACATAGAAATTTTTTTCTGAGAGTTTCTGAATTGTATAATTTAAAAGCCATAATAAATGACCTTTTGCTCATGAAATATTCAGCAATAGAAACTTTCTTAAAGTGCAGAGTAGATAAAAGCAGCTAGATTGTCCATTATTTATGAAGAGCACTTTAATGCTGATTATATTCCCCTTGCTACGCTGTATTAAATACCTTTGGGCAACAAGAAGGCATTTTACCATTTCTTTTTGGTCCTTTCAAGCACACATTCATCCCAGCAAGGACTCAAAAGACAGTGTTAAAGGCATGCCAGCTCTTCTACTTTTGTATTTCCCCAGATCCAGGTAGTGGACTTAGTTCTTTGACTTTGGTTCCAAAATGTTCATGACTTGGAAATTCATCTCTTCTTCAGCAAAACATTTAGGTGTATGTTTAGATCTTGTAAGTAAAGAAAGCTCAAATGCAAGCTGTGATTTGAGCATATGGTAACTGCTTTACAGAGGTGGACTTGCAGAGTAGAGGAGCTAAAACTTAAGAGGAAGGTTGGTGTAGTGTTTTAGTAACATGGAAGTTAGAATGAAACACGTCCATAAGACTCCTCAGTTAAACTCTCTGAATCAGGAAAGAGTGGGATATTTAACTACAAATCTTTTCATCTTGTGCTACTGATGCTGTTAAAAAGGCATTGAGCAGAATGTCTTTAATGAGTACTTGCCCAGCCACTCACCTTAGCAAACATTATGGTAATTCTGATTTTATCCAGTAATAATTTCCTTTATTAACAAGAGGACTTTCTTTCTTGTCCTCTGTGTCTTGGAGCTGACATCAAACAGGAACACTGTTAATCAATGGTCAATCCTCCTTGCCCTCTGGGGTAAGGCATTTTGACACTCCTCATACCTGGTACACTGACAAGTTTACAAAGAGGAGAAAAGGTCAGGCCATCCATATGTCCTCCTTAGTAGCTATGAAAGCTAAGGTGACCTCCAGTTTCCCTCTTATTCAAGTTTTAGTAAATGACATGTATGCTTAGGGGAGAAGGAATATCTACATAACAGACTGTCGGCTTTGCTGGGAGATGGTAACATTGCAGATAAATGTAAAACTTAAAAACAAGTTCCAAAATACTTTTGACCTTCTGGAACTGGAGTTAGTAAATTTAATGGGAGATTAAGAGTTCATTAAAATCTAGTATTTGTCATAAGTAAGAATCTGAGCTCACCGTTTTGCATAAGTAGCCCTTATGCTCTCTGATCTGTGCCTACAGTGCCCAGTTCTCTGTACTTCTGCTCAACACATGACACTTCTACCCTCAAAACCACATAAAACTCTTATCCCTGGTGGGAAAAGGTACTTGACCATGTTACCTGTTTAATGCAGAATGGGTACAACTTCCCAGACTTGTTGCATTCTTTCTGTACAGGTTCAACTGAAATTGTTTAGTGTTGATGCTGTGTTGAGGCTTGTATCTGATAGGGGAACGATAAATTAGTGCTGTGTGCACTGAGGAAAAGACAGTGCTACCAACAGAGCAGTAGTCTAAAGATGTTATAAGCCAATATCATTGCATGCCTTAAGTTATTCTGTAGTTAAGGCATGTCAGACTTCAAGTATTTTTCAGTGTACTTTTGAGCAGGACACAGATGTTCAACTGACAATATTCACATTTGATTCTTTTGATGAGGGTGTTCAGGGGCTTTTGCACAAATCTGCACTTAAGCTTTATGACAGATCACAGGGGTATATGCTACATGTCAGATACTTATATATGGATTGTCCTGAACCTTCTATCAGAAAAACATCTTCACTGGTTTTTTGTTTGTTTGTTTTTTGCTTCTCTGTCATGGGGAATTTAATGGCCATGGGATTTGTTAGACTTAAGCTAATTTACAGGATTATTTTTCCTCAAAAGAGGAGATTGAAATGCAAATGTATTATAATGCTGTTTGTGCGTGCTTTTGCTGTAGATTTCTCATTGCAGTTATTGCCCAGGTTGCACAATTGAAGTGATCTAGAAATTCTTACCTTGTTATCCCTTCATCAAATAGAATGTGCTGGGCATTAGGAGGTATACAGTGATATTCATGGTTGTGCCCACTGAGATGAAAGTAATCAAATCTCATGCTTCAAGGAGTAAGCTGATTGCTGCAAGGGTCAGGAAGCACTTTTTCGTCTTTGCACAATTTTTCCTCTGTATTGCACAATCCATAGTATGCAGTGTAGGTTATTTCTGTTGTCCTTTCCCTGGAAGCATATTGGTCACTGCAGGATCAGCATTCCAGACCTGAGGGCTTGCATGGTTTGATTTTCCTTTTGCTACAGCAAACCCAATATTTTTATAATTGAATGTCATATTTTAAAATTTTTTCCCCTTGCTTGAAAGCTAATTGCCTTTTTACGCTCTTCTTCCTTGTCCTTCTCTTAAGTTTAAATAGAATAAAGCCCTAGAAGTAGTAAATAAAAAAAGAGATTATTTTTACTGTTCTGGCATTTCTTCTTGTAATTTCATTTTCTGGAGAGTGAAGCATTTTACAAGTCAAGGAATGTTGGTTAGGAAGTTGAAAAACTTTTCTGACCAAAAAGGTATTTTGTGAAAGGTAGCAATTTTCTGTTTCATTATGAATACAATAAAATAATTAAAAAGACTTCTAACCTCCTTTGTCTTAGCTTTTTACTGCATTCATTCTTACATATCCACTTTTTTTATCCTCTTGCCCAAACCATCACCACACCAGATAGCTGCCATTCACGACAAAAATTAAACCAATCTTAGACAATAATCAATATTTCAAAATCAGTAACAGTGAAGGGGATGGGGCAAATATCCAAAATAATCCATATTTATCTTGAGTTTTAGAGCTTCCTTTGGAAACGTTACTAGCAAAATAGCCATTACTGACTATAGGGATATTAAATATTTGTGGTAGGGGAAAAAACAGTTTTCCCCCTAGAGTTATAAAATGGTAAACCCCCCAGGGGGTGGTTACCTTTGGGGTTGAGCCAATGAGTGCTTCTGCAAAATATAAACATATCACCCAACTGGAAAAGAAGGTGGTAGTAGTTGTTGTTGGAGAGAGTGGCCATGTTGTGAAAGCCACGAGCAGAAGGGGCAGGAGCCCCGCTGGGGAGCTATGGCCCCCCCAGCCCCCAGCTGGGGGGCTACAGGGACTTGGAACAGCGTTAGACTGGGCTAAATATCTGTAGCTAAGAGCTGGGAGTTTTTTTTCCCCTCCCCCTTGAGCAGCAGAAGCAGCGGCAGAGCACTACTAACCAGAGAAACAGTGGCAGAGAGCCAGAAGAAGATAAGAACTGAAGAAGCAGCAAACCAAGCACGCAGATAATCAGAGAAGACACAGAGTTGTCTGAAAGAGAAAGAGAGTCAGTAGCAGAGAGAGAACTAAACTGTACAGAGAGAGTTTGGGTAAGAACTGAAAACCAAAACCCCCAAACTCCTTTTGAGACCCCTCCTAGGAGGAGGGAGATAGACTCTTACTTGAGAAGAGCCTTGCACTGTAGAGAGCAGCTGAGAAGCTCAGGCTTCCCGGAACTGGACCGGGACGGCCGAAGGAATGCAGAGGAGGGCTTTGCCCCCCTGCTGCTCCTAGGCTAAGCTAGCAGCCTGAGATTAGAGCACAGGAGCTCTGATAGAACTCTTGAGGCAAAGGCCTTCAACTGAAAGCTACCTGAGATGTTCTGACTCAGGGGTGAATCCCCTGAGGAAGGGACTTTCATGGGATGTCTTACATCCCATGATATGACATGGTGAGGCAAGCCTTGTCCCTGCTACGCAGTCCATAGAAGAGAAAGACCCTCACTTGGAGTTGAAGGGCCGAGAGGGGCTTGAAGACACACACCCCCTCGTGTGTACTGGCAGAGATCCAGCTACAGCTGCTGCATGGAAGAAGAGAGCCTGCTGCCCTAGAGACACTGCTGCTCTGAGAGTGGAAAGGATCTCTTCCTTCTTCCCTCCTGGACTTTTCTTTGGAGGAAGAAGAGATTTGATCCATTGTAAATACTGCTTTACCATGGTAGAGATAGTTGAGATTGTATGTGTAATGTATTGTAATATTCATTTGTTCAGTCGTTGTAATATATTCCCTTCCCCTCATTTTGAGTCTTGTGTGATGTCTGGAAAACCCATCTCACACTGGGGTGAGATGTGGGAGGGGGTTTTGGACTCGAGAATTGGATTTTGGGGCTCTCAAACCATTACAATATTCTTGTCCTTTTTGATGCAAAACTAACAACTTGCTGAGTAGTCTAAATTGTACTTTTCTTTTGTATGATATCAGAATCTTATTTTATCAAACAATCCTCTCTCTTCTGTGGCACAATCCCACAGGAGAGACAAAATGAAACTTTCTTTTTCTGGAGAGATACTGATTTATTTGCCGTTAACCTCTTCCTGCTCTAAAAAGAGACTCAATCTCTTTATGCTTATGGAAAACTGTGAATTCTCTACAAAATATCTACTGCAATCTGTGAGAATATGAGCAACGGAGCTGCAGACACCTTTTGAGCAAGATGTTTCATTTTTACCTCTGAGTCACAGTGAGACAGATTTAGGAATGTTACTTTCTACACATGGTACTGTTGGCTTCAAAGCTGGTAGTGTTGGCTTCTGGGTCAGTCAGCTAGACAGCTGTCTAGTATCCTTCAGTGTTTTTACCTACTGTCTGCAGTTATATGTCTGCTCTTTGATCTCTTTGGAGCAGGGATCATAGTTAGTTTTGTATGTGCGAAGTGCATAATCTTATTTGGCGCAGAATTCTTCAGCTTCTTTAAAGTTACATTTACTCAATTTTCAACATTATTATTAATAATAAAGAGCATCATGCAGGGAGAGCAACTTAAAAACACTTAAGGGTAAGAAAGAGATGTAGATGTAAGGGATTTTTCTTTTTTTTTTTTAGAAACTGAGTAATGTATCCAAAAGAGAACAAAGAGGTGGCTTCATTAAGTGTGAAGAACTCTTTCATCTGGTATTGAAAGGGATAGCAAGAATCAAGACCTGGAAGTAAAAAACTTATAAGTTCAAACTGGGGTAAAGTCTAGGCATTAGCTGTAAGAGTGCTGAACTAGGGAACTAACAGAACAGAGAGCTGAAGAATGATGAGAGGAGGAAAAAAATCGTGATGTTGATTTCCCGTGTTTAATGGAAACTGTAGCTTTGGCAGATCTGATGGCATGGTAGAATAACAGCTATAATTTGTTTTAATGTGATTACTGGAACACCATTCTAGGATTTTTGAAATTTTTTAATAAGCTATAGTGGATAATGTAAAGTCTGGGCAGATGTGACAGTAAACAAGAATTATTAAAATAATTTGGATTATTGCCATACGAATAAGTTTACATAGATTAAAATATGTTTGATTTATTGCCATAGGAAAAAGTATGGATAAAATAAAATCTTCAAAATATCTCCCATTTTGAAAACTCTGCATCTCTTCTGAGCTTGGAGAGTTCATTTGGTGCATTCCACAGAACTTCTTGGCTTCCCAAGAAGATAAAAATACAACAAACTTCCCTCTTGCAATGCCAAACATTGGAACAGGCTGTCCAGGAAGTGGTTGAGTCACCATCCCCAGAGGTATTTTAAAAATGTGTAGATGTGGCCCTTTGTGAAACAGTTTAGTGGTGGACTTAGCAGTGTTAGATTTATGATTAGCCTTGATGAGCTTAGAGGTCTTTTCCAGCCTAAATGATTCTGTGATTCTAATCGTGGCTTGAAGAAGGAAGCAGTAGATAAAATCTTGTAATAAAATTCAGGGTTATAAAGTTCACTTGCAAAGCTGCAGAGGGAAAGAGCTTTAGAGAGATGAGATGTAGCCAAATATTTGTTGCTTTTCTAGAGCAATTTCTGTACATTTTAAAGGCTAGTCATTGTTCAGGAACAGTTGAATACTGAGCAGATTGAAATTAAGAGAAGAATAATCTTGGAATCCATTCTGGACCTCCTAATTTCATTTTATAGTAATATTTTATAAATATAGATTTGCTAAAAGCAGCCAAAATCTCTTGTATTTTGCAGCAAGCTATGCTTCAAATCTGAAGTTAGCCCTTATGGTTTCACAGCACTGCAGCGCATCAGACTGGAAATTTTGCAGCTGCTCCTTTTAAAAAATGCATATAGTTGCTTAATGAATTGTACGTAGAATTGAACAATGTATAAAATCCCAATATTGTTTTAATGGCAACTTTCAGTGTATGTTAATGTTGTTTTGTATGTTCCATAAATGTTTGTATTGGCAAAGCTAAAGAATTTTCAGGGTGGAAATAAGATGTGTTGCAAGTGAGGAGGTGCACTTCTTCAAAAGAAAGGCAGAGTGATTTGGGGGTTTGAGGACAATTGTATTAGTAGGATCTCTGCTGAAATGAGAACAGCATTCACTGCTAATTCCTATAGTTCCTGAGACCAGACTGTACTTGCAAAGGCTAGAAATACTCCTTTCACTGAGCATCTGAATATTTCTTTTAACAATCCCTTACTGGATTGGCTCTGAGATAGTGAATGTACCACTGATTGTTCGAGATTGTCCCTGCACATGAAGCTACATGGATACGTGAAAGGCACTGGAGGCATTCCTGGGTTGCTATTGACTGTATGGTCAAATTCTCTGTCAGAAAGCTCTATTCTCTTAGACTTTTAAGCTTTGTTTATTCTAAGTAAACTAGATATCTTTTTAAAATTTGAATCTTTGAAGGGAGCTTCCGAGCTTTACAAGTATTTCAAATTCAAATTGCCAGATTTCTGACAGAGAAGCCTAGGCAGAATGTCCTGATGCAGTACTTAGCAGGTAAGACAGGCACTGAGTACAGCTTAGTGGTGCTGGTCTGAAGCTTTTCTCTGGTTAACTCATGCTGCTTCTGCAGCCATGAATTGTGCACTGTAAATATGCTGTTTGTGTTTATTCAGGCAGCCACAAAAGCTCCTTCTGTTGCTTAGTGAATGCAGGTGTTCTCAGGGGGAACAAACCCAGACATCAAAGCAAAGACTAGTTAAGTTTTGTCATATAATTGTACATAAATTTTGACACTACACAATACTGAGGAAAGCTAGTTTAAACTGACTGATCATATACCTACTTGAAAATGGTGGAAGAACAGTTTTCGTGGAGAGGTTATACTTGGCCATGAATCATTCCTTTTTTTTTTTCTCTAAGAGTTGATTAAAAAAAAATAAAACAATGGAAATGAGAGCCTGAGATCTTAATAAATTTTCTTTAAATTGTTTGCCATCCACTATAAGTATTTAATTGTAAAACATTATCAAACTGCCCTTAATGTACTTTGTTGTAAGTCTTCACCAGTCAAACTCTTCTTTGCAAGTAAACATAACAGTAATGGTGAGTAATCTGAAGCACTGAAGCTTTGCGATGAAGGTGACACAGATTTTTAACATTGGATTACTGATGTTATGTATGTGCTGAAATACCATCCATCACTTTCATTTCTGTCAAAATGCTTGCTAATGAAAAGCTTAAGAAAAATTAGCTTCCAACAATTAAACTTCACTTACCCTTCTTGAAGAAGCATAGATTAGCTGGAACAGGAGCAGGAAAAAACTGTAGACCCTCAGGCCTTTCTTTCACGGGCCTTAGAGATGTTCACGTTCAGCAACAGCTTTTAGTAGTGCTGGCTAAGTAAAATGAAAACAGGAGTCTGCGGGGTTATATTTTGTTCTGTTCCATGAAGAAGCATTTAAAAAGTGAGTGCATCCACTTTTGAAACTCCCCTTTCAGCTTTATTTCTTTACTCCACATGTTGCATTCCATATTCCTGGATTAGCAGAAACTATGTATAAATGTTTAAATGTCATGAATGAATTTTCGTGGAATGTTTCTTTTATATGTGAGAAGGAATTTAATTTCTTGTTTCATAACATTTCTGGTCTCCTTGTGCTGGTTTTGTCATGGCTATCTTTTGTGAATTAAAAAATAGCTTCAGTGTAATTTTTAAATATAAATCTTTAATACCTGAGAGTGAGGGAGAGAGGAGGGGACTTTTGATTTTGGGAGAGGAATTCCACAAAGCTCAGAGAATTGGCTTATGGCATTAAAACAACTGTAATTGTAATGTAGTGTTGTGGGGTGGAGCCAGGAAGTGAAATGGGACCTCCTAGAAAAATTTGCATAAGGGTGTCACATGACTCCTTGAGGTATTGGAAATGTAAGCGATGGCACAACTGGCTCTTTTTTAAGCTACCTTAGTTACACTTTCCATTTTGTTATTCCATGAGAGTTTTGAAAATAACAACCCTAGTTCTTTTCAAGGGCATACAGTTCCTCTCATATTTTTCCTTAGTGTGTCAGGAGGTCCATATGTGCTCTCAGGGCACCTCTCAGAAACTGCAGACTCCTATAATTCCCGCTCACCAGTTTTTGAACAACTTAGAGCTGCACTCTTTGCCTGCACTAGTTGTGTGCCTATGTATGCTGGTAAATTATTAAAGGAATATAATTATATGCTGTCTACTCCAGGAGCTTATCACAGTATGCAGGTTATTAATAGGGAGACACAAATGCAAGCACCCATACAGGCGCTTGGTCTTTGTCTCTGAAGCCAGATTGTCGTGTTAAGTTAGGCTCCCACGATTTTTTATTTCATGTATTGGGGATATTGGAACAAAATGGAGCTCTCTATGAAGAATTATTAGATATGTAAATGCTTTCCAATAGAAGAGTTGTTAGCTGCCACTAAATACCTTTTAATTTACTATGTCCTTGTGACACAGAGAGCTGAGACTTCCTTCTGGATCTTTCCAAGTTGTTTTAAAGGAAAAAATTGTGGCTCAGTTTAGATATATCCCTATTTTTTCCTTTATGCCTTATTTGTTATTGAAGTTTGTACACATATTTTATTCTTTTTCTTGCAGTTTCAAATACTGTGTATTAACAGACCTAAGGCCTCCAGCAGTTCTAGGTTCCCACTCTTTCAGGACTAAGCTCTCAGCTTATTTTTCCTGAGCCTTTGTGTTTTATATATGCACAGCTTGCTAAGTGACTTGCTAATAATTCCCCAAACTGGCTGGTGGCTCTATTTTCTCCCCTAATTACCACTACAGAGCAGCTGTTTAATTATTCTATCAAACCTTTAAGAAAGGGCTTAAAACATCCATCAGCTGTATCCAGATTTGTTGTCTCTTCACATCAAAGACCCACTTGCTGACAGATACTTAAAAAAACATAGCATAATGATGTTAGCTATAGGCTTGTATGAAGTGACTGATAAGGAACTAAGGAAAAGTATTGAACTCTTTGTTCATCTGAAGTAGGTTATGGAGACACAGCAAATAATTGGTTGTTTGTGTACATTTGAGTGTGGAAGAGATTGTTTGTGTAACATTGACTCTCAAGCTTTTTAGCAATGAATTTTCTTTTGGTGGACAGTAAGTCCTTTGGTGCGTTGATTGTGCTTTGACTGGCTGTATTTCATTTTTAAGTTTGCAGCTCCTTAGCACAAAATATTTGCATAGTAAAAGTCTGAGGTAAGATCTCTGATAGTTTGTTGTTTGGGCCTTTCTAAGCACTCAACGAGAATTAAGCACTGAACTCAGAAAACCAGAAAGCACAGCAAATGGCTTTATAACCATATGTTTCACTTATATTTGTCTTAATATTGATAATACATTTTGTCCTATGTATTTAGGTCTCCATAGTTTTTGGTATCTGGCACAGAATTTGTTCATCCCAGTCAGTGACAGGACATTTTAGTTCTACCAAATAGGACTGAACCCAATAGAATTCAGCATAGATTTGCCATGGGGTAGATAGAGGTCACAGAACTGGAGGCTTTCATTTTCCAGGTTGCAGGCTGCACAGTATCACAGTGAATAGCTCAGTTGTTATTAATTTTGTGTTTTTAGAGTGGTAGCAAACTTTACCTGAGACATTAAAGAGACTTCAGGGGGTATACCTAAGCATTTACCTTAAGCCTTAAACAGGCAAAGAATTGGCTGAGCCGTAACACATGAGTGTCTGCTAAAGGCAGAGGGCGTTATCAAAATAGATGAAGCCATTTTGGAAGAGGAAAAAGTTATCAGAGCCAGTGCCAATGAAAACAGACCATAATGAAGTGAATGGTTTTCCACAGAGTACAGGTTTGAGTATGTCTGTCTAGGTCCCATATTTATTAGTTAATCAGGCTACAATTACTTTTAAATTAGGCTTTTGATTTTTATGCTTTGCAATATAAAAATATGAATCTTGACTTGAAACAAAAAATGCCCCAAAACCAACAAATGCCGCCTTTTGGACCCTTTAAAAAAAATCTTCGATGAGACTTAACAGGTAAAAATGGAAATTGTCCATTCTCCCTCCCCTTCTGTTTTTTTTATAAAACATAAACCCTCATGATTTCAGAGGTGACAGTTTTGCAGCTATCAAAGAGTGGAGCAATAATGCAAACTGACCATTACCATGAAAAATAGTGAATCTTCTATTCTAAGAAGTCTTCAAACATTAAGGACAGTATTTTTACTTTGTTGCCTCTTTTTCCAAATAAGTTTTGTGAGGAACTTGTGATGAGACTGGAGTAATTCCTGCAATGACCAGTTGCATAGTGCTGTTGGAACTCATGGCCCTGATAGCAGCTAAGGGCTTAGATGCTGGTAGTCTTTGCCTAAATTAGTGTCCTGGAGTCCAGCGTACTTCCAGTCAAGAAAGTTCACTGCCTTTTCATATATTGATCTATGATCAGGTTGTTAGAAGGCTGTCATGTGGAAGGTCCAAAGGATCACTGACCTTTGATAGTATTTTGTTCATGTGTTATATTTAAAGGCATTAAAAGTCTTGAAGATTATTTGTGGGATATTTTTGAGCTTTACAGGGAGATACAGGGAAACACGTCCTGGAATTCTTCTCTTCCTTCAGCTTCCAACAGAGGACCCACCATCCATGCCTTTCATTTCCTTCCCCTTCAGAATAGTGACAAGTATCTGTAATAATTATTTCCTTGGATTTCAAAATTATACATTTTGGGGTTTGCAAATACCTAGCACAGCTTCAGGATTTGCAGTGCAGGTGGTCTAGAGCTCAGCCTGTTCTCTGGCTGTGCTTTGTGCAATGATGAGGTTCCATTTGATTCACCCCACCCCCATTTTTAAATAGCATATCTTTATGTTTTAGGAACATTTGAATTGCGTTTTCAATCGTTTTTCCTAATATTTGCATATTAATAAATCATTAAAAACCATTATGTAAATTTTATATCATAGTGAATTTATTTCAAATCAAATGGCCTTTAAGGGTAATTGTAGGAAGCTAGGGAGATGAAATGAGCTCGTAGTTGACTTTTATATTTTTCTGAACAGTTAAGTACCAAAGACTTGGAATTGATAAAAGGCATTTCAGAAATGCCGCTAAAATGGTGTAGAGGAGGCATACCTTGTTGGAGTTGTTTTGGTTTGGTTGTTGGTTTTGCTGGGTGGGGATTTTTTTTTTTTTTTTGGTTTGATGGTGGGTTTTCTTTGTTTAGTGTTGTTTGGGGTTTTGGGATGTTTTTTGTTTTGGTTTTTTTTGGCTAGAGTAGCTCTGTGGTTTGGAAGTGTGGGGTTAAAAAGAAAACTATGAGATTCCCTGAGGATAATTCTGGCTAAGGAATGTTACCTGTTGATGTTCTGAAGCCACTTCCTTTGGTGTTACTGAAGCTGCAAGTCACTGGCATGCTCAGTGTGCTGGTGTGCAGCAGGCTCCCACAGTGGTCATTCAAACCTATGTGTGGCTGTACAGAGATCATTTGACACCTTAAAGGTCTGTTTTGTTTGTTCACGTAAGGACATAAAGCTGTTCCAATCTCTGCATCTGCAACTGCAAAAAGTTTAGTGTATGTAGAAAGTGTTCTCTTTATCAGGCAATTGAGAGCAAGGAGAAGAGATAGTCTCATTCCATTTTTAAATTAGG
Source organism: Neopelma chrysocephalum (assembly GCF_003984885.1). Taxonomy (NCBI): domain Eukaryota; kingdom Metazoa; phylum Chordata; class Aves; order Passeriformes; family Pipridae; genus Neopelma; species Neopelma chrysocephalum. Next base: position 15,577,354 of record NW_020897695.1, on the reverse strand, counting down.
AATGGGTGTACCACGTCTGATTTAAAAATCTCAAGAACTCTCTTATATGACCCTTTTTGCCATCTGTTTTCTTGAGATGGTTTTCTCTGCATTTATCAAAGTGAGCTTAGAAATAAACCATCACAGTACAATTCTTTTGATCTCTGTAGGTGGAGTTTCAAGATGACACCAAATATGGTGCAACATTAGAAAAACTCCATTTGTTGAAACTTTTGGATTAGGTAGATGGGGCCCTTGGTAATGACGGATGTATTAAGCTGACCTTTTCAGGGATCTTCATGAGAGGGTTTAAAATCTCATGGAATTTATATCCTTTAAAGTATCCAGTTACCTGCAGTAGCAACAGCATCTTGCATTACTTCGTTTTGACAATCTGAGTTGACCCTTGGACAGACAAATTTGCACATCTTGGCACACTGGAAGTGTTATTTTTGTTCCTGCTCACTGACAATGAACAAATAACAGAGCATTTCCATCATCAACAGTTCCTTTCCTCCTCTTTTCCTCCCCCAGATTCCAGGGGTGGGTGGTGACAGCTTGAAGTGATTAGATATTTTCATATACCTATTCATCTTGAATTTAAAAAGAAAAAAAAAGTGTTTTTCCATGCCACTGCTAAATTATGAATTTTTAAATATTTTTGTAGATGCTTTGCTAAAGCTGCCAGTTATTTTCTTATATTATTCACTCCAGTTTAAAACTTCCTCTGCAGTGTGTGTGTGTGTGTTCCTTTAGTTTTCTTATTAAATTACCTTCTGCAAAATCCAGATTACTGTACAAGTATTAATGGAAAGCAAATTTTCCCATGCATGGACAAGCAGCGTGTTTTATTGGAGATTGGATTTCACTTTGTATAGCAGGGGACAATATTCACGAGGTGCCTCGCCAGAGCATCGGCGGAGAGACAGTTGTAAAGGCTGGAGAAAGGATCAGATGTCACCTCATCCTTCACAACAGGCTATGCACAGCACACTTATGTACACAAAACATCCCGTTGCATAACAGCTAATTTACTGGGATACTATCTGTCACTTCTCTATGAAATTCGAAGTTGCAGGAAACTTCCCCAGGATTTTTTCCTAATTTATAGAGTTCATGTTTATTCATTCACAAAGGAGATGCGGTGTTGCATGAGTTGCATAAGGAATTGAATTGCAGTGTGTGTTTCTTGAAGTATTTCAGATCCCAACATGGTTAAACAAGACCTATGCATTATTTTTGAAGAACAAGAAAATCTAAGCAAAAGTAAAGTGCCTCTTGTCTTCATGAGAAGGCCGAAAAAACATTACTATGCCAGCTCATTCTCACTAGGTTAAGCTGCCCCAGTGGAGGAAACATTTACATTTCATATGATAAGTTCATATACCATGAGCACACCATGTACCAGGGTGTAAGGGGATGTGGGTAATAGTCTGTTTCTATACCCTTTGTGTTCAAATTCTTTTGACCTCCCCCAGCATAGACAGATTTTTACAGATGTGGCTATAATATTATCAGGTTATGTAGAGAAGTTTGTACCTTAATTCTATCAACTTCCATAGCTTGCTGTAGATAGTAACCACCTGTGTGAAGATTTGCTGTCCTGCATGCTCTTCTAGTATCAGTTTCACAGGAAAGACCACAGGTCAGTGAACAGGTTAAAAGTGAGGTGATAAAACTGCTTTTCTTCCAGCTGAGCTAAAGATTAGGCAAAGATAGCATAAGCATTGAGGTTTGAAACATAGATGCTACCTGAGAAAGGATTATGTTCCCAATAAATTTTTGAGGATTTGGCCTTGTACTTAACTGAGCTGAGACATGATCCAAGCTCCTTTCCAAGATTTCTGTATGAGTCTAGCTTCCCTCTATCACCCTCTAGGTCTGATTCACAGAATACTGCCTCTCTGTAGCAATTAGTAATTATATACCTTTCAAGAGCCCCAAAATGCATCAGAAGGCAGAAGAGGAGGCTAGAACTGCATCCTACTGACAGTTTCAGGGAACCCTATGACTTATCATGTCTAAGATAGCCATTCTTTAAAAAAAAAAATAATTAAACAATCTTTCTGGTATAGTTGTATTGGGGAAAAACCAGCATGTAGAGCAAACCTGGTTTATTTCCTTTTTTTCAAGCATTTATTTTAAAGGGTAGTCATCTCATTAGAGTGAGCGCATCTGCTCCCATTTCCTGCAAGGTAATCTGACTTCCATGTGTTGTGTGTATGCATACATGCACAAAGGTTTCCAGTTCTAGTCAGTGTTGATTCCCATTAGACTTCAGTTAGGAGAAGAAAAATTAATGCCTCAGGAAAAGAAAAGTAAGTTGCATGCACTCAAAAATTTTTCTGGAACAGCCTAACTCCTCTGTCTAAAATAACAGCCATCTATGAATAATGAGAAATTTGCTCGTTTAAGCTACAATAATGATGGTTCTTATTAATTGTACCTGAGCCCTGATATGAAGAAAAGCAAGATTTGTTTCTCATGTGCTCGTATATCACAGAGTTTTTTATCCTATTTTCAAGTTGTGCCCTGCTTAGTATGGAGTGAAACCCTCAGTACAGAGTGTTTCAAAGAAATATTTGTTCCATTTTCCTGAGTCGTGCAGTATTTCTATCCAGACAAGCTGTATTATACGATCTGTTGTGGCAGCGTCCATTTTATTGCAATGGAAAGATCCTTCTGAGATCTGAGGGAGAAAATGTTCATTTCTCATTCTTCGCAATCCTGTCTGAGAAATGAAAAGAATGATACAGCAATAGGACTTCTGTTTTCTGACTTCTGTTTTATTACTTAGACATTTCAGAGTTGATGTGAGCTATGATTTGAGAATTCCCAGGTGGAAGACTGCAGCTTTTTCCCCTTTACCACCTGCATTTCTCAAAGTGCCACAGACTTTTATTACAACCCTATCGGAAATCTCAAGAGTGCCATTCCCTTGGAACAGATTGATGGTGTTTTCAATCCTGTGGTCTTAAGAATGTATAACTGGTCTCATTTTGGTGAATGTATAAAAAGCTGATCATGTTATTAAGATGCAAATGAATCTATTTAGTGACAAACCTTTAATGCTGATAAACAACCTACTCCCATTTCTCACAGGTGTGTTATCCTTTTTTATTAAAAGTTCTTTGATCTATCATACATTAAACTTTGAATTTCTATGGTCAGATCAAGGATGTGTTCATTGATAATACTGTGCTCGGAAAAGAAAGAAAAAAAAGGTATGACATACATGGGACCTACTTCTACAAAAAATGTAGATCTCTTTTGTGTTCCCTTTGTGTCTGAAATAAAAATGATGGCTGTCAGTTCTGTTTTAGCTGCAACATGTTCATATTGTGTAATCGTGTTTCTGGCAGCTCTGCAGTGGATTACAGTCAGCTTTCTTGAGAAGATTTTATCTGTAGTCGTATGTGCTGGAAGCTATGTGTATTTTTTTCAAATAGAATCTTAAAAGTTATGTACACTAGGGGATGTCTTTTAAGTGTAGTAGACAAGGATACATCACAGCAAAAATAGCTAGGAATTAGGCAGTGGCTGAGGCTTTGTCCAGCATTGACTAGTAGCTTTGAATGCTTCAGTTCTAGAGCACTTTGAACCCTAAGTCCAGGGGGGCTCAATTTTCAGAGTGCTGAATCACCCTGTCAGAAAACAGGGTCTTTGCTACTCTTTACCACCCAGGTAGAGCCCCAGAAATTACCTTTTGAAAACCACGATTTAATGCACTCGATAGAGATTCAGTAGAGATTTTTCTGCTCTGGAGAGATTGACAGTCTCTTTGAAACATATTAGATTTGAGTGCAATCTTTTTCATCTAGGAAAAATGTAACAGTGGCAGTATTACATATGATGAAGTCATTAACTCTGGAGGAGAAATATCACTATTGCTCCAAATTGAAATCTTTGTGCCGAGAGATCACTTTCAAGGAAAATGCATGAGCCTATCAGTATCTCATTTCATCTTGACTGGAGGGGAGTACAACCTCCACAGATGGGACAGATGGGAAAATCCCAAGTAACTGTAGGAGCACTGTGTTACAAGAAAGAAGGATTACAAGGAGAACAGAAACCGAAAGGGGTGTTAGGTGTATGATGTAAGTGGTTGCTGACTGCATGTAACAATACAAACAAGTTAGTTTTCCATTAAATTTTAAGGGTTTTTTGGTCTTCCCTTCTTGCCTCCTGCTTTTAAAGTTATCCTGTTTCACAGTGTGTATTGGTCAGTTGGCTTTGAGATAATTGATTTCTGGCAAACCAATTTAGCTTTTTTGTTGAATAAAAATGGATTTGAGTAGATAGATGCATATGGCTAGAAAAGAAAAGAAATGATGGATTTTGTGATGGTAGGAGCAGAAATCAGATTGATCTGTGCCACTCAGAAGAACAGAGAGGAGCAGGTGTGACAGTGGCACAGCTGGATCAGTAACTGATGCAAATGTGGCTAAGATGGCAAAGGGGAAGAGCTATTTTGTGTGAAAATGCATTGAATCTTCCTAACGTGGAACGCTTGTAGGCTCATGCTGATTTATTAAATGATGTAGATTTGCCAGCTTGAGCTCACAACTTCAATTCCACTAATGAAATTTAATTTTTCAGTGTATGACTTCTAATTGGCAGGTTTATAGTCTGTCTGGAATTGGCACTTGGTGCAGGAGCCAGATGTTGCTGAGGCAGGTGTCACAAAAGATTCTTTAAATTAAATTTTGGTGGCTGGGGGACCTGCTTCTCGTCCAGCTTTCACTGAATTGAGGCACATTTATGAGAGGTAAAATGAAGGTTACAGTTGCCTAAATATTCTTGTAGGAAGTCCTAACATTTCTACCTTTTTGGAAGCCTTTAATGTTTCTTATTAAATATTTCAGGTTATTAATCAGTGAAGTTTTTGTCTTTTTTTTCTTAGGGCTTTTAGCAAGACATACCTTAACACCATCTGACCCAGTTACTCCAGAATAACTCAGGGCCAGGGCGGTAACTCTCCCAGTAATTTATGAATTGTTAGTGCCAAGGGAGATGAGACCAGATGTGGGTACAAAGCTGGCTAGAGTCATTTAAACAAAGCTTAGCAGCCCTTAGAGAGTATTGATGTTGTCATTGTAAGTGCTTGAGACTGGAGCTGTACATGTTACAGACTGATGTTGGTGTGTGCAGTCTGGTTCCTCTGCTGCACAAGGCTCTGTCTATTTCATGTTACATATGGAATAATGGTACAGAGTCACCATCCCAAACAACAAGTCCTTTTGGGACCCATATCAGTGGCTCTTTGAAGTGACCAAAGATGTTTCTTCACAGTCGGTGTTTTTGTGAATATCTATATTGTTAGAATACATTCGAGGTTTTAATTTATTACCAGTTAAAATATGGATTTTTTGTGTGTGTGTGAAATTTTCCTACCCTAGTCCAGTTCTTTTTCTTAGGATGGATAAATCAAGTTACCGTAAGCAGGACTGTATTGAGATAAAGTAATATAATAACGTTCATTGTCATTACTACTGTAACATTATGGGTAGCATTTTATATCATTACATTTCACAGCTGTATTTAAGTAGAGGTCAGTATTGTTACTGTGATCTTGCAGATGACAGCTGGCTGTAGAAGATCTAACATCTAGGCAATAACCTCTTAACACAGCCAATATAGCTAAAATCGTAAAGGACTACGTTGTGCCTAGACTTTATGATGATGCACAGTTGAAAGAGGTCACAGGCGCTTTTCTCTGCTCTTGGAAGCCTGATTCTATTGCAATATTGGCACAGTGGCACTAGTACTAGAACAAAAAGTTATTGTGGACCTCCCCCCTTTTACTGACTCTTATAGGACAGTCAACACAGTGGGATTGCAGAGGGCCCTTAGCAAAGACTTTGACTTTGGAAGTGCCATGACTCCGTTCCAGGAAACTTTTGCTGGGCTCTGCCATACTTGAATCAGGTCTGAAAGGCTCAACTGAACCAGAGATGTTGAAGAAAACTAGTGTAGAAACTAGATGTGATGTCAAGCAGGGGAAATGTGTCTTTGGTAACTAAAGTTAGAAGGAAATCTCAGTACATGGAGTCACTTGGGGAGCCAAGGGTCTCTGAGAATGGAGGTTCTGTGAAAAAGATTATGGAGATGTGTTGGGGATCTTGTGTTAGATTTTTGGATTGAATTAGTAGGGTCTTCTTCTCTTCCCTCCCTCTTCCTTAAAGAACAGAAGTCAAAAAGGAAAACACCATGCAAGTAAACAATTTGGGGAAAACATTTCATTAAGAAAGAGCCTACAAAGTGGAGTCTAATAAGTAATTATTTGAAGATTAGGGTCATTTGGTGAGAATAAACAATTTTCTAATTGTGTGAATGAGCTATTGCTCATTGCACAGGTTATTGAAAGATCACAAGAATCTTGGTCTAGATTGGGAAGTTTGGGTTCTGTTAGGGCATAGCATGATTCACAGCTGTGAGGAAGGATGAGTAAAATGTAAAAGGGCGTATTCTACTTATAGTTGGTTTTTTCCTTTTCCTTGGGTTAATCAAATTCTGTGGTGAGATAAAAGGAGGATGTGGAAATAAAACTATGAATTGTTGTGAATATTATTTGTTTACCTACACTCTACAATTATGTTTGGAATATTTTTTTTTTTTGAGATACCTTGCAAGGAAAAGATCTGAGTAATGACTTGCTTCTTTTGTCTGGCGATACTGCCCTGAATACTTTACTTGAGTCTGCAGCTAAAATAAGGGGAAACAATTGCAAATACACTGCATTTTTAAATGCAGGTACAGAAGGAATTTTTTTCCTATGTATTTAAAAAACAATTTAGCTGGTTCATGCCTAATTTCATCTCCTTTTCTTATAGAGGTTGTGTTTTGTGATTCAAGAACTGTCCTAACTAGGCAGATGTCCCAAAGTTGCTGTGTTTGCTTTCTGGTATGAATGTGAAAAGCATCTCTTTTAATCTTCTATGGCAAAAGAAACTTGAAATAACTTAATCAGCAAAGGCAGCTTGCCTCACTGTCAACTGAGTTCAGGAGGACTAATTCTTAAGCAAAAGCAGGAATAGAGTCTATTTTTCCTAATTCAGTGCTAGCTTATATTTTTGGAAGTTGTAGGGGCTGTAAAACAATTACCTGCAATATGCCAAATTTAGGCACTTGCTTGACATCTAAAGCTTATGCACCTTCCGATTGTTTCATTAACCTAAGTTCACTATTATAACCTAAATAGAGCACACAAGTTCTTAAGTTCTTTGAAAGGCCTCCTGGGAGAACTTTAACTCTTTACTTCAGGCTCTAAGCTGAGGCAGACACACTTGCCCCTTCAGGAAACAAAATCATTAGTTCACCTTTTCATTTAAACATACGGGAAGCATAGACAATTATTTTAGGAGGAAGGCTTTAGTAAGCAGTGCAAATGTAGGTGCAAATCAAACACTGAAATTAAATGCTTGAATCCATTCATATTCTTCGAGTTTGTTTTTCTTTCTTTTTCTCTGGCATGACTGTTTCTGTCTTAACTAAGATTCCAGGAAAGTGCTGTTTTAAGCAGTTAAAGTCTCACTGCAGTATGCCTTCTGCTTTACATGAAGACATGGTCTGTGTGGACATGTGCAGCTACAACTGAACTTGTTCTAGCAGAGGCTCTCACATCTTCTTATTAGAAACACCCTTAAAAGGGAGCACTACTCAGTGCTAATTGCTTGCCATTGTTCAGAAAATGCTAAACTGCCACAACAAGCCATGAACTCATGAGTATTCTGTACTTGGATAGTCCTTTGGGCTGCATTGTTAAATTTGACTTGAGTTATTTAACTTCATCTTACATTTTGTAGGAAAGCTTGACAGAGCATAATAATAATAATAATAACAGCAATAATTTATTATTAGTCTTGTACATGGCTATTACTCTGATGTATCTTGATTTATGTTCGAATACTACACACAGCATTTAACCACCTCTTTTGCTAATAGTCAATTAGTATAAAGATCAAGATAACTTAAGAGAAACTGACTGTTTTCACTATTGGCAACAACAAATGCTCTTCTGCTTTATTATATTAAATCTTATGTTTCAAGGGAACAAAAAGAAATGAACAAAATTAAATCCATCTTAAACCAAAACCAACATAAAGCACTACAGGCCAGGTTCTGCCACTTTTTAGCCTGCGTGACAACTGATGCACAGTGGACATACTGGGTGTTGTCTTCATCATGACCTAGATTTAGTAGTGATGTGGGCAGAAGAGGATGCTCAGGGCAACTTCTTACACTTAATGGCAGCATATATATCATATGTAGGAAGGGTGATGCAGAGCTTAAGTGCAACCTCTTCCCAAATGTAAAGTCAGGAGCACTGCTCTCTGGCCAGTGTAAGAAAACGCACATTGGGTTTGAAATACTTCTCTGTAGAGCAGCAACAGATTGACCTGGGGAGTCAGTGCTTCTCATTTGGACTTCAGCAGTCAGAATGGCACTGGAGTGCAGACTTAGGAGAAAACTGTTGGGGCTCAAAGGAAGGTACTTTTTTAAGTGTATGGACATTGGAATATAAATCTTCATTACTCCCCCACATACCTTGGAGCTATCCAGATTTGGCATCTTTCCCATGCAATGAGTATGTTCAGACTATAAAATGCATAATGTCATGTGTCAGAGACTATCATCATTTGCACACAAACAGAAGTGGAGGGAGAAGTGTGTGAATGTAGACACAGTGTAGAATCTAAAGGCACAGCCTGTGTTTCCTACAAATGCTGAGAGATTTGCATTGGGTGAGTAATGCAGAAACCTGGATGCCAACCTCTGAATTCTGTATCTAAGGAAGATTTGAAATAGCAACTGAGAGATGAACATAACACTGTACTAGACAGGCATATTAGTTCACTGAACTTCTGTCTTCGTTAAATTTGTAGTTCATTACTTACACTTCTGACAGGGAAGCGTGGATGTATGCAGCCTACTTTTGCTAAGTGTTTTTGTGTGTTAACTTTTTTGCCAAATAACTATTTTTAAATATTTATTAAAGAAGTGGTTCATGTTTTTTTCAGGCTTGTTCAAATGAGTCAGCTCAGACATTTTAGAGCTGCTCCCAAATTATTTTAATTGTCCACTTATGAGAAATGAAAAGTAAGCCAGCAAATGAATTGTTTAAATTTTTAGAGAATACAAATACAGAATGCCTGAGCGGGGCCTGAGGAGTAATTTATTTGGAATTCTGTGCAGCTTCCATGTATTTTAATGAAATTATCCTCCTCTCTTTTGTTATGAGGGTCTAAGCAAATCAAAGACCAAATGTGTATGTAATGATTTTACAGCACACAGCAATAAAATGAGCTTCAAGCTATATCCCAAGATTCTGGAAAGGCCCAATCTGGAATTCTGGAAGAATACAATGAGTACTTTAAAAGCAACTTGGCTAAAGATTATAGCATATGAGCTACCTTTTAAAACAGTGGTAGATGATATGTTTCTTGGGGTCTGTTTTGTGCTGTCCTTTATGTTGCAGAAGGAAAACAAATGTCATACAAACTGCCAGCGTTTATTTTACAGGCTTGGGAAAAGAGGTATCATACAGAATTTCAGTTGTTGCAGTCCTGAAAAACTTCAGTACTGTTTTTCTGGTTTAGGGTTTGATTTAGTGTTTGTCTCTGAGATGTCTGGGTTGGGATGTCTGAATTATGCAGAAGACAACACCATTTAATACATACAAAATACAGTTTCCTTGTTTGAAGTAAAGTTCTTCTGTTGTCTCAATGGACATTGCAGTCTGCTTACTCTTACATTTCTGGATGTATCTTATGTCTGAAGGGAAAACAGGCATATTCTTCTTTCCTATTTATCTATTAAAACAATGGACTGCTGATATGAAATCAGGGAAGAACCTGCAATACACTGAGTTGCTTTCTTCCACTAGTCTCCTGAAGAATCTAGTTTGCAATTAGCCAATATAAGGTTTAAAACAATTTTTATATCATGTTATAATACCTTGGTTTTACAGTATTTTAAACAGATTGTGAAACTTAAGAAATAATTTGGACAGACTGGGAATTCCTAATAAGTAGGGTATGTTTTAATAGCTCAGTGAGGATACATATCAAATTATCTCCAGTTTTACCTATCAGAGTAGTAGGTTTCTCTGCCATCTCCAATTAAAAAAAAAACCAAAAAACCTTTTCAGAGTGAAGAGACACTGCTTTACTAAAGGTGTAGGATAGGAGGTGGCAAGAACTGTGAGAGTATCAGCATGCAGAAGGGTAAGATTCTTGTAGATGATGAAAGCAACCACCATATGGGACAGTTGTCTTCTTCAGTAAAAATACACTTCTGCTGTTTTTCTTGTGGGTATTTGCTGATGTTGTTGTATTTACCAGCTTCTCTCTGACAACCCACAGAAACAACTCCAAGATGATTTTTATCAGCTGAGTTTGCTTCATTGGCATATCACAATGAACTTCACTCCATGTGGTGTTACTTTAGATATTCAACACAACACACAGTCAAGTCTCATGCTACTTGTTTTGTTTGCTTTAAGATACAAGGTTGTTTTAATTCCACAATTTTTGAATATAATCCTTTATGTTGGCATTAGGTTTTCTTTTTTCTTTAGATTTTTTTCCTTTGCTTATTTCAGCCCTTTGAGTTCATATTTTTAGATTTTATTCCACACTTAAAAAGGCAAAGTTGGTTGGAGTTTTTTTTACAGTCTGTTTTCTTAAGAAAATGATGCAGATTTTATCATATTGTCTGTCTGTGCCTGTCCTTCCTAATAATTTGGGTACACGAGTCAATTTCAATCCAATATAACAAAGGGAGTTATGAAGTTATGGAAAATATAGAGAAAATAGTTTTCTGAATACAGTAGATTTCTTCCTTCACTGGGAAGAACATCTTTGCAGTGATCCAGTGTTTAATTAGATGCCAGCAGATCCCCACCAGGGATCCTGGGGATTGAAATGGAGACCTAAATACACAAGAAGACAGTTCTCATTGATCCTACTGTTCATTGAAAAACAAAATAATATCTTATTTTGGGCTTCAAGTGAAAGCTTAATGTGACTGCCATCACAGACCAAAAGTCACTGCTGGTATTTATTATGTAAACATTGACAGTAGGTGACACAAATGACTCCTTAGTACAAGGAGATATAAAGAGCACATGAAGATTGGAAACTTGATGTTCCAGTGGAATTCCTGTCATTGACCATGCAGTCTGTCTAGGAGCTCAATTTCATAAGCCTCCATGTCCAATGGACATAGTTTTCAGCAAAAAAAGAAGGTGAATAGGAAATTGCATGAGACACAAATATGACTACAAGTCCTTTCTGTGGGAAGTGATGGAGTTAAGAGATATCCTGAAGTGGTGGCTGTCAAGAGAGTTAAGGTCAGCACAGTGAAGGTTGATGGGGAATACCAAAGTTATTAAATGCTGACATAGGATAATGATCTCCCACTGGCATATCAATGTGGAGACATTTGTGGGTAATTAATGTCAAAGTCAGGCAGAGATGTTTGTGTTTGAAGGAGATATTGATCCTCTGGCACAGTACCAGCGTATAATGACTTTATTTCCCTTATACCAATTGATTGGGGCACTATCAGTTATTTTATCTGATGGATATTGGTGCAGTAGAGTGACGGTTGCTATAAACTATTGAGTTGCTTGATATAACATTGATCACTTCAGTTGGTTTATACGTCTTTATATTATAGACAACCATGGAGTGCCACCTACCTATAAAATATTCAGTTTTTATTTTGTGAAGATTAAAGTAATATTTCTAGGAAAATGTATGTGAACACTTGATGGCAGGAAATATTTGTGCTTCTGGAACTTCCTCCTTTTGCTTCTATTTCTATGTAGTGGAACATAAAACATGAAATTTCACCCTTGCATTTGGTGCAATGCAGAGGAAGGTGTGGATTCCCTTGGTAAAAGCAGAGTCCAGCCTAACTTGCATCCATAGAAAATTTTTGTGTAGGGTCATGGGAATGCAACACCCTTGTACATCTGAACTGCCAAAATTATTCATGAGAGCTGTTGCAAATACAGGAATAAGCCTGAGTAACACTGCATAAAGTCTGGAAGAACTGACCTGTTGGCCACTATCCTTTGATGGTGAGATACAAGTTGAACCCTATTTAGGTTTCCAAGACCTGCCCTCCTGAGGTGCAGACCCTCAGGAGATGGTTTGACTTTTAGGGAGATGTAAAGTACAATCACCCTTTTCCTGTGAGACGGCCACCTACAGGAAATGAGATCTAGCAAGCAGGTCTTCCACTTAAATGTTTAAGACAGATCCTGAATACACACAGATTTTTGGAGGGGGGAGTGTTGTTGTGTGGCTGTTTGTTTGCTTTGTTTTGGGTTTGGTTGTTTGTTTTTTTTATTATATAGAAGGCGTACTTTTGTAAGGCTTCTGCGTCAAGTCAACCTATGATAAATAAGGTCTTCACACACCTCAAGCTTATGGCTACATATTGACAAATTACCCTCATCAGCTTTTGTACTGTTTTCTTTTTTCCAGACACAGGCCAGGTCAGTTACACACAGTGGTCAGAGACATCTCACATCCTTTCTTCCATCACTGAGTCTTTGGGCTCTTTCTGATGCTCCTCCCTCCTGCATTCATAAAAAACCCAACAACACTAGAAAAGAAAAACCAACAAAAAAACAGCTAACAAACAAAAACCCCAACCCAGCAAAATGACATGAGTAGTCTTAAGCAGATGGTAATTAGGTAATTACAGGCAATTAAAAAGATTTGTTTTTCATGATTTTATTCTCTGAAAACAATCTTCTTTTTTTTCCTCCCTTCAAATATTTTAACTGTAATATCATGGTGTTGTTTATAACTAACCATTTCACAACAAAAGTTTCCCACAGTATCTATGTTATGTGGACCAATAAAAATGGCAAAGGGATTTTTGCTCAGGAAAATCTGCTTTGCTTCCCTCTGCCCCCGAGATGATCTAAAAAATTGTGAAAAGATTTGAGAAAAGAAAAATTAGATCTAGATTCTTTTTACGTATATATATGTTATGGAAAAAAATTAATGTAAAATTTAAAAGTAAATTATCAGTTCTACTGAGAGCACAGCCTGGGGTGTTCTCAGAAGTTATTCTTTAACGTTCTTTCATGTGTTAACTAAGATACTACTTACTGAGTCTGTATATAATTTCATCCTTTTTCTGCAGACCAGATCATGGAACTTCCTATGCATCAGTTTTACTGAAATTTTCTCCTTCATGTGAATAAGTGAATCCAAAATCTAAGCCTGTATAATTTAACTTGAATTGCTACCAATTAGTCCCACACATTTAAGAAAGACCTCCAAAAGTACTATAATAAATGCAGGGCTCAAAATATCTGACTGTTGTCTGTGCTTCATCTTCTTTAGACTTTACAAGATATTTAATGAAAACTGAATATGCAGAGGGAAAAAAGCCAGTACAGAAAGCAATGTATTAATGCTCTTCTCAAACACTGTTGCCAAAGATTTCTTGACACTTGTCTGTTTCAATATATGTACAAGAACATTTTTATGTGAATAATCTCTTTGGCTTTAGATATACTTGTTCTTCAAATTAATTAGAAGATATTCCTGTGGAAATGTTTGCAAGATGTACTTTGTCTTGAGATAGATTAATGCTAGTAGAACTGGAGAAGTATTTCTCACCATCTCTTTTCTTTGTTTTATCATTAAAATGGTTTGTTTTGATGTTTTAGGCCCCTGACCACAAGTGCCCAAACATACCATGTGGTGTTTCTTTCTGTTAGCTGTGTCAAGTAATGCTGTACCTTTTTCTGTGAATAACTCTGTTGTGCCTGCTAGTAGGGCAGTATAATTTTTTATTTTTCAATCTCTTAGGCAGGAGTGCTTGAGTCATAAGAATGGCTTGTATCCAGTAAATATAAAAACAACTATTTTCTAAAGTGGAGGAAGAAAGTTTAAAAAGAAAAAGCAATGAAACACACATTGCTCTTCTCTGGACCTGCTCCAGCACCTCAATATCCTTCCTGAACTGAGGAGCCCAGAGCTGGACACAGCACTCCAGGTGTGGCCTCACCAGCACTGAGTACAGGGGAAGAATCACTTCCCTGGTCCTGCTGGCCACACTGTTCCTGATACAAGCCAGGATGCCATTGGCCTTCTTGGCCATGCCAGCTCGTGTTTACCTTCCTGTCAGTCCAAATTCCCAGGTCCCTTTCTGCCTGGCTGCTCTCCAGCCACTCTGTGCCCAGCCTGTAGCGCTGCAGGGGGTTGTTGTGGCCAAAGTGCAGGACCTGGCACTTGGCCTTGTTGAACTTCATCCCGTTGGAATCAGACCATCTCTCCAGCTTGTCCAGGTCCCTCTGAAGAGCCCTCCTGCCTTCCAACAGATCAACACTCCCCCCCAACTTGGTGTCATCTGCAAATCTGCTAATGGTACACTCAGTCCCCTCATCCAGATCATCAGTAAAGGTATTAAGCAGAACTGGGCCCAACACTGATCCCTGGGGGACACCACTAAGTGGCCGGCCACCAACTGGATGCAGCACCGTTCACCATCCCTCTCTGGGCCCAGCCCTCCAGCCAGTTCCTAACCCAGCACAGAGTGCCTCTGTCCAAACCATGGGCTGCCAGCTTTTTCAGAAGTATGCTATGGGAGATGGTGTCAAAGGCTTTGCTGAAGTCCAGATAGACCATATCCACAGCCTTCCCCTCATCCACCAGGCAGGTCACCTGATCATAAAAGGAGATCAGGTTGATCAGGCAGGACCCACCCTTCCTAAATCTCTGCTGGCTGGGTCTGATCCCTTGTCCATCCTGTAGGTGCTGTGTGATTGGACTTAGGATGATCTGCTCCATAACCTTGCCAGGCACTGGGGTCAGACTGACAGGCCTGTAGTTTCCTGGGTCCTCCTTGCAGCCCTTTTTGTGGATCGGCGTGACATTCACCACCTTCCAATCATCTGGGACCTCCCCAGTGAGCCAGGACTGTTGGTAGATGATGGAGAGTGGCTTGGCAAGCTCTTCTGCCAGCTCCCTCATCACCCTAGGATGGTCCCATCTGGTCCCGTAGACTTGTGAGGATCCAAGTGGCTCAGCAGGTCACTAACTGTTTCCTTCTGGATTACAGGGAGGCTATTCGGCTTCCTGTCTCTGTCTACAGCTCTGGAAGCCAGTTGTCCTGAGGACAACCTGTCATACTGTTGAAAACTGAGGCAAAGAAGGTGTTAAGTACCTCAGCCTTTTCCTCATCTTTGGTGGCTGTGTTCCCTGCCATGTCCAACAAAGAATGGAGGTTTTCCTTGCCCCTCCTTTTGCTATTGATGTATTTGTAGAAGCACTTCTTGTTATCCTTAACAAAAGTGGCTAGATTGAGTTCAAATTGTGCCTTTGTCTCTCTAATTTTCTTTCTACATGACCTAACTATATTCCTAAACTCTTCCTGAGTAGCCAGCCCTTTCTTCCATAGACAATAAGCTCTCTTTTTTCCCCTAATTTCCTTTAAAATTTCCCTGTTCAGCCAGGCTGGCTGTCTTCCCCACCAGCTTGCCTGTCAGCACGCTGGGACAGCCTGCTCCTGTGCATTCAAGACTTGCTTCTTGAAGCATGTCCATCCCTCCTGGACCCCTTTGTTTTCGAGGGCTGTTTCCCAAGGTACCCTCTGAACCAGTCTTGTGATTAAGCTGAAATCTGCCCTCCAGAAGTCCAGGGTAGAAGTTTTATTGATGGCCCTCTTTGCGTCCCTGAATATCGGAAAATTTATTATTTCATGATCACCATGAAATAATAGACTACCAACCACCACATCTCCCACCAGCCCCTCACTGTTTGTGAACAGCAGGTCTAGCGGGGTCCCACCTCTGGCAGGCTCATTTACCAGCTGGAGCAGGAAATTATCCTCCACACACTCTAGGAATCTCCTAGACTGCCTCTTCTCCACTGTGTGGAGTTCCCAGCAGACATCCAGCAGGTTAAAGTTGCCCACAAGATCAGGGGCTGGCAATTTTGAGACATCCGCCAGCTGCTTGTAGAATAATTCATCACCCTCATCATCCTGATTGGGTGGCCTGTAACAGACTCCCACCAGGATGTCAGCCTTATTGGCCTTCCCCCTGATTCTGATCCACAGGCACTCATCCTTATTGTTACTGACTTCAAGTTCTACAGAGTCAAGAGACTCTCTAACATATAGAGCCACTCCTCCACCTCTCCTACCTTACCTGTCCCTTCTGAAGAGCTTGTAGCCATCCATGGCAGCACTCCAGTCATGCGAGTCATCCCACCATGTTTCTGTGTTAGCGACCACATCATAGCTTTCCTTTGACTTTGACAGTACCTGGGCTACTTTAATAAAAAAACGTCCCTCTCATGTGCCAGTGCAGCACTTTTCAGCCAGACCAACTAGCTGCCTGCCCTGCATATGTAGCATCTAATGGAGTTTGACCTGCACATAACTGAGAGACTATTTTGGCTGTGATAATAGCCAACTGTCACAAAATGTTACCTGTTACTGGTTCTGTGCCTTCAGAGCACTTGCAAAATTGCAGGTATCAGTACTCATGTGATTCAAGAGCCTATGGGTTCTTGTGCACTTGCCTTTAGATGATATTCATGTTAAAATAAAATTGCTATGACCTCTCAGGAGAGGAGATTCCAGCCAAGCACAAAGGCTTGGGATGAGTGTCAGGAGCCCTTCCAGCATGTTCCTCCTGTGGAAATAGGCACAGTACAATGGAGATCCAGTGTCTCAAAAAGGCACTGATGGTGAGGCCTGATTTATCATGGAAATAAGGGTCACTGCAAATTTTTGTGGTTTTACCTATGCCTTCTGGTATTATGAACAGATTAATACTACTGTTCTTGAGGAGTAGAGATTATCATTACATTCTGCATCCCTGCTTCAATTTCATTCAATCTCATTGAAAGGGAGCTGTAGTCATCTGACAGAAAGTTTGTGTTCTGGGCAGGTCTTTACAGTTTATTTTAAATCGTGTGACCTATATGTCTTTTTGGGGAAGAGACTTCTTTCCACCCTTGAATTTGGTAAATCCTTTGAGAGTTTACTGTCCTTTTCTAGACTACCTGATAGGATTAATAAAGTAAGTAAAATGCACTAGTAAATATTTAGCTTTTGTGCAGTATTTGGTCATGTGTATCTATTTGAAAATAAGAGAAACAGAAGAAAATTCAAGCACAGCCAGTTCTCCATCTCTCTCTAAAGGAACTCTGGCTCTTCTCGATCAAATTCAGGAAGGCTTGTTCCAGGATAGTTTTGGTTTTATAGTATTACCCACAGGTAAAATGCACCTTTTTATGTTATTCTAAAAGAGGCAAAGTTTGTTAAGAGAAGTAATTTTTGGGGGGGTTAATGGATAGAATGGGGGAAAAATTTTTTCTAAAAGATTTCCACATTTTTCTGGTTGTATCAGAAACAGAAAGGAAATGCTCCCAAGTGTGCAAGCTCTTCCTTAATCCTGGAAGTGGTTGTTCATCTTTGACAAACACCAGTTGGTTTGATACAATTGTCCCACTGCTCTTCCTCTGTTTGCATATTAGACATCTGACAGCTCTGTTAGTGCAGGTTGGAAGAGACCACTTTGAGAGGTCAATAATGAGAGAGAAAGGCACGCACACGTACACACACCCCACCTGGAGTCCTGCATCCAGCCAGGGGTCCCCAGCACAGGAAGGATGTTCACCTGTTGGAGCAAGTCTAGAGGAGGCCACCAAGATGATCAGAGGGATGGAACACCTCTCCTCTGAGGAAAGGCTGAGAGAATTGGGTTGTTCAGCCTGGAGAAGGGAAGGCTTCAGGGTGACCTAATTGCAGCCTTCCAGTACCTGAAGGGAGCCTACAAGAAAAATTGAAAGAGATGTTTTTTACGAGGGCATGTAGTGACAGGACAAGGGGGAATGGATTCAAACTAAAAGAGGGTAGGTTTAGATTAGATATTTGGAGGAAGTTCCTTGATGTGAGGGTGGTGAGGCACTGGAACAGGTTGCCCAGAGAAGCTGTGGGTACCCCATCCCTGGAAGTGTTCAAGGCCAGGCTGGATGGAACTCTGAGCAACCTGATCCAGTGATAGGTGTCCTTGCCCTTGGCAGGGGGATTGGAACTAGATTGTCTTTAAGGTCCCTTCCAACGCAAGCCATTCTATGCTATGATTATTTTGGTGAAGCTTGAGTCATTAATGCCTGGCTCACTGTTATCCAAAAGAGTTTACCAAATTGCAGGAATACTAATAGAACTTCTCTGCTGTGACTCATGCAAAATGATCAGAACCATTCATAATAAAAAATAGCCTAGAAAATATTTCAAAATAATAAAATATAAACTTTTCCTGTGATATAAATAGTCTTTTTATAGTCTTTTTTTTTTGGTCTCACCAATAAACGTCTCAAAGCTAAAATACTTCTCATGGAGATGTGTGTCTATGATAAATTAGGGAGATTTATCACATAGGCATGTATTGGACTACTCCACTGCCTTTGGATCAGAGTTAGTTTGCTCACCTCATGGTTCTTCTGGAAATGTTCAAACTAAGCAGGTGTTATTTTACACTCTTAAAAAGCAGATTCCCTATTTCTGGCTTTATAAGGTTGCTTTCCATAAAGTGAAATTTGGGTAACTCCTCGCTTAGTTTGACAAGTTTTAGGGCAATTGGAGAAGTGTAATGACCCTTAGCAGCAACGTTGTTCAGCATGGGGAAGGTGAAGATTTGTAGGCAGTGAACAATATATTCACAGCACAATTAAAGAATCTTGTTTCTGGTAGATTCAGATGTGGCAGTACCATCATTATGCAGTACATGGCTGGGGTTAACAATTCCCTGCATTTATGTAATTTAGAGATTTACTCAAAAATAAAGCACCAACTTTCAAAAACTGGTATTTAAATGAGCAGTGACTATTAAGACTTTCTGCAGTGATTTATCAGAGATAAGCTCTTTTATAGGAAAATCTCAGTCATCTATTCAGTAATACTGAGTAATCCATTTAATAGTAAAACCCACTGTGCCTCATTTCTATCTACCTGTTCTTTTCCTATCTGTGTAAGTCTAAGATGGAGTTGACTTTTACGCCACCTTGCTGGAGCAATGGAGACACGATTTGTTAGAATAGCTGAGTGTTCCATCTCCTGTCAAGACTGAATTGAATTATGAGTGCCCAGGGCAAAGTTGTTACTAAGATACTGGTAGATTTATCATGACAAGTTATACATATTAGAGCATCTGAATAATCACTCTCAGAGGAACAAAGGAAATATTAACCCTCTTTTATACTCAAAGAAACTGAGTTGTGTGGTATGATTCTTATGCTAATGAGAAAAACTTGAATCAGTTCAGTCTCAGCTGATATGTTCTGATCCATAGATGAGGAGCAAAACCTACTGAAGGCAATGCTATTTTTGGTCCACCTCTATATTACAGAGAAGATGTTAGCTTTGTTGCAAAATGTTAGAGTGTATTGTAGTGTTTACCTGAAATTCCAGCCACTTGACCTAAGAGCACAAAGTTAGGAAACCTTTACATATTGACGCTTTCAAAGACAATTACATGAGAAAAGTAGTTGAAACTGGGCAAGGAGAAAAAGTAACAATGCAGTATTTATAGTAGTTATGAAACTGCCAGAAAGAGTGTATGAGTACAGGGCAAATTCCTTAGTTTACTTTCCAGTTTTGTACATTTATAAGCGTACATAATTATTGTTCAATAAGATGGCAGTGTCATAATGATTGTTGAAATGTTTTGAATTGTCCCTAAGTTCTCTAATGCTTACTCTAACTGATGATGTAACACCATCATTAGTGCAGTCTAATTTCCAATAACAAATTACAAAGGTTTAAATAAAAAGAATTTCTGGCATTGTGCAGAATGAGTAACTTCTATTCCTTGAAAGGTATGGGGGTTTTGTGTATACCTTTTATGGTCAGTACTTTTTCTTACTGTACATTCAGTAAGTCAACATTACTCAAATTAAGGTAGAGAAAATTAATGCAGCAATTCCAGAATATCCAGACACTAAAGGGTATCTGGCCTAAGTCTAATGATGTAAATGCAGAAAACAGCACTACTGCAGAACTGAAAAGGAGGGGTTAGAACTGGATCACTGTAGCTAGCCACATCATCTGTTCCTGTTCATGGATTTACTGAACTACATCCTTATACAAATTACTCTTTTCTTCATACATGAGAGGGTTAGAAGCCTTTTCATTTCCAGCCTAAATATGTTCAGAATTAGTTTAAACCTTTTTATCTTTGTGTCAAATTTGTTCTTTATTTAACAGCTTTTCTCTTTCTGTTTCTCTCCTCTCTCCCATGTATTTATATTATTTGATTTCAGCCTTCATCCTGCTAGATTGAACCAACATAGACATTTCAATCCATTCCAATACCATTCTCCATTTGCTGACCATTTTAGGAGCCCTTTCTTCTGTGTTCTCATTTAAGTCCCTGTATCTTGCATGTGGGTGCCCAGAACTGCAGGTGCTATTCCATTTTGTGTAACTACCAGTGCCTTATATCACATCTTTTTTGTACTTCACTACTCGTGCTAGAAATTTCTCACTGTTCATGTTTTAGGATTACTGTTGCTTTTCTTAGGACCTTTGTCACAATGATGGCTCTGTATACAAGTTGTCTTTTTCCTGCTCTTTTTTCTCTAACTGGTAAGTCTCAGATCAGAGCAGAAATCCCTTTTATTACTCAAAATCCTTTCAATGTCTTAGTGTCCAGTGTCATACCATTCTGATTTCTCCAGGTCTCAAAGTGCTTCCTTTATGATTCTCTGATCTTCCCTTATGATACCATCAGCAGCTTTGGGCTCCAGCAAATTTTGTGGAGGTACTCTTGGATTTTTGTGCCAAAGTCATTAATGAAAATCTGAAGTCTGAGACTGACTTTTGAGATGTTCTAGCAGTACTGCCCTTAGCTTGATACCTCTCCTTTCCTTTTTGTCATTTTCATATGTGGCCAACACCTCACCCACACTGATTCTTGTATCAAATCTTATTTTGTCCAGATGAATTACTGATTTTCTGTCTGGCACACATAGTTATATCAAAATATTTTTCTTAAATCAAGTCAGATGCAGAAGAACTAATCTGTCTGCTGTGCAGATAAAGCCCACCACATTTCACACATGAGAAACAGTAGTTATTTTATCAAAGATTATATGAATCAGACTTGATCTTTTCGTGGTAAGCCTGTGCAGTATTTATTCCAGTCTATTCACCTCAATATGTTCTTACTTTCTTTAAAAATTTGTTCTGAAGCTGTGCCTGCTCTTGAGATCAGCCCTGAGAATAACCAATTTCGCTTTTCCCTCCTCACTTTGTTAAGTATAATCCTTGTGTTTGCTTTTGTATTCTTCTTGCATGACAAATTTATTTAAAATCTGCCTTCCTTGCAAGGCCACATGCAGGACAGAGGAGATGGACTTCATGAGATGGAGTAGGAAGGGCGCTTTATGGTGAAGGAGGGGGCCTGTTTTAAGAAAGGTAACGTTTAACATAAAGCAGATTCTCTTGTAGATTTTACAGTAGTAAGTTTGGCACATAATTGGGGTACTTTCATGTGGGTAGCTGTGAAAACTTAAGCTTGAGACCTAAAGTCTTTATGAGGGCATGAAGAAACTGTGGCTACTTATGTATTGAAACACCAAACTGGGGGACTGAACTGTCAGTGTGACAGGAGCAGGGTCTGCTGCTGCCCATTCTCTGGGCCCAGGGGGTGCCAGGCCAGGCACCATGGCAGGGTTACAGCACAGAAACATGCCATCACCCAGGTGGCTTTATGTCCCCAACCATGTGTCTGTGTTGCTCCTTCTGGGAGGTGGCAGAAATCCCTTCCTCTGCTCAGGCAGCAGAGACACCAGGTTTGGGCCTGAACTGGAGCATAGCAAGGAGTACAGCTTCAGCTGGGATGCCACTTGTACTGTCAAAAACCACTGATAGCTTGAACTTGCATCTTAAAAGCCTTTACTGTGCTGATTTTACTTTCGAAGAAATTTCCCTCATGTCTTTCAGGCATGAGAAGGAAAAAAAAGAAGTCTGTAAATTTTAGCTTCCTATTAAGGCTACTATGGTAAAGTGGAAACCCTTGCAATCGCATTGTCTGAGGAGGTGTTGACCTCTGAAATATAAATAGGTAACACAAGGAGAAATTAGTTGAGTCTGTTTTGAATTAGTTCCATTTTAAGCTGGAACTCATCTGTGGCACTTTGGCAGTGGGAGTGGGATTGGTGCTAATGCTACGTTTGGGCAGCAAGAGACAAAAAACTGTAATAAAAGAGGAGTAGCACGCTCTGACCCCATGACAGCCAGATACATGCAGATACATGGAGCTTTTTGGATGCAGGTTTTCTCCAGCAGGAGCAGAAATATTTGCAATGACCAGGTTTTAGTTCTTCATCCTCAACAGCTTGCAACTGGAGACAGAGGATTTACATTTTTAGTTAAGCCATTCCTCTGATCTGCCATTTTTAAGTTTCTGGCCATTCGGGCTCAAGAGATACTTCTAGATATTGAACCAGGTTGGGATCCGGTTTAAAAATAATCCAAATACAATCCCTAAACCAAAACCACAGAGGTTTAGAATTCAGTTCAGTTCGAATTCTCTGTAATTCCTTGCTGGGAAAAAGTTTTGCCTGCTGAATTTTAATCTAACGTAGGAAAAGTTTCTACTACTTTTTGTAAGTTTAAATGGGAAGGAGTTGAAGTTTATTTTTCTCATAAAGTCAGTCTAGTGCTTCTTTTGCCTTAGTGATTTTGAAACCAACATATCTAACCCGTCCTATTGGCAATGGAGAAATTTAGCTGTTTTTTCAAAACCGTTGGAAATGTCAATTGTTTCTTGATGGTTGGTTTGGAAATGTTATTTCTGTAACTTGCTAGAGTAGATTGGGAAACACTTTCCTTTTCCAGATGTATTACTTCAGGGTTTTTAAATAGATGCTAATAACCTGTACATACAGATGTCACAGTTGGTCAGATTCGGTTGAGAGAAAATTGAAAAGTGCTTTCTTAGGACATGATGGTATTTTTTCAGATGAATTTATATTGTTTAGCTTGTGTTACGAACCAGTTCATTTTAATGAAAGCAAGGCTAGTACACTTGCCACATATGCAATGTCTCTTGAGACATGACTGGGATAATGCTTTGTGAAAAACCAGCCAAGCAATAATCCTAAATTTTGAGAACCAATTTTAAACTGAAATGCAGAAGCAAAGAGAGATCTTATATATACAAGATGACTTTCATTTTTCCTATCTGAAATTGCTAAGTGCCTGGAATGGGAGTAATAGGAGAGGATTTCTAGGAAGGTTAGTTTAGATCTGTTTTCAAATACACCCATAGTCCAACAGAGAAATTTCAGCTGAAGGGTTTTGCCTACTTTTTTTGTTGTTGATGGTTCTGAGAAATCATTATTTTTGTCTTTGTATGTCTCTATTCTGCGATCCTCATGCATACAGACATATTTCTGGAGAGACTGATACTATACTTGGGAAAATAAGACCCTGAAGGAAAAATTAAGCAATTACTCATGGTCAGGGTGGAATAAAGTGATTGAAAAGATATAAATGTCTTCAGGAACCTCAAGGCATGATGTAAAAATTACCTTATTCAATTCTTGTAGTCAACAAGGAGAAAACAAATAATGGATTTAAAATACAAAAGAGAAAATAAAAATAACAACAACAAAACTAGAG
The DNA here is from genome assembly GCF_003984885.1 of Neopelma chrysocephalum. Lineage (NCBI taxonomy): Eukaryota > Metazoa > Chordata > Aves > Passeriformes > Pipridae > Neopelma > Neopelma chrysocephalum. Next base: position 15,553,702 of record NW_020897695.1, on the reverse strand, counting down.
ACTAGATAAGTAGTGGAACAATCTGCCAGGGAATACTGTGTGGTTATTAACACCGGAGACATTATACTTTAGACTAAATTTCCTCCTTATCATCCTGATTCTGATATTTTACAAAGACGTGATCTCAGCAAGTCTTAATGTGTTTTCTGGGCCTCTTTCCTCTCCCTGTCTCCCATGTATTCACTTCATTTATACTCAAGGGCTTGTTATCTCCCAGCGTTCTGCAGGCTTTTTATCTCCCAGCATCATGAGGAGAGAATCTGCACTACTTCACATATCCTGTTCTAGGTGATTCTCTAAGCTTCTTTAGAAACTAAAAGGTTTGGAGTTATAATGAATTATATTTGTTAATATACAATGCAAATGCCCTAGGATATAGAGCAGGAATTAATTTTAAAATGTTTGCACTCTCTAAAACATCTTTCATCAAGCAGCCTGTTTTCCAGACTAAAATACAATGTTTTAAGATACTGGTTTTTTACAGTAATATGACTGAAATACTGGTTTAATGTTTCAACCTATAAAGAAGAGGAATAACATAAAGTAGGGCAATTTTACAGCCTAATTAAACATTTCTAAAACATAACTTTTGATGACAGTAGTTCTGCCTATCCAAAACTATGTAGTTTGAGTAGTTGAGTTTAGTTTTGTATTGGTGTGTGAAGTAAAAAACTCCACGACAGTAGCTTATGAGCAGAATGTGCCACTTGGAAATGTGTTGTTTAAATAGCTTCTCCTGTTAAGCCTGTGGTCTTATTAACTTGATTTTCTGCTTGCCTTTCAAGAGATTAAGTTTGACATCTGAAGAGTTAGTGTTAACTACTGTCCTAGAGATTGATTAATGTTCACAAAGCCCTTTGGACATGCTTGGCACTTACTCACTGTGTTATGGTGATGATCTTGGATAAATACACTAACAAGCACTAAGGTTCAATGTTTCCTGAGCAGCTTGCACCCTGCCACATCACTGTTTTCCTTTTCTGCGAGTAGCAATTACTCACTTTGGTATGTGTTAAAAGAGTATGCTTCAGCAGTTTTATTTTTATTCTGTCAGTCTGACTTTGGGACTCTAACCCAGATAGTTAAAAACATAATTTACAGACTAAGACAATTTGTGAGGAGAGAAAATAATTTAGGTGGTTGTGGTTAGATAACTAAGGTGCAGTTTTCATGATGAGTTCATGACCTTTGCCTCACCAAGTCCAACTGGGTTCCAAGAGAGATTGTATTCACAAGGAGTGGGAAGATTTGCGTTTCCCCCACAGACCACTATGTTGTCGCTGCTGTGCTTAGCACTGCTGGTTGTCCATGGCAGACCAAGAATGGAATAGCAAGTGGGCTGTAGACATGCTAGGGGGTGTTCCCAGCCTGGGGTGTATTGCACAAGATTTTGCCACTGGCCAGTTTCTTCTTGCTCACATTTTACTTTCACAAAGTGGAGGGAAAAGATGTTATTTGGCAATTTGGTTCATGTATGTATAAATATGCATCTTTTAAAGGAGATATAGAGTTTGTAGAGATGCAGAAGGGGAGGGAGGAGAGGTGTAAGAGCGAAGGTGGGTTGTTCTATATGGAGCTGTAGTAGTGGTGGTCCTACACGAATTTTCAAAAAAGCCAGGGACAGCTAGTAGGTGTGTACATCCTGGTTCTTGAGCAAGCACTGTAGTTTCAGCATAGCTCAGAACCAGATCTGACATGAAAAATGAGTTGCCATTTGCTCTAGGATGTGTAATACAGTGAATTCCCTCACCTTAATCACAGACAATCTTTTTTTTCTTTTATTATTGCTATTGATGTCCTTTCCCTCTTTGGCTCAGTCTGTTACTTTGTTTGGCATATTATCTGGAATTGATTCAAAGCAAGTGGTTGAATTTGGAGTGCTTTTGTTTTGTTTCATTTTCTGTAATGGCAGAGGAGCTGGGTGAGTTTAGCTCACTTTCCAGGTAGCTGGAAGTTTGTCCTCACAGCTTTCACACTTTGGAAGCTGGCCTGACTGCTTAGGCAGAGGTATCAGGCAGCCAGCCTGTCTCATACCACACCATGGGGGCATTGAAAGTAGCCTAACAGCCTGTCACAAAAGTGCACCAAAGGAGGCATCTCATATACAGACACCCTTTGTGTGAGTACAAAGTGTTTGTGCCAGGTCTGCATGGGTAATTTAGTTGTAGACTTTTTTTTTTCTAATAGAAGAATACCTTGGTACCAGGAAAAAGATTATTTTCCTCCCTGACTTGGCTGTTGGTTTGTTAGCTTTTCCATCTGCTCATTTGGGTTTTTTTCCCTTGCAGTTGTCCTGATGTTGCTTACTTGTAAGATCAAATATCCCCAAAAATATGTTCTTTCCACTAGTTGTCTTACACAAAAGTGTAACCACGTAGTTTCCTTCTGATTTTAATGCATAGGTCTGTGTGAGGGAATGGGGAATGGAAGCTGCTTAGGTAGCAAGGGGAGACCTAAAACAATCTGTAGATTTCCCAGGTTACTGTTTGCAGTGTTTTCATAGACTTCTTTAAGTTTTGCTTACAGATGGAGCCTTAGCCAGCCTAATTACTTAAAGCAGAGTTAATTTTAAGTGACCGCTCCTCTCTTGTGAACCGAAACAGCATGGTGTGTATTTCAAATAATAAACAGAGTATATTCTTGGTGAAGTATCTCACAGAAGGTCTTTGGAGAGGCATGAGTTATAACTTGTAATGCAGTCTATGTAACTTTCTAATAAAGAAAATGAGTAATTAGAGGTAAGTGTGTGCTTTTTAGCAAGAATCCCTTCAGGAGGAGAAGCAATAAGCTGGTGCTCTCTAGAAGAGTCAGAGTAAAAAGGGAAAAGTCAACAATCCTGTCACGAAAGGCAGTTTCTCAGTGTACTGATTTTGAGAGGGACATCGAGGAGATGCACAAGCAAAGACAGAAGTGTCCGCTTCTGCACCCAAAAACTTCTGACCCCAGCCCTCAGAGTTCTGTGTCTGAGGTGCTGCAACAGTCATTAGAAAATGTGCCAGAATATAGCATTTAGCAATGAACTTTGCCAATAGGTATTGTAGGGCTAAAAAGAGTGGTTACACAGTGTGACTGCCTTTATGCTAGTCTTTATAAATACCTACCTCCCCCATTGCTATTGTCATTCTTCCTGATATGTCTGGAGATATGGTTAAGCCTAGTTTCTCTGAGACCTTAGGATGCAACAGGTAAAGGAACAGAGTATCAACATGCAGCAGATGTGATAAGATGCTTCCCTTGATAGGTCTGAGCTTAACTGGCCAGTAACACTATCTGTTTCTGTTGGACTTCAAGTAGACAGTCTGTGGGCTTAGAAATTGTCAAAAATGCTTCTTTATATGGTGGTTTGGTTTGAGTTTTTTAAGCTTTCACGTAGCCATCATTGCTTTGTGTGCTTTGCAAGATGTCAAGAACCTGATAGATACCTGACAGAGCAGCAGCATTATCTTTTGTAAGAAGGTTTTGCATAGTATGTTTATTTGTTAAACAATCTTCTGTAGATTCTGCTTTATATGTGTACTTCCCTCTTGTTCTATATGTTTACTAGAAGTGACCATAAAGACTTCTTAGTCCCTAAGCAAATTTATTGCATTAATCAATTAACATTCTGATGATCTTAAAGGTCTTTTCCAACGTGGATGAATCTATGATTCTATATTGTTGTTCAGGGATACTGTAAATATGCCAGAGCATAATTGCAGATCTGTGCATGCTGATCTATGTCTTTTTTTCCCCAAAAGACTCTTTTTGGTATGATGAATACAAGAAATTGTTTTTTCATACCATTTCCACTCTCGAGGATTAGTCAAATGACTAATTTGTATGAAGTGCTCCCTCACCTCTGAAAACAACACTCCAATTTATCCATCAGGTTTTAAAACTACACTTTCTTGTTGTTATTGATCACTGCTTTTTTAATACTGGGAGTAGTGAAGGAATGAAGAGGGAAACAGAGTATTTTCCTGTTGCCCAACAGTGTGCTGTGACAGATTGTAGAGACAGTTCAGATTTATTTATAACTGGCACCTGTTTTGTCAGAAATAAAAATCTGCTTTTGAAAGAGATGGGGAACCCTTATCAGCACGATGCTGACTCTTTGTAATCTTTGTCATTTCCTTGTTGCATGTAAAAGCCTTTTTGGGAACTGTCCTCTTTGCACTTTGGCTTTCTGTTTGCTTTTCCAAACCATGGTGTTCAGTCTTCAGGTCTATTCTAAGCAGGAGAGGTGCAGTGAGGTCTCTCTATTTACTGAGAGTTGCAAAAGGAGTTATCCTTACAAAGTCAGCCTGCCTGTGTGGACACCCCTGTCTTCATTGCTTTCTTTCAGTTCACCATCAGCTCTGGATTGGCAGGGTGAGTCTGCCAGGATATTGTTCTTCAGCTATCTCCTTATTGACACCTCTGAACTGCTGGATCTGTTGGTAGTGATAAGTGTGGGGCTTTATTGTCTTGTGCTGCAATAGTCAGGGTTCTTCCACCACTTTTATTTGGGACAATGAGAGAGGTGAATTTTTAAATAGTGGCTTCTTCATTTAATGATATTTTGGGGAGAGGAGATGTATTTCTGACAGAGCAGCAGTCATCTTCAAAATGAATCTGGGTAAGTTACTGAAGAGCTTGGGGCTCCATATGCCATGAACATCCTAGTCCTGAAACTTCATGGAATCCTTGTTTTTCATTGCATAGGAGAATTTATTCTCAGCCTTGAGAAAGCTTGCAGACTGTAGGAAGCCTTTTATATGTGCTTTTTTTTCCAGTTTCCCTCTATAGCTTCTTTATAAGTCTCAATAGGTTCAGAGACATGGTGCCTTATGCTTTTATGAAGAGTTTGAGTTGCAAATTTTTGCTGCATGTTTAGCAATTTCATATTGTTTCTTTTCCAACTTAATATGTGATCAGGTAAGGGAAGACATTGAATGTCTCTTGTAGCTCTGTGTTGCTAGGTAATTTTGGTGGCTTTTGTTCTAATACCAGTGGAGTGTTCTAAAGACAACTTTTCCCTAGGAAAGAAAATTACATGATTGGCATCAGTATTACTACTTCGTTATTGCACTGACATTGCTAGTGACCTTCCTTGCCTTAAATTACAGTTTCCCTATCACATGCCAGAAAGGTAGTCAGAGGTTCAAATTATTGCCAGCAGACTACAACGATCAGCAGTATAGATAACTTGGCAATCACTGTATTTCTGCAGTATTAGGTGTACTTTTTCCTATATGTTCTACGTGTTACTGAGAGAATTTTTGATTGTGTATAAAAATGGTCATGGCAGTAGTTATTTTAACTGTATTGCATCTTCAGGGAGAAGCATAAATTACAGTGCTTCTTCTCCTGAGAGCTAGTGAGAATTAGTTGCTGTTTGGTTCTTCTGTTACTGGCAAATAATAATCCCAGAGGAGGCTGTACCAAGTAGAGATGATATTTCCAAGGTCCATATTGCACCCTTCATTTGTGGATCTTGCTGCACTTCTGAAAGTGCAGTGGATCTTTCCACCCGCCTCCTCTCTGATCAAATATTATCATCTCCATTCTGTGAAACTGGGGAAAATAATTGAGGGGATAAATGACTCACCCGGAATTAAGCAGCAACTCAGTAAAAGAAAACACAGATCTCTCTGAAAATTCTATCCCATGGCTCCCAGGTGCCTTTCAGACAGGGAGATAATATTTTTGAACTCCTCTCTCCCTGGAACTTTGCAAACCAGTTTCCCAGGGCTCTGCATCACTGCATCCCTCGTCTCAAAATCGTGCTGATGCTATTTCAGGATGCTTTTCTTGATGAGTTTCAGGGTGCACAAGATCTATTAATACCAAGCCCAGCACAGAGGGTGACTCCTCACCACAGGTGTCTGTCTGCCTCTAGGTTTGACAGCATTATTGCCAGGTGACCGTGTTTATATGGCTGACTGAATAATGTGATTGATTTAAGCTGCCTGCCTGTTTTCGAAATATTTGAGAATACGCAGCAACCTTATCACTTTTATTTATTATCTACTTACTCAGATCTATTCAACTTCTTCTTTGTAGACCAATTGTACATCTGACATCTTGAATGAGATGTCTCATTTGTGATTAGCAAATTATCTTTCATATACATTCCCAATGTCATGGGTCCAAGCTTTAAATTTACAGAAAAATGACTCTTGAAGTCACCTCAACTTGATCCCCCATAGGATCATGCATGGATTTTGAAAATAAGGGTTTGGGTGGTTCCTAATTTCAAACATTCCCTTCATGATAGATATGGCTTTCATACCAGTTTCTTGAATTCAAGAACTTCACAAGGGAGGTCAGAATGCCCATATGCCATTTTAAAGAAGTGATGGGGATGACTAGTATCAACACAGCAGTTTAGCAGGGTCAGAAAGAAAGCAGAGTTTTCTTAAGATCAGGGGCAGTACCTTGCTTAAAGAGGTGTATTACCGTGTCTCTGCCTGCTGTTTTACCTTTGGGGGAAGGGAGAGCTTATCTCTGTGTTACTCCCAAGTATTCCACAAAGCAAATTCTAAGATTAAAAAATCGTATTTTTTTTTCCTCCTTTTAGTGGAAACTAATTATATATACATATATATACACATAGTCTACATTTAACGTGGAGGTAAAATGTCATGAGTCCTTCCAGCTGTCAGCGAGTTTCTGTTGAACTAGTGGCCTTTTGTTCATACCGGTTTGGACAGTGAGGTGACACAGCAGCCTGCTGCCTGATCTGGCACACTGGTCCTTTCCTGGACTCTGTCCTGCGTGTAGAAATCCCTGTTGTCCTATTCAGTTCACCACAGCAACTTTGAAGTTTAAATCTCTGCTGTACTTCAAGCCAAACACTTAGTGAAACATCACCACATAATCTGTGCCCTTTCAAGACAGGTTTATGCAAATATGCAAATACCTGACTGTTCTTGACACAGCTAAAAGAAATTCAACCCTGATGATGTTCTGTCTCATGGGAAAAGGTGTTTAGAGATGGGCCAAAAAATGAAGGTACAACTTTTTTCTTCTTTCTCAATTGATTTACTTTTCCCTGTTGTTTTCTACTAATCCACAGTGGAACAAGGTAACATGTCAAATCTGTTTACTCCTAAAATAGTCTGGAGCATTTGAATATCTTTGTTGTAATTTAGGAAACAACTGACAGACAGAATTGTGTTGGGTGGACTAAAAGTATACACTGAAGGAACCATATAAACTCCCAGGTAGAAATTAGCTATTTTTTTTTGCCAGTGCAATTTAGGATGAGAAATGAACTAAGTTTCTTCCTCTAAGTTCCAGCTATAGATCAGCTAGAAGCTGGAAGGACTACTTGTGTCCTGAGAGGTGGCATATTGACCTACAGCTTCAAGAATTGTGCCAAGAAAGGAAAATCAACAAGATCTTCACCTGATTTATGTAGGCCAGACATCTGTGACTTGCCTTTCGAAGGTGATCTCACAGAGGTGTAATTAAAACTTGATGATGAATAATCATGATGATTTGTGTCCCCACATTGCAGCCATGTGTATGTTTTTATGTGATTATAAATTTGGTTAGTCCCTGCTTGTGAAAATGAAGGTTAGAAAGTGCTGGACTTAAGGGCCAGAATTTTGCACACAGCTCTTATGCAGAAGGTCTCCAAATATTTCTAAGGCTGGAACTCTGTTTCAGTTTAGAACTAGTCAAATTGCAAGTTAGTGAAAAAATAAATTCAAGTACTTTTTAATTAGTAAATTGAACAGCCTCTAAATTTACTCACTCTGCAGAGAGAGGCAGTCCTCTGATATTAAAGCCTCTGACTTGGGGCTGGAGAGAGTGGACCAAGACAGCAGTTTGTAACTCAGTCTTGCTCTGGTCTCAACACCATACCAGTAACACAGTACTGCCTTTTCCTTCATCCTCATCTCACCTATCAAAAGGAGAAGGAAAGTATTGGGGCAAGGGTTATCTTTCATTAGATATTTTAACACTCTGAGCAGAACATAGATGTGACCAGAGCTGAAGCCTGAAGATTTTTACATTTAATTGTATTACTTTGTATTATTTTGGGTGGAATTTTCATAGCATACAAAAACTACCATGGAAATAGACCATGGATTTTCTTCTTTGCTATCTGGATGGGTGAAAATTTTGAAGGAGCTGTTTATCATTTGGTTTTGAATTATTCCTAGGATTTGTTTTTTACTTTAAGACATTGATCCTGCTTTCTAACAGGCCTAACTTTCTCTGTTTATATCAATAACAGTCATTTCTACTCTTCCGTTTTGAGACTGAAAGGCATAAAACATAGTATGTTACCTACTTATAAAAAAAAGGTGGGGGGAGGTGGCATCTCTGATTCTGCATGCAGAACAGTCAACACAGTAGATACAGTTTGAGGCTGTTTATCATAAGGAGCATGAGTTAGAACCAATGATCAATTTTCTGAGAATCCCTAGCCTTTGTGTTAATTTTGATTTATTGATTTTTATGGGCAGGAGCAGTGAGAAACTCAGGCTTTGAGGAGGATCAGAAAGGCCAGTGCGTGTCGAGGGTTATTGCCTTGTTTCGTGCTGTGATTTATACAGTGAAGGTACTGGCTGCATTCTTCTGCTTGGTGTTATTTTATTTCTTCTCATCATTATAGTATTTCATGGCTTAAAGACAAGTGCCCTCTGAGAATCTGTTCTGTTGTGTCTCTGACATTTTTACAAGCTGAAGGTCTGATTATTGGAAGTGCTGAGCCCTTGGAGCTCCAGTGGAGTGAATGGAAGCTGAAGGTGCTCTGAAAAACATGCTTGAGGCGTTTTATTCTTTAAAAGTGATTGAGTGGTTCCTCTTAAATATAGGTCTCTGCTTTGACTAATTCCCCCTTGACTGCAAATCCTTTGAGGTAAATGGAGTTTACTTGATTACAATGAAACCTGTGCTCCAAGTTTAAGTCCTGTCCTTGCCACATAGCTGAAGAATTGATTAGATCTTAGTAAATCTGATGTTAAAATTAGGATTCAAGTTTGCAATTAAGCTTCTGAGTTTTGTTTTATAATTTTAATACTGAATGCTAGGAAAGATCAGAAACCATTTTTCTTTGAGGGTTCAGGTGATTCTAAGCACAATTCATGTTCCTATGGCAGAATTGCTGGTGCAGTAGAGGTAACTAAACACACTGAAAGGGCAGTTTTGTGTCTAGAGGAGGTACCAGACCAAGTGTCTGCAGCTGGTGCAGGGAGTCAGCCTGCCTGAGCTATTCCCATTCTCTTAAAAAGAGTCTCTAATTCTCCGGTTCCACTGGGAGAAAGCAGATTCAGCCTCAGGAAAGAGTGATTTATCCCAGTGCTTGATAATTCTGCTGTTCTTGCAAAGGAGGAAGTTGCCTAAGCAGTGGATGTTTGATCCTGAAGTAAGGGAAGATGATGCTGTTCAGGCGAGTGACTTTTGCCAAGTTCAAAGGAGCACTCATGCAGAGGTGAAAGCTGAAGCTGAGAGATTTGGGGACTAGGTATATGAAGAAAGGCTTAATCAATTTTACTTTTTTTGTTATCTTTTTAAGAACATAAATAGGTAACCTGCTCAAGTGGCCCTGCAAGTCACAGCAGAGTTTAAAGATTCTTTTCAGTTCTTAGCTAAAGCCACTTCTGTTCCCAGGTTGCTCATATGTGCCCGGAGGCCAGCATTGCTTCAGTCCTTAATTTTTGAAAATTCATTCTTTGCTTCAGGAGACTCACAGCACACTCTTGCTTTTCTGTTTTGTGATCCTCACTACAGTATTCTTAATTTTTTTTTTCTTCCTTAAAGCCAGTATTTGATTAAAGGAAGTTTGCGTGTTGTTTTTTGGTTTTGTTTTTTTCCTTTTTGTTATTTCTGTCTCAGATAAGGGACAGATTATAGAAGATCCATTGCTTTTGTTTCCAGTTATTTTCAAAGAACAAGTTTAATCAGTTACATTCTCATCTTTATGTCTGTCTAGATTTCTCTGGTTACCTCTGTGATATATTCGTTAGTGTGGTACATCAGCTGCTATGCCAGCAGAGCTTCATATTTCAGTGTGTACATTGATCTAATACTATTTTGTGAGTGATAGGGTCTGGTGTTTGGTTTTCATCAGGCAAGATGGACCATACTGTTAGTAGTGGCAGAAGTTGTTTTGATGAGATTTGTACTTTTTCCCTTTGTCTCTCTATCCTGAACTGAGCAGCAAAACTTGGCACAAACAAAAAACATAGAGAGACTATTCAGGCAAACAGGTAGTTGCTTCCTCTTGTTCTTGCTGTTGGTCTCTTACAGATGGTCTATACTGTGTTTTGTTGTCTTTAAGACTGTAGATCAAGGCTGGCTTTTCACAATGATGTTTTGACATCCCTTACTCCAAGAACTGGGATTTCACTCAGTTATGCTGTTTTTTAAATTTTGTGGCAAATTGTATTTTATGTTTATTTTTTGAAGCTCCTGCCTGTACGTCTTATTCCACGCCCCCTTGTTTTTCTGTTTTTAGCCAGTGAGACCTGCAACGATTTCCATCCCATGTTCTTCACCCATGACAGATCGTTTGAGGAGTTCTTCTGTATCTGCATTCAGCTCTTGAACAAGACATGGAAGGAAATGAGGGCAACTTCAGAGGACTTTAACAAGGCAAGAAAAAGAGTGGGGTGGGAATAACTGGGTAGAATGATGAAACAAGACCATATATTCTTCCCTAGAGGCACAGGCATTTACTAATTCCCATTCTGCTGAATGCTGTGGAGTTTTATCTGTTCGGATTCTTTGCATATCAGAATGCCAGCATTTAGAAAGTGGTGGGTAGGGAATGGGAGGCATAAGGGAAGTTCATAGAACCTTTTCAGTCATATTGCGCTGCAGACTATGAGACTACAATTCTGGCTTGAGGGGAAATTCTGCCTTTTTATGTTAGCAATATTATGCTGAAGTGCTGCAGCCTCCAAGGTTGTAAATAATGCAGAGAGAGTACTGCAGTGATAATTCTGTGCATCCCTTTCATTTCATGTGAGCACTAACAGGATAAAATATTCAAGAGTGGACACAATCATGACAGACTGCTGCGCAGTTTAGCCTGCTAAAACAAACAAAAAAAACCCCAAACAACCAAACACAAATAAATCAAATAAAAATCCAACCAAAATGCTCCTCAGTATCTCACCCTTTTTATGGTAAGAATTCTGGAAGCTTCAGCCAATCTCCTCACCCTCAAAAAACCCATAAAGAGCAGATCTGTCTTAATGGTCCTTAGACATCCTATTTTAACTGTCATGAGGCTGAACAGTATCTCTGGCATTTTGTAAGAATGACAAACTCATGCTTTTGTGGCCAGCTGGCATCCTTGTCTTTGTTGGGATCCTCTGATTGGATCTTAAGCTTCTCCCTGGGAGATGTTGGTTATAGAACTATTGGTTGAGAATGAAAAGTGAGACTGCTTCTCTGTGTCAGCACATGCCATAGAAGCGCCTTGAAGTCACCAGACTCAAATGCTATGTGAGAGCCAGTAAGAATGATCATGCCTAACTTCTAATTGGAATGGTCTGTTATTGAAGTGGTCTCAGTGTCCATTTTCTTCTGCAGAGTGAAGGTGAATTCTTAAGTCATGGTGAGGAATAACCTTTGCTGAGTTCTTTCAGAAAAGTTAGTTGGCAGCAGTACCAAAGCCCTGGCTAAAGAGAGAAAGGAAGTCCAAAGTGCATGGTGTTGTAGCTAGATGACCTAGAGGCTTGTTCTTGCATGGAATTTCTGAGACACTTCTCTTATCTAATGATCTAGGAACACAGAAGGAGCAATAGCAAGATAATTCACTGAACGGTGTAGGATGGTTAAAATCAAGAGCTTAAAAAAGCAACTCTTAAAAGACTGCTTCATAATATGTTTTAAATAAATGTATTAACAACTGCATGTTACTTACAGGCCTTCTGTCTGTAAACATGTAGACAAGTTGAAGGACTTGTCTACATAATTTCCCACAACTTGAGTTGAAATAATATTAGTAATTCTAGGGGATTCAGAAAAAGAATGATTTCATTTCTGGTAACAGCCCAGATCACCCTAAAAAGAAAACAAAGAAATTTACTTTGCTGTGTTAGCATTGTTGTGGAGATTCATGGGAGATCAGGTAGTTTTTTTCTCTGATCTGACTAGTTTGCTATTTGTGTTTTCTGTTACTGAAAAATTCTGCAACTTCACCCATCAGTTCTTTTGAGTCCGGCAAGATTGGCAGTAGGTCTTACTGCATGTGTCATTGAAAACACAGGAAACTCTGTGGGGCATATCTGAAACATTTGCCACTGGGCTATTAGGATTTGTGTCTGGTGGTGGCACGATGGTGCATGGTCCTGGACCCAGGGTCTCTGCCTTCAGAAATCACTCTTGATTTTGTAACTGTTTTCGTAAAGGGGAGGAAATGCTAAACTCTTGAGACTCTCATTTCTAACAGTTCTGTAATTATTTTCTGTTTATCTAAATCCTTTCTTAGAGTCATAAGGAGATTTTTGTGCTCTTACCCACTTCAAATGACATGTGGTGGGGATATGCATTACTCAGCTGATAAATGTCTAAAGGGATCCGTGAGTGAAGCAAACAGTGTTGTTGTGTGGGCTTGTGAAGCACTTCAGGGTTTGTGGGGGATGATACATTATATAGTGGTACCCAAGGTTTACCCATCTGCTTGGTGGGTGACAGCTGCCAGTGCCAATGGCTTTACCAAACTTAACACCACCATTTTTAATCCTTACCTGGCAAGAGGCATTGGTGATCACTGCTTGTTAGTATTCTATCTGCATCTTTCCTGTTTCTAGGCAGACACTTTTGAAAACTTGGCGGCCAAGGGCCATGTGGACCCGGGGAGCATTCAGCCCATACTTTCAGAAGCGAATGGGAAGAAAACAGACCTCACAAGATGCAGTAGCTTAGATGCTGTGTGTAGGGATAGATACAGTTTTGGAAGTATTTGTAATAGAAAGCTAGAACTGGTCTCACTTAGGAAGACTGCAAATGCCTTCTCAAATGGATTAGATGGTTTTTTTCCCCTTCTGCATTTCAGAGAAAGTCGCAGGGAGAAGCTGTGAGCAAGCGCTCTCTCTCCCTGGTATGCACAGAGATAACATGTTTGCAGACATGTACAAGGCCTCCTTGGGCCAGAGAGGGTAGGGCAGGAGAAAGAGAAGATAGAAAAAGCCTTGGAGAAGGCGGAGCCTTGCCTTTTCTTCCCTGAGGGCCCGGTGTGCAGCATCATTAAGAAATGGTCCTTGCATCTGAAATAGACCTTTTTTTTTAATCCTTCCACTTCCCTCCATATGTTTCACCTTACACTGTGAAAAAAAAAATCTTCTGTCTTCTCTTTGTGTTGCTATTTTTCAGTTTCAATAACTTGATTGTCATGGTAATGTATGAAACACCACTTTGTTATGGTTTACTACCCACCTGGCTGATGGGATCGTTGGTTTTATTCCTTCCTCCCTCCCTTCCTCCCCCAAAACCTCCAAAACAAAATTGGACACTCAGTATATTGGATGGTAAGTCTTGAGACCTGGAGATTCTGCCAAAAATCTAGACCACTTGCTTTGATCTTTAATCATACTTGAAAAAAAGGAGCTTTTAGCTTAGTTTTAAACTTTTGATTAATCACAATTGCTGGTACATTAAGGGTCTGCAGGAGGTCTGTGTGCACATACAGAGATTTATTTCCTCCTTTCTTGCATTGGGGAATGACAGGCACTAAAAGAGGTGAGGTGATTGAATATTTCCCCTCAGGTTTTAGTGCCTGTTCTCAAGGCTTTTTTAAACCACATATTAAGACTTTCTTTTGATGACAAAATGCCATACTGTGCCATCATGGTTCTTCAATTCATGTTGTGGAGATTTCATATAGATTTGTTCATTTATAAAATTTCAACTATAATTAAACCAGGACTTTGCTCATAGATGGAAGAATTTTATGGTGTTTTAGTGAAACATGCTTTGTCCAATTCTTATTCATTATAAGAGACATGTTTTGTGAGCTCTTGCATTAGAAAAACTCTTTTGATCTCTTGTGGTGATAGTATGATACTGTCAGACCTAAATTCTTTATTGCAGTCTCTCTATATACTAGTAGATGTCTGAATAGAATAATTCAGACAGGCAACTAAGCTTATATTATGCCTTTGTAACATTTTAGGACATACATAATTCATGTCTTGTGAGTTTCCTAGAGAAATTAAGATGCAGTTGTATAGAGAGACATGCAAGTGGCAACAATTCCATTTGAAACCTTTTTGTTTTTATATGAGCCTACAGATGATCAAAGGACACTTTATAAGTTCTGTCCTCCACAGTCATTTGTGAGCAGAGAGCATGGTTTATGACTTTGAAAATATAATTTAGTCTCCAAGCTTTACATAATTCTACATGTTTTATTGCAGCAGAAGAAAGCATTGTGTATTGATTTTTGGAGTCAGTGCTGACAGTAAGAAAGCTGGACTGAGTTATCTCTCACTCCAGCATCTAGAAACCTTCATCACCATGCCCATTTAAATAGGTGCCCATCAGTCAGTTTTCCCTCACGTAGGGACCACTGCTAAGGGTAATCAGGCTCTGCTGCCACACGGACTAAGAAGTACTTAAATTGATTCAGGGTTTATCGTGTATTTTTAATATGATGATAGGTGGAATTCAAAGTACCTGCCCCACAGTAAAATTCCCCCCTGGGGCCAAATGAAAGCATATTCCCAAAGAAAAATTTTTTATTGATCCCCACTAGTTGTTCTTAAATAAATGCACCTATGTTGCCCTAATGAGGATTTAAATTGAGATCACTACCTTTTTAGTGATCTTGTTGTAAAATACACACATTGCTTCTTGGTGTAGAAGGAGACAGCAAGTAGGACATTATGTAGGGGATGAGATTATCCTCCTACTTCTGGTTTCCAGAGATTTCAATCGGCTGCTTTTTTACATTTGAAGTTCACATGCTAATAGGAGGAAGGGTGAGCAAATGTGTTATTTTAATTGCAGGACCAGCCATAGCTTGTCTTATTAGACCTGCAGAACAGTATGAACAATTTGCTAATTCTGTACCTAGTGTAGTGCCGTCTTAAAAAAGCACATTAAGAATAAAAATAACTGCTTCCAGCCCCAGTGTGGAAGGAAAAACACAAAATTTTTTTACTCACCTAGCAAAGTGTTGAAGCTGCATTGTAGAAAATGGGCACAATGTGGCTGCTTTTATTAGTATATTAGCATAGTTTTAGGTTTTTAGATGGCCAAAAATGACTACTCATAACAAGATTCAGATTATCATTTCAGCGTGGCTAAGGTTAAGTATGAGATGCCAAAACTGAAAAACATTAAAGTACTATGGTGTACGACACTTGAAATCAGAATCTGCCGCATTCACTAAAACTAGAGTTTTAAGGAATAGGAAAGTGGGATGAGGTTGGCTAATGATGCTACCAATGCATTTTTCTCATTACTGGGCGATCTAGTTTATTTACCCTTTGGACATGTGTTTGAGATCTTAATAATAAGAATATAATATATATAATATATAAGAATATAATAATAATAGTAAATATTTTGTAATAAGAAAAATATTCTCAGAAAACTCAAAACCCTCTGGTTTCAGCATTCCGCTAGCATTCATTTCACAGTGGCAGACCTGGGTGTCCTAAGGAACTTCCCTTGTGGTATTTGGCTGTTTCAATGACACACCAAGCTGCATCACTGGATCCCCCTGCACCAGTGGGGTCTGCTCAGCAAGATGATAATTCCGCTGACAGGTATACACATAACAAACTGCCTGTGTGGTAATCAGAAGAGTAGACATTGCTCACAGCAGCAACAGATGCAAACAATAAATGCCCTACGTGAGTCCTGTAATTAAATAGCAAGGCAAACACTGAGGCATTTGATAACCACAAAAGATGTTTATGGCTCATGCTCAGACCCTGCAAACATTTTTCGTTGCTCGCTGACAAGATAACAGAAAAGGTAACCAAGCATAACATAAAAATGAAAAATACTATTTCCTTTCTCAGTGGCAGTTTGGAAATGCCATGCCACAGGTTTCTCTCAGCTTCTCTAGTGTCACGCTTTCAGCAGTTGTAGGATGAATGATTGTGTAAGGCTAGGTTCAGAATATGCCTAAATGTTCAAGGGCAGGCTCTTAAGAAGCATACTTGTGTGAGTGGTTGTTTGTGTGAAAACATGTTGTGGGCCAACACCACCATTAGACAATGTGTTAATCCCATGAGGAAACAAAGGTCTAGAGGGTCATTTTGAGAGGGTCAGAGCAGCAATGTGGCAGAGGAGATGTCACCAGCTTTGCTGGGTCCTCTGCAAATTAGGGACACACCAGGAGCAGACTGTGTACAGATCCTGACTGAAATGCCCCCCTGGCTGCAATTTTGCTGTTCTAATGCTAGTCCTTGCCACAGCAGCTCTGTGCCTGACCTGGAAGTGGCAGGGTTTTGCCGCACTCCTGGAGGAGCAGCAGGTCCCCAGCACGCTCAAGTTATCCCCTCTAGTGGCACTAACAATATCCTGCACTTTTCTCCTCTTGCAAGCTAGCCAAGCTTTGACAAACCACATTTTACAGGAAGGAGGGAAAGGCACCCAGAGCTGAAGTGCTTTGGCAGTGAAGCAGCTACAGGGTCAAAATCAGAACCAGGATATCTGGCCACTTGCTCCAGCCTCCTCCATCACCCTGCCACAGCTGCAGCAGCAACTCCAGCCCCAGAGTGGTTCTTTCCCCTGTCTCTGTGCCCCTCTTTCCCCACACTGCACTGCATGGGGATGCTTAGAGAAGGATGGCAACTAATAGCTTCAGGAATAGGAAAGAACTGTTACCTCAAACAGGAGAAAAATTAATACAGACAAACTTGAAAGTAAAATCCTTTGGTCAGTCTGTAAATCTGTCTCCTTTTCAATTCAATTCAATGAAAGAAGGAAAAGGGATGGTGAATAGCTCTTCATGGATGCCCTCCAAAGCATTATTGTTTTCTTATGGGTCTGAAGTATATGAATTTACCTTCTTTTGGGAGAAGCTTTGGAAAGCTGTTCTATTTGTATTTTACTAGTGGGAAATGCCAGGCTAGTGGAATGATTGCACCTCTCTGTTAGCTTTATTGCACCTTCCCTTGAGAATGCTTTGTTTGTATCAGTCAGGGATACTGCAAATAAATTATTCTCACACAGAATGAATTCAGTATTCCCCAGGCTGGGGCAGATTAGCACAAATTAAATCCCAAATTATCACACCTGAGGCCAATAGCACTTTATTAGCTTTTATGGGAAATAGAAAATTGCTATAAATATAACGTATCATTAATTGTGTAATGCATGAATTTATAAAAAAATTATAGCAATTAACATTTTGCAAGTCTGCTGCATATCTTACACAGAAAATGAGACTTTTTAATTGAAGAAAAAAACTCCCTTCAAATACAATAGAAATCTTTTAGAAGAGCAAAATTGGGGTGCAAAAAGATTGTTAGGTCTATTCATTAGCAGCCCCTTCCTTAAGAATGGTCTGTTTTAAGCAGTGCAATTTAATGTGATGTAGGAAGAGCTTGTTGAAGACCTTTCCCTAGCATTTGGTCAGTGTTCCCTCTATGCTTTTTGTGGCCTAGATATTCCAAATGTATGCCTTCATTGGCTGCTCATTTCAGAATGGTTCTGTTTAGTCTTCTTTGTCTCTGTGCATTTATCTACATCTGTCAGGTCTCCAAATGTGTCCCACTGCGTTTGTCAAAGAGAGTTTATTACTTGTCTGTTGCTCCTGGCTGCAGGAACCTGAGAAGGGGTGTTTAAGATGCTAAAAATGCAGCTTTCCTCTTACTGAGGCATCAGTCTGTAAAAATCAGATTTAAGTATTCATACTCCAAAGGCTGGGACTGTCAAGCTCAAAGGGACTGAACAAGAGTATTGCATTTTTAAATCTAGTTGGTTGTTTCCCTTTGAAAATTTTTCAGTCTGAACTAGCATTGTCAAGAATGCAAACGCATTTTAAAAAATTAATTTGTGAAATGTAAGTTGCTAGGCTGCCTAATGAAGCAGTAAGGAGCCACACTTGCCCTTTTTCTGCACTCTGTAGCTTATGAACTATTTTTTGAAGTTCAAAGACTTTTTTCATTTAAAACATATCTTTACTATTTTCTGTCTTTGCCACAAGGCTTTGAAAGTCTCTAGAAATAGGGTCATATCTAGTTATAGCTGAGCGATCCTTCTCCAGTGATCACATATGCAATGATTCCATGGAGGGCATAGTCTTAAAAGGAAAAGCATCTTAAATCTTGAATTCTGTCCTTTCTGTCCGTTTATATACCAGGATGGGTATACTAACAAATAGAAGGATTCTTCAGGCCAAAAGCAAGGAGGGAATGTCTCAACAAAACATCTGCTATTTAAAAAAAGAAAAAAAGGAAAAGAGCATTTTAGTGTAATCCATTCCTTGGCCAGCAGCTTGTCTTATCCTTTCCCCAGTGATGAAAGTTGCTGTTCATGTGAAATCTCTTATTTGTGGAAAACCTAGCCACCATTGGCAGAGTGGATTTTATCCCCCAGATTTCTGGTGAACTGTGTGTGTTACTGTAGGACACATACAGGTCTATGTTACACCCTGGAGTTGGCAATTTTTAAAACTGCTGGTACTTCGTATTTTCAAAGCACTCTTCATTTTCATCTCTGTGGGTGCTGATCAAACCAATAAACTTCTCAGCCTTCAAAAAGATGATTGAGTGGAAAGCCTGATATCCAGAGGAGAAACATTGAGTGTAGGTTATCTGTGCTAACCGCTTTTTTTCTACTCCATAGAAACCTTCTGCGCTGGAAAAAAAAAGTGCCTCACTTGCATCTAGAGCGTGTTAGCTGCCGAGGGAAATGATACAACCTAACTGCAACTGTCACCAAAACAGCATATCTTGTGACATTGCCCCTGTCATTCCTGTCTAAAAGTGTGGATAATAATGAGATCCCAGGAACCGCTCTTGTCTCTGTATTTTTATTTCTTCTTTCTAGGATATGTTTTTGTAGTACACTTAAATCAGAAGTGCATGGCATATGGCTTTTTGCTGCATGAATTGCTGGTGATGTGAATGTCAGTGGGCATATAATACCAGATTTTCATTTTGTGAATTACAATGCATGGAATTCAGCCTGAGAGCTCCCCAGACTATAGACCTTATTATAGGCAAATAAAAAAGGGAGGGAAGGGGGGAGAGGTGATATCTCGGAGATTTTGTTTCAGTTGAAATGAGGTTATCGTGGTGAATGATACAGCTGACAATGAGATTTTTATAGCCTCTCTTGGAGTAGCAGAAAAGCTTGTATTATTGTTGGTTGGTGTTAAGTAATTGTAATCTAAATAGCACCGTTATTGAAAAGAGCAGCAGAAATCTTTTATACGTGTCTCATAAGCAAAGCCAGGGTGCTTTGTTGCCTTTGTCTCATCTGTCCTTATACAAATGTCCTTCATTGTTTGCAGTTTACGTCTCGTGTATTGTCTTGATTGAATACGTCAGTCACCCTTAAAAAGGCGTTTGCCAGTCAGTCACTGCTGCTGCTTGTCTCTATTTTTAGCACATGAGGTAACTGCCCAGCATTTGACAAGCTGATCCTGCTACCCGATGCATCAGTGTAAATTAAGGTTGGCTGTGATAGAGGCATATGGGAGGGGAGGGCTGCTGGGAGCCGGCATGAAAGGAAAGGACGGTGCGTGGGTGCGGATGGGCTCTCCTCTCCTTTACCCACACCAGCTATTTCAAGCCATGTCTACACCATGCACATGAGACCAACAGACATGTCTCTGCTGGCTCTCTGTAGGTTACCTTGGGCACCAACATTGGGGAACCTATAGTACAGTTAGTTAGTTTGAAAAGCTTTCTTAGGTGATCACAGGCTTAACTGGGCCTTAGTTTGCTGATGTGAACTGTGTTCAAGTTCCCAGACACTGGATGAGTGGCAAAATAGAGGAGGGTGGGAGGTAGAGCATGTACTTTCTGAAGGAAGCGTTAGATTTTGCACTATAGACTATTTGGCCCTGAGACCACAGGGCAGTTGTTACTTGAGGTGATAGTGAAGGTGAGAGATATGAACTTGGATTTTACCACTTTTCTGCTGAGAGCTAAATAGCTTACTGGAGGGTGGAAGGTGTTGTGCATGCCTCTGAAAGTGGTAAGGCTCTTTTTTCTATGACCTTTGACCTCTACACTGTGCATTTGAATAGCATGCAAAAAATCTTGTAGATGTATTGATGACTGAAGGGTAATTTATTGAGAGGCTCCATCTCAGTTCCTCAAGTCACCTTTATATGTCAGTCATATATGAGCAAGCAGAGAAGCGAGGCCCCTCGTAATACATAGGAAAGCTGAGGAATATCACTTTATAAGCTGAGCACAGGAATGGAAAGAGATTTGATGCCATGTAAGTGTATTGACCCAAACACCAGAGAGAGGTAAAGGAACAAATACCAAATTCTGTGTCAGAATCCTTGAAAAAGACATTTGTGTAGATGATTACAGATCTTGCCATGTCAGTTGAAGATACCGTGCCATGACCACAAAACTGAAATGCTCAAGAACCATCCTTGCATCAAAAATGTCAAGTCTGCTTCTAGAAGAGAAGCATCTGGGGAAACAGCTTTCACACATGCTTTGAATTTTATGGTAATTTTTCCCTCTGGAGACTTATCTTCAGATTTCAAGCATCAGTTTTCTGTCTTAGGGAAACTGACTGATCTTTCTTGTGTTGCTAATATGAGAACTTCATCAGCAAGAACTTAAAAATTGCAGTTGTATTCATTCTGTTTGAATAGTAAATGGTTCCTAGTCCTTTTTGTTGTACTTAAACAGGAGTCCAAAGGAAACTACAGATCTCGTCATATCATTGTTACATTATCAGACTCTTCAGAAGCAATTGATCAGCCCTTCATAGTGAAAAGTCACAAAGCAGAAAAATGAAACATCCTTGCTTTTGTAAAATCAGATGTGTGAGATAAAGGATGTAATCTCATATCTGTCAAGATTTTCAGATCCCTTCCAAGAACTCGGACCTATATAAGTTAGGGATCTGGAAGTTGTTAAAGGGCTGTTTTATTCTCAGTTATGTTCTCTTCTTTTTTTTTTTTTTTAATATGAATTGATCTGATAGTCATATGACTGATTTTTTCAAAAACAGATATATATAAACTAGTGACTGCATGTAGAAATCTTGCTGGATTTCTTTCTCTGTTCTAGGTGAACCTTCCTTTAGCTTCTCTCCCTGTTCAATACTTCAACCAGAATTATTCCCCTAGACGTTCCTTCTGTCTGTCCTCTTTCCTTGGAGCAATGGCATGGCTCATAGCACTTCTACCTGTCTTAAGGGGGATGTTAATAACTTTTCTCACCTTCTAGCTGGGGATGCCTGCTGACTACTTTGCACAGCCACATCTCCCATCAAGGCATCAGAAAAGACCCTTTGAGGTCATAGAATATTGGAAGCCAATTTGTGAAGCCAGGATGGGGTTGGCAGCTCTGTATTTTCAGCAGTGGTGGAAATCTGAAGGCCACTCTTAAAATTGTAAAGTCAAAATTACACACACGATCATGTTTCTTATTCCTAAAAATTGAACTATATGGACAAAAAAAGTCTTCCCTCACAAGTAATGGTATAAATACAATATTTTAATAATGATGGCAGAGAACTGGATATTATTTTATCTAGCCTAATTACACATACAGTGGGCTGCAAAGTTTAATTTACATAGAGAAAAAAGGTGTCTCCACCAATCTGGGAGATAAACCTCAGGCAGAAGGTTTCAGTTAGATACATGGCCTAAATGGCCCTTCGCCGTGTAAAGTCTTTAAAGTACCAGCTAGGGCAAAATCTTTAAACTAGTGGTTCTACTTGAGGAGAAAAGAAAGAAAATATCTCCATAAAACTTATTTAGCTTTGCACGGGCTAGGGGTTTTTTATTGCCTTGTTGCTTTTAAGCTCCAGAGAACAGGATGTTTCATAGCTGCTCAATTTGCTTTAGTTATTATCATTTGAAAGAGTTTGATGATTCTAATTTCCTTCTCTACGCTTCTTGATTTTAGTAGACGTTTCTCAATTTTAGTAGTAGAGTAACACTTCAGTATCCTGTGTTGATTTTTATGATGGCCAAGGCTTTGATATTAATTTCTTCTGATATTTTCTTTGATATTAAAAGCTGAGGATGTGTGGTTGCCAATGCAAACTGAGGACTCAGAAAGACGAATTTCATGTTTTACAAATATAATTGTAAGTGCTTGCTTGTAGGATAGTTGGTGAGTTGATGAGTACCATGAATCACCAGTGCACCCTTGTGTGATGTGGACTAACTACATGCTGGGTTACATTAGCTAAAGCATAGCTAGCAGGTCGGAGGAAGGAATTATTTCCTCCAACTTGGCCTTTGTGAGGCAGCAGCTGGAAGACTGTGTCCAGTTTTGTGCCCCAGTAATGGGGAGAAATGAAGCTAGTCCAACTAAAGGCCACCAATATGATTAAGGACAATGGAGCACGTGATATTCAAGGGAAATGTGAAGGAATCAGATTTGTTCATCCTACAAAAGACTGGACACATGAGGGTGGACCCATTTGTATCTTCTTCCATTGTTTGAACAAGAAGCTGAGGAGATGCACACACTTCTCAGAAGTACACAGTGAAAGAAGAAAAGTGGTGCAGCACTGGAACCAATTGCACAGAGAGATTATGGAATCTTCATCATTGGAGGAACTCAAAACTTGCCCAGACTTGCCCTGAGGAACCTGACTTAAGCGTGAAGTTAGCTCTGTTGTGTCTGCAGGACTTGATGAAGCCTAGAAGTTTCTAACAACCTGAATTATTTTGTAGTTTAATGTCTAAAACCTATTTTCTAATGTTAACTTTTCCTAATGTTAAATAAAGTGCGAAAGATCCTTGTAATGGATTCAGTAGCCACTTTAAGAAGTCAGGCTTTCCCCATGAACTGTGGTGATCCCTTTGAAGCAGTTTAACTTGTCTTAACTCTGACAGCTGAGCTGTTATTACTCAGGGGCATTTAAGCTCCTTCAGAAATTTCCTTCAGAAATTGAAAGCATTTCCTCAAATTATTCTTGCTAACATTTACAAAAGTATGTTTTACTAAATATTTACCACTGGCTACTACTGCAGCTCAGCTGACATGGTGACTTGTCTAACTCATTACCGTATTTGAACCCTAATGCTTAAAGCAGGCCATGTCTGTAGAAATTACAGAGCGGTGTTTGGCTGCTAGTGGGTAGGTTTGGGGAGTCTCATGGTTTTGTGGTTGGTTGTAAGTTGGGGTTTTTTGTTGGTTTTTTTTTCTAAATGCTTGTCTTGTACACAAACCTTTGTTTTACCTGAAGCTCCATTGCTTACAGGTTGTAGCTTTAAGTGCAAGCTGTCATTTCCCCACCATGGGAAGTTTCAGGTGTTTCTTTTAAGCGCAGGTTTATGAACAAAGAATACCACTTAAATCGGCAGAACATACAAAGGGTTAAAAAGAAGAAAGGAAAGGTGATGTTAAGTGATTTTTAATTGGATAACAAGAATACATAAATGATGTCTTGTTGCATGTTGCATGGAAAATTAGTGGTAGAGATGGGAAATTAGCCCACACCTCACTTGTCAGTATTTTAATGACAAAACAACCGCATCTTGGTTTCTTTTCTTGTGTCCTGATACACAATGCTCTTAGCAAGTAGACTTGTTTTTTTCCTCCATGGTGGAAGCACCTTCCACATTAAAGCAAAATATTTTCCCTTTATTTACATCCTTTAAAGATTAAAGTAATTAAGTGGTTAGATGCAGTGTTTGCTGCATTTTTGATGTAAATGGCTGAAATGAAAATGTGTGGCAATTTGAGACAGTAATGAGGATGAAGATAAAATGAAAAGATGGCATTCACACTGTCTTTTTGTGCACAGTCTCTCATGCAGAGACTTATAAGCAGTAAAAATTTAAGAGCAATTACAAAAGAACCAGAGCTGTCAGAAATTTTTTTTCCTCTCTCTTCAAATGATCAGGAAGACTATAGTCATAAATTACAAATTTAATAATCAACTAGTATTTATCAGTATGTGTGTATGTGAGCACAGCATTTGTGATTACCAAGGCAAACTAGGGCAACGCTATGCCCACAATAAGCCCAGCACTGCAGCTGGCTTTGGGTGGGTAGGCTTCTGCGACTGCCACAGGTGATACAGGTGCTCTGTGCTGGGCAGAAGGTCCGCATGTAAGACAGGACCTTGAATATAGAAACCTGTACATTCATGGTGCCTGGCTTCAGGACAAGTAGCAGTGCTATTATTGCTAAGGAGAGACTATGCCTCAAGCTTTCTGGAAAAAAAGTTCCCCACTGGCCAGATGTGAAAATTAGTTTCAGGCTTACACTGAAATATTGAACACCACTAGACAGGATAACAGCTCAGGTGTGGAAGGCAGTCAGACCTCCAGATCTCACTGCAGGTTACAGCTCGAATACAGAGGTTGTCTACAGTGATGGTATTTTAAAAAAAAGTTACAAAAAAGCTTCCAAAAGCTTTGCCTACTACAAAGCAAAGATATTCTGATTAAAATAAAAGAGCTGCAGAGAAACCAAGAAAACCGGCAAATCCCTTCTTTCTATTTTTCCAGATAGTACAAAGTGTTATTTTAAAATAAAAAAAATATATATTCAGAAATTAAAAGAAGAAAAGCAGGCAGAAAAACTGTGCAAGCACCATTAAGCTGCAGAAATTTCCCTTGGACACATTGCAGTACCTTTTCAAAGCAGCATATGGGGTTTATTCTGGTGACTCTAATTTTAACATGAATGGGAGTCACGTGGAATACTCTTGGCATACTGCTTCGAAAATATATCCCTGCATGATTAAGGAAGACTGAAATCTTTTAAACATCTATTTTTATTTTTTTAAACCAATTCTGAAATATTTTTAAAGGAAAGAATTAATGGAATGAAAATGGTCCAACCGTGAATAAAGCAGTAATGTAACAGGTAGAAATACTACTGGCTTAGCACTATACATATGTTTGTGCTTCAGAGGCTGAGAAATGAAGAGTGAGGAAAACTTTGAATTTGTATCCACTGTTGCAACTGCCTAGGCATTGCTTGACCCTTATAAATTTGTCTCTTCGCTTGGAAGACAAAGTAATCGTTCCACCTACCATATGCAAAGAGCAGAGGGTTCAACACAGAGAGTACATGGCAGGATTTGTCTCTGCAATGGCAAGCATTGCCATGCTGCAGTATTGACAGCATCTTTAGCTCATGGGTGATTGAGACTGAAGAAATATGTACTCTGAAGATTGATTAGGGAGATATTCATTAACAGGAAGGAAGTTCTGAACAGATTCAACAGCTCTGACAAAGTGAGCCAGAACACTGATAGAGCTGGGCCTGGTGTGTGGGCTGAATGTGAAGTAGGGTTGCTGGAGGGAAGTTCAGAGAGTCCTTTCTGTCAGCCGGTCCTTCCTACCCATCTTCAGAGAAACCAGTCTTAACAGTTTCTTGAAATGTTTTGAAAAGGATAAGACAGAAAATGTCCATAAAACCATATCGATGAATACAGACATGAGCATAGTGAGGAGTATGGACAGTCATCTGATGTCCTTCCGAAAATGCAGAGAAAGAGGGAAAAGTTACTTTTCCTTTTCTAACACTTTTTTCTTTTTTTCTTTTTATAACTTTAGTTTTGTGTGGGCTGCTGCTTTAATGCTTGAGGATCTCCTCTGATTGTTTGCAATTTCTTATTGCCTGTCTTACTAATATTTATCTATCTTGACATCAGAGACACATATGCAAAAAAACAAAAATTGCCTTTTATCCTTTTCACAAAATCCTCAGCAGTGATATGTTACATCATGATGCTAAGCTCTCCTGTCCTTCATATCTATTGACTTTGAGTGGGGTTTCTCCAGTCATTCCAACATAGTTGCCACTTCCCAGACTTAAACATGAGATGCAACAGGCAGCATAAAAGAAAGAGTATTTATGTCAGCCTTATTTAAGTAAGACACTTTATTTAAGCAAGCCTATTTATATAGCGAGGTTATTTATATTACATTTGGCTGTGAATGGGCGTGTGTGGGCGTGCTTCTGTTGTGCACGCAACAGGTGTTTGGGGTATGTATATTTGGCTGCACATTTCCATATACATGGATTGAAAAAGTGGCTGTTAATGTCTTTGAGCAGGGGGTGTTGGCAAAGCCCAGTTTAGGGAGGCTTTGAAGTCCATGGGAACACATGCATGCTGCCAAAGGCTGACACAGAATAGGAGTGTCAGTAGCTCATTTTGTGTGGTCCGAATTACCTTATGAGGGTATGGAGGATATTGCCCTTTCTAGCTAAACCTGTGTTCACTCGGTAGATTGCTCCTATTAAAGTATACTTGCAATAACTACGTGGAAAATAGCCCTAACTGTTCATTCAGCTTATGTGAGCATTGATTTGACTTTCATTCCTGCGTGAGGTGGAAGCAGACAGAGCACGTTCTTCTAAAGAAAGAGAAGAAGTTGTGTGCTTGCTTGATCTGGAAACTAGACTCATGTTTTCTATTCTTCTCATTAACTGTAGTCTTGGCAATCCCTTTCTCCCACCAGAGCCTTCTGACACCTTTCCCTGCAAGCCTGTGATGTAAAAGGAGTGTGAAGAGGATGTGATAAATGGTGGATAGGCCCTCATCAACAGCTATTAAACTAATAGTCTGCAGGTTCTTCACAGCAGCTGGGAAGGTGAACCAAGGCAATGATAACCCTGTAATTGAGTCTTTTTCAGTAGTCTCATTCTAAACATCATCAACTAGCATTGTCATTCTGGTCTTAAAGGTGCATAATCACACCAATACAGTTCCTCTAAAGGTTGGTGGGTGTCTGATTGTTACTCTTAAATAACACACAGCAGAAGCTTTTGAAATTAAAACGCACACATAGAAAAGTCTGCTCCGTAAAAATCCCATTTCTTTTTCCAGAATGCCTAGGCAGGTATATACTGGGTTTTTAGAAATCTGGAGATGTATACTAGCATCATTCATTGTGTAAGTCTTAAGGGTCTGTTGGATAAAACCCAAAGCCTCTGCTTCAGGTCTCACACTACTAATCTCTTCCCCATTAGCAAGAGAGAGCAGGAGTTTTGTGTGAACGGATTTAATCTTCCTGTGCAGCAGATGTGCTGACACATGGGTTTCTACAGTCAATGGGGTAAATAATCTCCTGTTTAAGTAATTTCTAAGTACCTATTTATGTAATTAATGTATTAAAAAAATCATGCATCATTATTTAAATGGTGAACCATGGCAGCATCAAAATAAGTTCAGATAACTGAGGCAGAAGAAATTTTCCTTTATTTTGTCCCTCGTATAGTTCTTTGCTTTTGCTAAAAGCAGAAAAGTTAAAGAAATCATTCTGTTGCCATTTCATATGACTGTGCAGAGATTTAATCTGCATCTTCCAGACGAGGAAAACCACAATGCACTAATGAATAAGATGGACTGGAGCATGCAGGCATGTAAGAGAGGAAAGACCAAGCGCGTACAGGGTGTAATTTGTTTCAACAGTGTTAGTACGATGTACATTCCCCAGTGCCTGTCCTGTGGAGACCCAAGCATTAAATGAATTCTTAGACTGTTTGGATTGCAGACAAATCCAGCTTCTGTTGCTTGTTTGCCAGTGTGTGCAAAACATGAGCTGGAGAAGTAGCTAAAGATGGAAGAATCTTTACCTGCAGAATCTGCAGGTAAAATGCTGCAGTGATGTGGAATTGTTCTTTCCCAGGCATGTGTACTCTAGACCAAGTAATTGAATGAGAGAATTGAGATTACAGTGACGACTGAAATTTTTTTTAGTGTATTGCAAAGGGTTTTGATACCCAATTATTATATATATTTGAACAATGTGGACAAAGAAGGCAGCAGGGAAAATCCTAGCTGCAACTGTGGATGAAGAGCATGGGATAGATTTGACAGATAGTGCTCATATAGACCGAATGTACTAAAATTTGTAAAACTCACGTGATGATTTCTGAGCCTCTTGCAGTTTTGTATTTAAGAGTGCCATATAAGGAATCTTGAAGTTGATGATGTGTACTGTGAAACCTTTTGCTGCCTACTGCCTGGATTTATTATAACTGATTTGAAATTCTTCAGTGTCCTCTCATGCTACATGACTGCAGTGTATGTTTAAAATGACAAGACTTAAAGGTTGCAGACAGCTGCGGGGGCTTGTGTATTTTAAGGGCTTTTTTAATATGATAGCTATCCAAAGACAAACTAACTATGATTGTATATGACACTACTGCCAAACCTAAACATCAGTTGAGGTAATTTGTCAGATAGGGCTCTGCTGCACCCAGTATCAAGGTTAGAAATACTTTTTTTTTGTTTGTGCATGTATCAAAATCTATTCAACTTCAAACTTGTTCACTGTGATGAAATAGTCGCCCTCTAAGCAACTCAGTTTCTCTTTCTTCCTTTTTTAGACTTGGTTTCTTATGTCTGGTTGTGGTGGCTTTCTTCTTTTTTTTTTTTGTTTGATTTTTAGGATGGGGATATTTTGGTTCTGTATCAAACATGAGGCATTTTAAATCTTCTTGGAGTTAACACTGGGGATGGAAAAAGAACCCACTGTTATTTTGTTTGGACTAGGAAGTCTCCTTTTGCTACCCAGACTACGTGTAATCATTTAGCAATAGGAAAACTGAGAAATATTCATATCAGTTCCTGTAACCAATTTCTGGATTGTTTGTAGGCTGCCTTTGGCTTAGCTGAAGTGCTTCAGTTATCAGAGAAGATGAAGAAGAGTTGCAAATTCAACACCCCTAGACAGTCATCATCCAGACTGCTGTTGCTTATGTCCAGGACTGTTGTATGAAATTTTATAAAGCTCTGATTTCATTTGTATAAGACAAGTGGAGATTTTCTTTCATGTACGTCTCTGTATCTTAAAGGCTTTTAACATATGTATGTATCCTCAGAAGGGGGGCAACTTCCCTAGTGGTGCAGGAAGATACTTGAATGCTCCCACTGCTCAAAGTACAGAGTAAGGTAGTGAACATTAAATGTGCACACTGGTGCTTGGATGGTGGAAATTAAATCTGTCCGTGCTTTGCAGAATGAAAGGTTCTGTGGTTTTGTAATTCATATAGACCTTCTGGGTGCTATGGTGGCAGATCACCTCTGAAGGTCATGTCTAATCTGATTTGCAAAGCTGTGTTCCTGACTGTTTTCAGCAGCTTATATATCACTTGGGTGTTCCTATTCAGATAATCTTTGTGGTTTGTAGTAAGGTTGTCTTAAATGACAGAGAGGATAGATTGCTGTTTATGCTATGCTCCAGCATTTTCATTTTAATTTATGTTTATGTGTTGCTATCCAAAAACTTATTTCAGATGCAGTAATATTAGGGAAAAGAATAAAATTTGTCAGAGCTTCTGATTTGAAATAAAGGGGCCTTCTGATAAAGAGGCATAAGGTTTTCTGATAGTACGATTAGGGAAAAAAACAAACTGAATGTGGCCTTGAAACCTCTGAAATACCTGTTTTTATTATCTAAAGACTAGGTCTTAAGTGACACTTCAAGAATACAGATGTAGAAGGGAAATCTGTAGGTATTCCTGGAATAAATGAATAGGACTAGCTGTTCCTGGTGCAAATCAGCTGCTTCTACAAATGGACTTTTGAAAGGGCTGGAAAGCTTACTGAGAATTGGCAGATAATTTATGGCGCTGGAAGAGGAGTCAGTGGGAGCCAACCAGCAAGTCCATGACTTGGGAAGTGTTAGTAGGTTAACCATCTTCCTCTTTAGGTATCTGGGCTAAAAAAAGAAAACCCCACGATCTGGAAGGATGAGTAAGTATTTTATCACTGCTGATTGTTCCTCAGCTCCCACACACAAACAGGTCTTAGCCCATGACAGCATACTGCTGAGAGCTGCTGTCAGATTGACAAGTAGCAGCTTCGGTGTGAAGCCTTCCTAGAAATCTTTTATCCTTTTGGTTGAAGAGCATCATTTTATCCTGCTATCTTAGAAGATTTTTTTTCGCAAATCTTGTTTATTATGTTGCTTTGAAATTGCCTAGATTTTTCTAGCCTTGAATTTTTTATCTCCCTTAAAAACTTTCTTAGGTATCTGTGGCCTGTCCTGCTTTAGAGTGCAACAAAATTCTTAGTGTGTTTATTCTCACAACACAACCTTGTGAGGAAAAGAAATGCAATTTACAGGGGAGACTACTGAGAAAAGAAAGTGACAAAGGTGAGATTTCTTAATGTTAAATCTAACAGCTTGCTGCCATCAGAAGCAGAGATCTCTGTCACTTCTGCTCCTTACCTATGACAGAAAAAGACCTTAAAAATGGTCTTCTGAATTCTTGACTGGTTGCCCTAATCTGGGACATGGTCTTCTTCCTGTCAGCATGTGAAATGCAGATGGGGAGATTTAGAAACTGGGACAAGAGAAGGTTTCTCCAGATACATCAAAGTTGCACTGATAACAATTTTATTTGCTTGCAGTGGGGCTTTGTTTAACAAAGCACAGCCTAATGGAGAGTTTTGTACTCTGTGTATCACACAACAGAAAGGAACAATTTATTTAATTAGGAACCTCTTCAATTTAATATTGGCTTTTAAAAAAATTCCGTGTAGAGACCTACTAGGAATGTGACATTTGGTTTTCATTGTCCAGTACTATTTAAATATTTATTTATGGTCTGCATGACTATTTTAAGCTCTACATATTGACAGCGCTTCCAGTCCATAAGACATGACAATAACAGCTAGAAAATATAATATTGGAACATTCACACATGAATTACAGAGTATGCTCCGTATTCTTAGACCACTCTCTCTCCTTCATGATTTAGGTGGAAGGAGGGATGGGAAAAGGAAGGAACCAGACAGATTGCTTTTTTTTTTTCCTCAGCAAGTTCTGTCAGCAAATCTAGGCTTTTTAATTAGCCCCCTTTCCCTTAAAATGCACATGGAATATCTTTCCACAGTTTCATATTTCAAAACTGAAAGAATGACTGTGAAAGTTGGCAAGCTCAGGGTAATCGTTATAGCGATGGTGCTGCTCTAAAGGCAAATGAAAAGCCGGAAGAAGTACAGCATTGTAAGAAGCGAAGCCTGATGACATCCTGAGCCATTAAAAATGCAGTTCTCTCAGAAGCTCATTTCTCTGTCAATAATTATAATTGAGTAACAGATGTCCTGAAAAGCCAAATCTCTGGTGTAGCTCCCTGTTCTTGGCCTTACTCCTGAGCACTAGACCAACAGGATTCAAAGACCTTCCTAGACTCTGAATTAGTTTCAGGTAGAAGACATTTAACAAGGAGTAGCCTTTACTGTTCAAGGAGATCAGTGTAACTACCTGCAAGGCTCTGTCACAGTGCATTTTAAAATGCTGCTTTACCACGGCAAATGCAGTGAATTTCTGTTATTAGTGTAATATAGAAATGTTGGGGGTTTTCAGAAGGGCTTTCATTTTTTATTCTTCTTTTAATTAAATAAATGAAAATAAGGGTTCATGAATAAGGAATGCGTCCTCATTTTTTCCATCTGAAATTCTTTCTTAACATCATAGTAATAGTATGTCAGTGTCTCATGGTCTGTCCAAGCTTATCTTTTTAATATAAATGCATGCATTCGACTTTTCTCCTCATTTTGCAGTTTCGATAACAGAAACATAGAAAGACTGATAACAGAACACAAAAGACTTTTTCAGTTGTCCCAGAGAAGTCTGAGGACCAGCCAGAAATTGCCCCCAGCTGTCAAGTTCCTTTGCTGTCTGCACTATTGGCTTAGGAATCTTTTTTCTCTCTCCAGTGTTGCTTCCTTTCTTCTAATCATCTTTCCTTCTTTGTATTGTCAGAGAGTAAGACAGCTTTTTTGTCAATGTCTAACAACCCTTTTGTGCATGAAGTTTTCCTGGTGTTTCATCAGACCTTGTACAGAACGGGGAACATCTAGTGTAGCATTAGTTGCATGAAGATTCAGGTCACTGTTTGTGGGTGCCAGATGCAGTTTTGGAAGTTTCATAATAGCTGTCTCAGATTTTCACCTTGTTTTGGAGAGATACAATTTATGGAACTGGAAAGGAAAATATGGTATTTTGACAGCAGTCTTGTCTTCTGCTGATCCATTATTCAAACTTGAAATATGAATAAGGTATATTATTCATTGGAGCAAGTCCAAAGGAGGACCAAGAAGATCATCAGAGGGCTGGAGCACCTTTCCTATGAAAACAGGTTTGAGAGAGTTGTGGTTGTTCAACCTGGAGAAAGGAAGGCTCCAGGGAGAGATTAGAGCACTTTCCAGTACCTAAAGGGGGGCAACAAGAGAGGTAGAGAGTGACTTTTTACAAGGGCATGTAAATAGGACAGGGGGTAATAGCCTTAAAGTGAAAGAGGGTTGGTTTGGATTAGATATTAGAAAGAAATTCTTTACTGTCAGGGTAATGAAGCACTGGAGCAAGTTGCCCAGAGCTGTGGATGCCCCATCCCTGGCAGTGTTCAAGGCCAGGTTGGATCGGGCTTTGAGCAACCTGGTCTGGTAGAAGATGTCCCTGCCTATGGCTGGGGGGTTGGAACTAGATAATCTTTAAGGTCCCTTCTGACCCAAACCACTCTATATGATTTGGATACACAGAGAGTGGACCTCCTTAGCATATGAATTCATACAAGTGAATACTCCTGGGGTACATAAATATATGTGTGTTGTGGTGTGTTTGCACAGGGAGAAAGTCAACATGTACACAGCTCTGTCTGCGTGTACATTCCCAGCATGTATGAGAAGAGAAAGCAAACTCACAATCAAATAAGCAGTGAGAGCAGAGGGAAAAAAGATGAGATTGCAGTTGATTATGAGCCTGGCAGCAGATGTGCTACACAAATCCAGCCCGCTGCATCCAGGCTGTTTCCATGGCGATGGAGCGAGTAATTGTGGAGCTTCGGCGCACTCCCCCGCGGCCCCGCCAAGGTGGACGCGGGTGCCGGGTCCCCACCAGCTCTTCCTCTGGGTGGGCGCCGGGCTCTGGGACAAAGCGAGCAGGCGGAGAGGGGGAGCCCCAGAGATGGGGAGCTCTTGATTTATTTATTCCCCGCGTCTGATGGTAGCATGCTAGGGAAGCGGCGCTCTTCCTCGGAAATATGGTCTCCTAAGATGCTAAATAAATGGGCAGGAGTTTCCCTGCCACGGGATTGGGCTGCCATTGGCTGCTGCCGCCTGCCTGTGCCAATGGGAGCCCGACGGGCACCCGCCACATAAGCAAAGCTACACGCTCAGCCCAGCGGCGCGGGGACGGGGAGCGGGCAAAGGTGTGCGAGGGAGGGGGCTGCTCCTCTCATATGGCTACAGCGAGGACGGGTCTCCTTAGAGAGCTTCGCCAGAGACCATCTGCTGCCCGTGCGCATTGTGCCTTCCGCAAAAAGCAGCATTAAGTCATTCGCTCGCTGTCGTGTGGGAGGTGAATTTGTCATCGGGAACGATGGAGCTACGAGATCTCTGTAAGTAAATCTGTGTGCTTTATCCTGCTATTTTAGCCTGGGCATAGATCAATAAATGGTGTCGAGGAATGGCAAAAGCAAATTAGTAACAACTGTAAATAACGTGAAGGATTCCTCAGTTTTGTTTCCCATATAGCGAGATGTGTTCTTCCTAATGGTTCCAGGCATCGGACAAACTAGTTAGCTGTTTGCATTGCCTTGGGTGTTTTTTTAGCCTAATTAAGATAAGTCCATGGAAGGATGCTGTGTTCTCCGGGGCATTTCAGATCCCCTCTGTGTTTGTAAAGAAAAGCAAACTATGTGGAGCAGAATATCACAGGCAAAAAAGTCTGAGGTGCCCACATGTAGTCACCAGCATTTGTGGTGTCAGTATAATAATAACAGGTACAATATTAAAGTGGTCAAACGCTAGTTTAGACCCTGAGCCAAGAAAACACGAGTTGCTCATCATTCATGACTGTGTTCAGCAAAAACAAATCCTTGCTTTTCCTACCCTTCATGTTTTGGTTTTTTTCTCCCAAATTAATTTCTTCTTTGGAGGGGGCTTTTATAAACACATTTAATTCAAAACCTTTCCTGTTTGTTTATGAAGCCCACGAGTACATGAGAAGTGTGGAGAGTTTCCTTTTTCACCATTGAGGGGCATGTGTTAGAAGTTGATTCCTGTGCCTGTTGGGACTCTGCTTTTGATTCTATAAAGCAGAAATGGTATATTTAGAAGGGGGAGGGTGTGTGTGTGCAAATCTGTCCCTCTGTAACCCTCTGGGGTTACTTCAGTTACACCAGCCATGAATTCGGCTCAGCATTGTTCATGTTTTATCAGGTATTTGCCGTTAGACACTGAGCTTTGCTGCATGGAGCTTGTAGATGACTCTGCTTAACCCTCTCAGAGACTGTAGTTGTCTTATCTGGTTTGTGAAAATACACAGGGGAAAGGACAGAAATAAGAACAAAAAGATTTAGAAAAAACTTTGTATATTTTCACCCTGTGCCTGAGCCAGTCGTATATCAGGAATTTTATAGTAACCAAACTAGATGCAAACATCATATGAAGCTGGCTGCTTTTTAGGGATCCATTTTTGGTGTCTTGTGTTCATTTTAGAACTTAACACACAGCTTCATTTCCCAGCATTAGGAGCTGCTGAGAAGTCACATTACTGCCTGGGAATCTCAGGCTGAGGGCGTGAATTTTTTTTAGATATGGTTTAATTGGTCAGCTTTGCTTTTGAGATACTGCCTTGCAAGTTGTAGAAGGAACGTGTGTACCTGGAGCTTATTCCTTCAGTTAAAGAAATCAGTGTTGCTTCAGAGTTGATGCCAAAAAGAATTGTCAGTGTTTTCAAGAACTGTTGGATCAATATAAATTAAAAAAAAATACAGAACATAGAATTCAGTGCATTGATACAATGAGAGTGTCTGTTGGTGAAATCTGTGTAAAGCCTCTCTGTGTAGTTTTGAATGTTTAACCTGATGTATCACAAATGCAGGAGAAACCCTTTTTAAACTTGAATTACTGCTTTTTCTGAAGACATAAGTCACTCTTCCCTGTGTTTCCCAGGGGTGTTTGGGTTGCCTTTTATTGAAATGATGGCCCCAGGCATCCTATGGCACTGGACTTAAAACCAACATAATTTCTCTAAGGTATCCAAAAAAAAATAATCATTAGCTCTTCTTGCAATGCTTATTTTTGTTTAGCAGTGATGAAAGTGCCAAGAATGATTTTTTTTTTCTTAATGAAGCAGGTATGTAGCTGCTATGTTGCCTTCCCCAGGGTCTTGTATCATTCATTTGTATTTGCTTAGCACTGGTGTAGCTGAAAATCCCATAGCGTACAGCAATCTAGGCAAAGTGATGTGCCCACTCCCCATCTTGGAGGCGGATGCTTTGATCTAGGCTGAGATCTTCCATAAAAAGCAGTGAGAAAGCTTGGACTTCTGCGCACCTGAGCATGGTT
Organism: Neopelma chrysocephalum; assembly: GCF_003984885.1. Lineage (NCBI taxonomy): Eukaryota > Metazoa > Chordata > Aves > Passeriformes > Pipridae > Neopelma > Neopelma chrysocephalum. The sequence goes on along the minus strand of NW_020897695.1, from coordinate 15,518,329 downwards.
TGTTTCTGGCTTCAAACTGATCATTTTGAACACCTTTAGGATGCATCAAAATGAAGCTCCATTACACCTTTGAGGGTTTTTAATTCTATACCTACTGCCTTCTGCTTTATTTTCTGATTGCTAATGGGAAAGCCTAGGAGAACATTGTCTTTTAAGGTCACTGCAACTCTTAAGATGATATTTTAGTTCTTGGTAGCACTCCAGGGATATAGTTCCAATAACATAAACCTCTCAAGTTTAGTTGCTAATGTTAGGCAAATACTGTATGTGATAGAGTTCCTCTATCTCCCATAGCCATGTTTGAAGGGATTTTTTTGCTTGTCTATCCCTGTGCGTTAGCAGATAAAGGGAGGGGACCGGGGAGGGAGAGAGACAGCCTATAACTGCTAAGCGTTGGATCAGTCTGTCTGAGGTCTTCAAACCACAACAGTGCCTGAGGTAGAAAAACTCATATTGCAGTCAAAGCCATGCTTGCATTAGATTTTTGACCTGATGGTGCAGAGAACAGTTGCTTGTCGTTAGTGCTTGAGGATGATCTATGTGGGAGAGGCATTTCAGATTTCCAGGCTTTAAGAGTTCCAGCAACAGAGGAGTGAGTAGGCTTCAGTGAGAGCTGTGGCATGCTGGCAGCAGTTGGGAGGATGCAGAAGCTGAAAAATGCTATCTTGGGGTAGCTTTAATTGGTTGCATTGGAAAACACTTGGTTTGATGGGCTCATATGTCTTCTAAAATGCTTGGTGCCAGACCAAATTGGCATGCCTCCATTGACTTACACGAAGTGCCACCAGGCATTGATTCGATCTTCAGTCTTATGCTTACATTTTTCTCAGAGGAGTAAGATTTTCACAAAGGCAGTAGGTTATTTTTTCTCTCTATTTACCTCTGTGACAGTAATATTGAAAATGTAAGTGAAATAGGCATTCCACCTGTTTTGGTTTGTTTCTATGGGCTTTTATGGGTTATCCTTTGCTTGCAGAGCCTTATTCCCATATGTTAGTCTATACTAGAAGCATAGAACAGAAATTCTCATCTGAGCTTTTTATGTGTCAAGAGATACTAAATTTGAATATTTCATTATTTCCCTGGATCTCAACCCTCCTTCAATTTCAAAAAACCTTGTGGCCATTCGTGTTCTAGGTAAGCAGATGCTAGAGTCACCAGTCTTCAGTTTTCCCTCAGTTGTATTTTGTTTTCACTACACTATTCAAGTGAGTAGGTACAAATTTTTACACATAGGTGTAAAAAGGTGGCTCGATATGTTTACATCCAGACCAATTGCAGATAGTCGTAACTCCAAATGAGACTAACCACTCAAAAACAGTTCCTTATTTTTGTGTATGGAAAAAAACTCTAAAAAACAAACAAACAATTTTTAGGAAAAGTTTCTCCATACCAGGACTTGGCTTACATGGAACATCATGCTAGGTCATGGAAAGCTCTTGCTCCCTGTTCAGTACATGCACACTCACATCCCAAGTGGCAAGCACACAAAACAAAGCAACATCAAGCACGGAATAAAAATGGAACAACAGTGAAGCAAAGACGAGTGAATCGTGAAAAGCCCATTGATTTGCCTGACACCCATTTTGTTCAACATTGTGCAGTGCTAATCTGAAAATTCCTGTGCGTCATGAAAACTTTTCAGAACAATAAGAACTGTCAATTCCAGCAGATTTTACAGACCTGTCATTATTCTTCTTGTCTTGAAGCACTAAGTGGCATAGAGAGGGATTTTTGGCAGGAGTTCAAGAGTGGTCTCGTAAAGAGGAATCGTGTGTCACTACCTCACATATGTTATCATTCGCGGTTAGAGTTTAGCCCAGCACTGGCTCCTGGAAGCATGTCTTCCCCTATCCAAGTGTGCTGCTTTTAGGGACCTCATTTATTTTGTCTCTTAGAAAAAAAACGCAACTACAAACCACTGCTTTTTACTGTTCTTAGTGGCAAAAATGTAAACCCAAGAAATTGTACATTCTTTCTACATTTTGACTTGATGTCTTCCAGAAAACTAGAATACTTTAATAAAATCATACCCCACCCCACCTGCTGCTCCTTTGGAAAGGTGGGGATAGCAGCAGTGATAGCCATAAGCAGAAGTTTTTATTAACTGTCTTACTCTTGAGATTTTATAGGTGGTACTTCCTTCTCTTGGAGCATCTATAAAAAAAAGAATCTCTCACACCCTACATTCCCCATCATTAGGAACTACAGCCCCTCTTAGAGACATGCCCCTGTGAGGAGAAGCATAATGACGGGAAGAAACATTGACTTTGTGTCAGAGAGACTCAATTTTAATTCTTTATTCAGAATCAGAAGCCATGTAACTTTATAGTGTTTTGTCTTCCATACTTACACTTCCCAGTGTAGTATCATATGCATACATGCCTCACCCAAATTAAATAAAGTTTTGGTACAGCAAAGGTCATGACATTCACCCTGAATATGAAAAAATTCATTCAGTTATGCATCCTTGGTATTGGTAACTTGCAGAATCCATACATGTTGCAATAAACCTCCAGCATTTTCAAAAGTCTGTGCACCATAGATCCATTTTTTGGGGACTTCACAAAATTCTGGCAGGTTTTGCTATTTGAGAGTTCAATGGTTTCAAAAAAGCATGTGAAAATCACACCTCAGAGGACACGCATGACCTTCATATAAACTACATCTTTGATTAGTTTGGGTGTTTAAAACTCCTCTGCAATGAACAGAAGCAATCTTGTAATGGGGTGAAAAAGGAGATCTTCATATTAATGCTAGTCCACTGTCAAATTAATACATCAAATAATATACTCTTATCCTGAATCGGTGGACTGCTTTTATCAGAGCTTTTGATGTGGCAAAGAAAGTGCTTATTCCATAGCTACAAACCCAACTCTTCTAGTCTTCCCATCTCTTTGAACTTCAATTTTCTTAAGACTTGGAACATTGTGATACAGAGAGCAGCATTCATAGCTAGGTATTTCAAGACTCACATCCGGAGGCATATTAGAAACCTCACAAAGGAATTTTCTTTACGAGAGGTTTTCAAATATATGTAACCTTCTGGCTTGACCTCTGGATCCACTCCCAGTCTACATTTCAGGAAAAAGAATCTACCCACATATGGTTATCTCCAGTAAGATCAAAGCTGTCATTGTATTCTGACACCTGTGAGAAAGAAATGGATATAAAAAAAAGTCGGGGAAACGGTGAAAAGATTTGAATGAGTTCCCATTTATAAAAGACATGCACCCACGGATCTTGGAAACTAAGGGAAGACTTTTTAAGGATAGCTGCAGAACATTTCTTTATTTGTAAGCCTCACCAAGGTAATTAAACAGACTTGAAAACATAAACAAAAATAGATTTTCTAGATCCCTACAAATATATCTCTGCTAGCACTTTACCATGAAAGTTAATAAGGTTCTAACTTTAGACTAGGTTTTCTACCTGTTGCCTAACAGAAGCCACTGCAAAGGATGGTGTTATTTCATGCTACCTTTGGAGCATCTCATCAAGGTGTGGTATTTTTCCCAGTTTCTACCCTTTTCTGGCAAAGATGGAAGTTGTCATAGATTTATCCCAGCTGCAGTAGATACTTCCTGAAGGACTGCAGAGTAAGTATCTTCAGATTGAGAAATGCACTTCTATTCACCTGTTCGTGTTTCCTGCTGTCCTGTGAGAAAGCACCAGAATGGCTTTGCAGAGCCTGTCTTTCCTCTGTGTGGACAGATCATCGGCATAAGGCATAGCGGAGTTCAGGTGTGAATTTTGCTGCATTGTGCCCTTGCCTCAGCACAACCAGCCACAGCAGAGCCCTTGGCTTTCAGGTAAAGCCTTGAATGCCCTACATGGGAAGCGTGTCCCAGGTTTTGACAGCACCACAGGGTCATCACCTCTGCATCAGATAATTCAGCATGATGCTGAGGAGCGTTGTGGCTGGAAGATCCTTGCTCTGCAAGAAAACTAATTTACAGTTCCTATATTCAACATAAGGGGTTAAAAGGTACCTGTGGCACTAGTAACTAGTCACTGGATCATACATCCAGTATGTATGGACTGTAGATCAACCAGGCTTCTCTCTTGATTCTCTCTGTGCCCTCACAAGGGACTTTCTCCTCTCCCCCTCCCCCATACTCACTTTTTGTAGGGTGGAATTAAGCCATTTGGCCAACAGAAGCTCCTCTCAGCTTTTAGAAAGGGGAGCATCCCTGATGTGAGGCTCTTTATTATCAGTTCAAGCTCCCAGCTGCAAGGGGATACAGAATGTCCATGAAACCTCTCACTTCTACACCCCTAGTTGCTTTGGTGCATAGAGTAAAAAGGCAAAGGCTTTAGTTAGGAACACTTCTGATGCTTTGAAACTACAATGAGGAGTTGGATTATATTTATATGTTAATAGTTGATCTTGAATTTTTCTGCCTTTAAATGCTATTGTAACCCAGTTAAATATTTAATAAAAGAGTGGAAAGTCTATTCACAGTTGTTTCACAAATAAATTCCTTCATTCTCACTTCCCGACTTACCTTTTAAAATCCCCTTTTCAAATTATCACCCTATCTCAAACAGCAACACAATGTTTGGGGTTATGCTTAGAACGTCTCAAGTCCCATTTTCAACGGCAAGTGGAATTATGGTCATTTCTAATGGTACTGAAAAGGTACAAGTGAAACTTAAAATAAGATCTGCTTTTTCGTGCATGAAATTATGTATCAATCCACCTCTGCATGCAGGATTTCCATCATTCAGAAGTCATGGGCATCTACCTCAGACTGAACTTTGCACCAATCCTAATAACAGTTTTCATTGCTAAAGGTTCTAGCCCAGTGAATTTCAAGGCTTTGAATTAGTATTATATATTTAAGGTATAAGTAAGAAACTTCTAACTAAGAATGTCTTTGGTGGAGTAAATATCAAGTGTTTCAGGCATACAGTTCTGACCATTACCATTTATCATCGGCTTAGTAAGATAAACAATTGCTGGATGTGTGTCAGATTCTTTGGTTTATAAAGCACTTTCCTGTCAGATTTCAGTAAAGAATGAAATAGACACTTTCTAATTTTGTTAACTGTTATTGCGTACTGGCAATTGAATGAAGTTTAGGGGTTTTTGTCTGACAAATTTGTAATGTGAAGAGTATAGGAAAGCCCCACAGCTAATTGTATAATTTTAAACTTAAACACCAGAGCTCAGTTGCTGCTTGTTCCAGGAGTTTTCCCAAGCTATGATTTAAAGGCTTTATTGCACCAAAATCCCAGAGGTTGTTGCAGTTTGCAGCAGTGGGCTGTCAGAAGATAATCACAGTGTGTAGTTCTTATGATTGTAAAGAAATATGCACATTTTGTCATGATCTCCTGCATAGGCAGACACCTGGGCCTGAATCCAGATGCTTTCAGACCATACCCTTGATCTGATGTCCTCATCATTGCCTCTGAATCGTTACTGCTGGCAAACCATTTAACTTAACAAGGCTATTGGCATCTCTGATGCCACAGCCCATTTGGAGCATCTATCTGTTACCAGTGCCACAGAGCACCCACGAAGGTGAACGTCGCAGGTTGTGTGTCACTTTCGGTGCAGAGTACAGCAGTCCTGCTTTGCGATTTCAGTCATCTCAGCAGTATCCATTGCTGATATGAACATTGTGGTTAGAGTCCAAACTCAAAAGCTGCTTAAAAGGAACACCACTGCAGAAGGCAAAACCTTGGCTGTGTTGAAACAAGTGCCAGAACTCTCATCAGTTTTAGGCTGGTCCTCCAAACCAAGGGGCTATCTTCCTCCTGGAGTGAAGTGGTCAAATTGTCACTCTGAAGTGAGTCAGAAGACATCTAAAGAAAGATGTCAGAGAGCTCTATGTGAGTCAGTCACAAAACAAGTAACAATTTTGGTTTCTGATATATAAAAAAGAATGTTACACTAGGGATAACAGCTCATTACTTACTTTGCTTTCAGGATGCAGGGAGAAAGGAAGAGAAAGAAACTACTTGTAGCAAAGTTGGCTGCTACAGTCCAGCAGCACAGTCAATCAAATTGCTTCATCCTTCCAAGTTATTCTGTAATAGCACTGATTTATCTTGCTGCCATGCAATTGTCCCCTGTTGATAATTCCAGTTTTGTCAAGAGATGACAGAGATTTTACAGAAAACCTGGAAGCTACTTTTGCCAGCAGCAAACAGCAGGAGAGCAAAGTAAGATTTCCTTCTTTTCACTGATGCCTATAAATAGTCCATGCTAACCCTAAGAGCCTTGAAGAAGTAGGAAATCTTTTTTAAAAAAGAATCCATTATTTTTAAAACTACATTGACTCAGCAGAAGTAGATGTGTGTGCTTTAGATCATGATAAGTTGATAATCAAGCCCTGCTGTGAATGCTTAGCACTTTAATTCTGGCTGTAACATTTTACATTTATTTTAATTCTACAGTGGACTGGCACAAGTCTCAATATAATGGCCAGAAAGGAGACTGCTTCATTATTGTACATATTTTTTAAAAAAGGTCTTATTTACAGTTTTTACAATTTAGTTCTCTGTTTCTTTGATTTTCCCTGTGTATATGGGAAACAAAGGAGATAATTAACCAAAGTGCATTTAGTTTATATCAAGAACATGTTGCTTAATAACAAATCTTGGAGTTCTCTGTTGTGCTAAGCAGAACTAGTCACAGAAGTCATTGCATGGATTTCAGTGGTGTTTCTTGAATATTCAAGTGCTATCTAAACATGATTTGAGCTACTTTGAAAAGTATAATGTGTTTCTTAGGGAAGCTGAGTCCCTTGGTCTTGCAGGCAGGAGGGTTTTTTTGATATGGCACTAGTATGCATGCATCCAGTTAGAAATTATTAGAAAATCCAGATTTATGTAATAGGAGAAGATAAATAGGATACTTACCATTGCTGAAGTAAGAAGAAAAATTATCGTCTCTGTGTGTATAGATGTTATAAATAATCACCTTTTGGTTTGCCCTGTAGTCGTAGAAGACTTCTTACTACTACAACTCACAGGATCATCACTGGAAATGTAAATTTCTGCAGAAAATAAAGATCTCTGTATTGCCACATTAATTTTATTTTTTTCCTGTGATTTTAGGCATACTTAAAAGGTATTTAAAAAAAATGTAGCTAAATTAATACATATACCATATTGACAAATGTTTAAGTGTAAAACAGCCTAAAGATATTACCTACCAATCAAGTCATTTTCCTGCTGTTATCAGTCTTGAGAAGGAGTTGAGTTCTGAAAATACTATAGAAAGTGTGAGTTTGAAAAGGAAGAAAAAGAACTGATTTCTACTATTTTATGTGGATTTGGGGGGTTGATAGAAAGAAAGATTAAACTGTGTGTGTTTGAGAGCAGCATTTGATCACTTGAGATTCTGTCTGCTCTGCTCTTAATCTTGTAGTATTTCAGGATCCTTAACCACCAATTTCTAAACATGATAATCCAACTCCCTGCAGTCAGTTGTGTTGATCTCAAAAGGAGCCACACAGGACTTTCTGGTCTTTCAGTAGAAAGTGGCTTAACCTAGCAGGCAGGTAGGTGGTGTTGAATTTTCTTTTAAAAGAGTTTGGCTTGTCTAGTAGTTGATTTCAGTCTAATGCTTAAATGTCATTCTTTTATTTGGGTCTTCTGAAGGTAGCCTTACTTCAGTAATGATGAAAATCATCCCTGTTTAGAAATTTCACCTCTGGTAAAACTTAAGTTAGCAAAACTTAAGTTAGCATTGTGGAAAAAGAGCTTTCCTGTACAGGCTGTTCACTTTTGCTCACTGATCTGGCAGTCCACGATCTCCCCAAGTGCTTTGCTTTAGTAAGGCTTGCCTTGCTGCAGGGTAAATAAGACAGAATACCTCATGGTGACTATCAAAGATTTCATTGAAATATCAGCATGAGCTGCCTACAACACCTCCAGTGCGGATATCCTACCCTACATGTTCTAGATTGCTATTAGGAAGAACGAGAAGGGGAGCCAATTCTTCAGCATATTGCTGTGCAACACCTTCCTCCTCCAAAAGCTGTAAATGAGCCTTCAGAATTAGGTGGATCTCTTTTAAATACTAAATAATAGCACCTTACATTCCTTTCTGTTTTATTTTAGAAATTCAGTCCTAAGCTAAAAGAATTCAGAAGGAAAAGTAACAGGATAATGCTATAAAGCCAGTGGTCCTGTTTTCAACAGTGTGAGTATCAGGAGTTAGGCTATGGATTTTTACAGATGACATCCAGTAGCTTTTCAGTGACATTAGTGGACACTGAAGTTTGCTCCAACTTACTTTTAGAGAGGCATAATAAATTCTGTGTTGGCCAAATTGGTCACTTAGAAGCTACCCTCCAAGCGTATCATAGGAACAAGCTGCAGAGACACATGGTGCTAGCTTACAAGCTATTACATACATGCTAATTTAATACATCTCTTCTGGAAATCTTTAGTATATTTAGTTAAAACCAGGAAAGCTAGTAAAGGGACTTGTCTCTGAAGCTCTGGAAAGATAAAGCTGCTCTGAGTGTTACCAGAGCAGAATAATGGCCAGAAAGTACTCAGCAAAATCCAAGGGAGGAAAGCAGGATGCAAGTCGTTGCAGCCTTTGGGGACAAAGAAGAGTGAAGAGTGGGGAAAAGCAGAACAGTAAGCCAAAATTTGTTGAAGCTGGCAGTGTGTGTTGTGAAGGGAGAAGAAAGCAGTTATGCCATATCCAAAATGGAAACACTAAGACCAGCCTTGAATAAGATGGTATTATTTGTATTTGGCAGACATCCTATCTCTGAGAAGCAGCAAAGGAGAAAGAAAGCACTGTCTTATGGTGAGGTTGGTGACTAAGTCAGACTGACACAATCTGCTTCAGTTCCTCCATCCACCACAGATTTGTTGTGCCACCTTGAACCAAGCAAGAGAACTTCACTCTTACTCCCTGGCTTTCCACCTCTGTCATCCATGAGCAGTAACTCTGTCCTGACTTAACAGGATGTTGCAGGTATAAAGTATACAGAACAAGCAAAAATAGACTTGTGCCCATAGGATATATGTTACCTTGCAAACGAGCTGCAATAAAGTTTGCAGATGTAAACCCATTTACTAGCCAAGGATGCTTTTGTAGTTAAAATACTACAATTCTAGTTTCTTAAAGGAGATGTGAAATTTCCTTGAACAAAAGTGGTTTTGTAGAGAAGCAAGAGTACCCAGTGCTATGTGCTGAACCTGAAATTGTTTCTTGTGTTCAGTAAACTTATTTCTGTCTCACTGGGTCCAAATGAGGACTATCTTTCTTGAAAACTCAATTTTATCAGTGTTAGAGCCAAATTTGTGTCTGAAAGAGCTAACATTTGAGTAAGTATACTATATAATGTGTGTTAAAATATATGATAGGCCATAGCTGAGCACTGTCAAGGTTTAAACTAGACTAGTGATGCCAGTTTGGTTGGTTGTTGAACAATGCTGGGTCAAATAAACATTGAAGGTTGTGGGCTGCATCACTGTTACATGATTGGGGTGTCCCCCACCATGATCAGAGCCAATGTGTCCTCCTGCTGTGCACTTATGCTTTCTCAGAACCACATGCAGGCCTGCTGTCATGGGAGACATTCAAGTTGGCTTACTGGGGAGGAAGGAATGACAGCTTTTTCTCAAGAAAAGGAAAGGGAGGGAAGATGAGAGAACAGGCCATATTATTTGCTTTGGAGACAGTAGGTAGGTTGCCTTCAATGAGATGTGTATTACAGAGTTATTTTCCACCTTGTTTCTACTTACACAACTGTCTTAGCATAAGTCCTGGGTTTGGAAAAAGTATTTGAGTAATTTCTGTGTCATTTACATTTCCCAGTGTTTCCATTTACATTGGGATGCTTTAGTTCATCAAAACAAATAAAAGACAATGTAGCATCTTCACCATGCTAACCAAAAACCAGCCATCTTCAAGGAAGAAAAGATTGGAAATACAAATAGCTACCAAAAATGTGTCCCTGCATTTAAAAAATGCTGAGTTCTAGGATGTTCCTGCTGTTACTGTCTTGTCTCTCCACCCCCTTTTTTCTTTTTCTAGCTCGATAGTGGCAGCTGATATAACAATGGGCTATTGCACAATTTTACACCTAAGATACACAGTCATATTTTAGAACCTGACAGTGTTCTCTTTCTGGAATAGGAACACTGCTTGCAACCCACAACTGAAACAATTAGCTATAACAGAAAGCATCTTCATTAAAAAAAAAAAACAATTTTTCTCTGCCTTACAGATATATTTTATGAATTTGTTAGAAGAAAGCAAAAGAAAAAATTCAAGTAGATGAGTGAACAAGCATCAGAGTACTTCACCAGCTCTTGAGGGTTTTGAGAATATAAATGATTTAAATTAAAAGTCATTTGAGAATATATAATAGAAGAAAGAACTGTGACAACAGCCGATGGAGCAGAATAGAAATGGTAATGTTACTGTATATACCTGCTTGGAATAAAAACAGCAACTGAAAGGAGGCATTTGAACTAAACTTTATGAACATGTATCCTTATAGCTTTTATTAATGGATTATTCTGTTCCTCTCCCAGTTTCTCTTGACCCTTTTCTGAGGGTTAAATTAATCCCTTGTGTAGCTTAGCTGAGAATAATGAAGTTGTCCCAGGGTACGAATGTAGCCCTTGGGTTTGACCTACAGAAGGCTGAGCCTCTATTCTTCACTATGTTTTCAGGCACTTTTGTTTATTTTTGATTAATTAAAAACACCCTCTCCATTCCCCAGGCTTATGTGCTCTCCTGTTCAAAATAAAGGAGGTTCCAGTGTCTGGCCTTTCTCAGCCTATCCATACCAACACAGAGACAGTGGAAAATTCTGCTAATGAGGGGATCTTAATGACCCTGATCATATTTGTGAGCAAAAAGGCTCATGTTCTGATAGAGCCGATGTGGGCAGGGTCTATGATGTGAGGAACAGTTTGGATTCCTTTTGGATTCCTACAGACTGTTGTTTGTGTTTCTGGAGCCATAGGTATGGCTTGCATTTGGCCAGTAAGGCAGAGCCTTTTTTGCTGAAGGTGAATTAAACCAGCTAGAATTTGATCTAGGGTAGACAGTTCTGGGCCCTTCAGTTCAGGAAGGATATTGAGGTGCTGGAGCAGGTCCAGAGAAGAGCAGTGAGGCTGGTGGAGGGACTGGAGCACAAGTCCTATGAGGAGAGGCTGAGGGGGCTGGGGTTGTTCAGCCTGGAGGAGAGGAGGCTCAGGGTAGACCTCATCACTCTCTACAACTCCCTGAAAGGAGGTTGTAGCCAGGTGGGGGTTGGTCTCTTCTCCCAGGCAGCTATCAGTAAGACAAGAGGGCATGGTCTTAAGCTGTGCCAGGGAGGTTTAGGTTGGATAATAGGAAGAAATTCTTTACAGAGAGGGTAATCAGGCAATGGAATGGGCTTCCCAGGGAAGTGGTGGATTCTCTGTCCCTGGAGGTTTTTAAGATGAGACTGGATGTGGCACTTAGTGCCGTGGTCTAGTAACCACGGCGGTGTTGGATCAAGGGTTGGACTTGATGATCTCAGAGGTCCCTTCCAACCCGGCTGATTCTATGATTTTATGATTCTATGAAATGCCTGTTCTAGTTCCTATGTATTGTATTTTTTAAAGGTTTCAAAATAGATGCTTTTCTCTTGACATTTTTAATACATCACCGTCCATGAATAGCACCGGTTTTGGGTCCAAAATCTGGCTTATTATCCAGTGTGAGAAACAGATTGGAATCTGGTCCAAAGTCCATTGTTCTGAGACTTTTGACTGTGGTAACTTTCCTCTTTCTTTCTTTCTTTTGAAACACTTTTGTAGCTTACTTATATTTTTTTCCCACATCCTTCTTTCTACCATGCCAGTGTGCAGGTAACACACAGTGGCCACGTGGATGCTGGTACTTTGCTCTGAGGCATCAAAAGCAAAATAGAATTCACAGAGAGAGAAGTTGCACTCTTGAGAGCACAGCAAGAAAGCATCTGACTCCTTTTCCACAGTGCCATGAAAGCTAGGTGGACCCAGCCAAATCCACCTCTCCCCTCACCCTTTTCTTCTTTAACCCTCTAAATTGTCTGTGAATTGGGGTTTAAGCTGGATTTAAAATAGCCCATGTATATCAGGTTTATTCCTTTACAAATCAGGAGACTTGCACATCTCTCTTAGCATAAGCATTTCCTTTCAGTGTTCAGTAGAGCAGAGACAGACGGGATTTTTGTCATGAATAAAAATGGACGGCTTCTGACAACTTGGAAATCTCTAGAGGTATAGAGAGCACCATTGTACTGAAATTTGAGAAAGGTTAAGTTTTCCTTATGGTCAAAACCAACCTGTGAACACCTAAAGGAATTTACAGGAGGTGTTTAACACATGCCAGTGATGTTTCTGATGGCCATGCTGTGTTGTGTGCTGGTCCTTTGCTGCTTTAAACGTTTGATTACTTAGCTACCTTCTGCCAAGAGGGTATTTTCAGACAAAGAAAAGAGTGGTGGCTAAGAAAGACTTCTTTTGAGGTCTGTAGTTGTGTTGGATTTGTTTTGCACTGATTCTAGAGAATGCTGATTAGTATAAATCATCTTGCATTGCAACACTTGACCACGGCCTATAATCATGTCACTACTTCAGCTGTGTCTGTTTGAGAAGTCCTCAGATTAAGCAGAATACTTATGGTGAGAAGTCCCCTCTTTGCCAGCTGGGAGGTTGAAACCAGCTGCATTCTGAAATTTGAAAGAGAGAAAGAATCCATGAACTGCTTAGTAAAATGGTCTCTTCCTCATTACCCTAATCACACACATATGCTGAAGGCTGCAACAGCTTTTTTTCTTTTAAATCAGACACACAAAAGGAAAAGATTAATAAACATTGAACTGAAAAGGATCACTTGGGTCATCCAGGTCCCATCCCTGGAATTCAGTAATAGACATAAGAGCAGAGGAGACCATTGAACTTCTATTCCAGCTGTCTTGTTGCATGCTTCAGGGCACGACATTCCCTGTTCCCAATGTTCTTTCAGCCATGTAGATTGTTATGGAGAAATAAGTGGCCTGCATAATGTGCCAAAGTATAAATCAAGGCGATTGCTTATCTCAGGATTTCATTTCTTATATGAAATGGTATCTGAAAATTACATTTCTTGGACAAAGTTCCTAGGTAATTCAAGGGAAAGCGAAAGTACCCAACGTTTTCAGTTGCCCTCCTGGATCTTGTTCTCATAGCCTTAAATGGCATTGACTTAAACCCTGAGTGTGTGCAACGCATGCATGAGAGGTACTAACACTACCCATAGCATTAATTTGCCTTGTCTACTCTCTTAGATGTGATAGTTGCCACGCTTCAGCTCTGGGGAATAAGATGAAAGGAGAATAAAGTCATGAAAGAATTAAATTATGTGTCTGAGGTCATACAAAGGCACCTGTGGCAGTCAGCAATTAGATCTGTGCAATTTAAATATTAGCAGAGTGCATAAATTAAAAGGGGTTGCCTTCTTTCAGTTGTTTGGGGGATTTTAAGTGAGAAATGAACCTGCAGGCGCTGTCCAGACTATAGTCCTTGTCAAGTTTTTAACTCTCCTTTATTCAGGTGGTGCTAATTGGTATTATTGTGCTATCTGTAGTTAAGGAGAATTTCTGGGTATCCATGAATATGTCAAGCTCCAGTCCAGTACTTAAAGTCAGCCTCTGTTTTCTCATTACCATTTCCAATATTCGCTTTCTGGTAGTATAGGACAAATATTTGTATAATCAGCATGGAGCAATGGCACAGTGGTAGCTAGACTAGGTCTGGAAAAGCACAATAGAAGCATTGATATTACAAATACAAAACCTGGTTAATAATGAAGTGCAATGAAAAGTACCATGTTCTGGCTATGGATAGATCTGAGTACAGGAGAACTTTGAGCCCTGGAGGTTCCATAGTATGCTCCAGATATTTGCGTTAAGAAAAGAAAAATTAGCAGTTGTGGATATAGTGCACGTACGATGAGCATTTGTCACCAGTAGATTGATCCTGTGAGATCCTGAGCATTATGAGCTCTCAAAAATGTTGATGTCAGTTATAAAAAATAAAACTAGACTCCTAGTACAGGAGACAAGACTAGAAAATTCTCACCCCTCCCCCCCCCAAAAAAAAAAATCTAGGAACCTTTTGTTTTGGAGGAATTCTGTGTTAAAAATAGTACTTTTCATAATTGAGTGTGTCTGCCTTGTATGTAACATCCCTGCTTTGTGCACCAGATGAAAGTCACATCTGTGGCTCCATTTGTCTAACAAGTAGTTTTCCTGCAGGCTCTTTAATATTTACCCTGGGGGGAGTTCATGGACCTTATCTAAGAGGAAGAATTACTTTGTTGTGGCTTTGACATGGTCTTCAAATAATATTCAAAAACCATCTGAAACCACATTATATAAAGAGGAACCTTTTTGTGAGCCTCCGTGGAGAAAACAAGAATGAGAAATTTCCCTGTTCCATTTTCTGGCTCTACTGTTTCCTAGCCAAGGGCTAGGAAGCTGTTTAAGTCATAGAGCTCAGTAATTAATATTAAAATAAACAAAAGCAAATCTGGAAGATTTTCTCCTACTCTTCAATGTCCTTATTCACCTGTTCTCCACATTATTCAGATGACTTCCAGATTGGCATGTATTTAAGCACTGTCCTACTTCCACTGGTATTTGCTGTACAGATCACAGAATCCATTCCTCATCTGACAGAATAATTTAATCCTTGTTCTCTAAACCACTTATTGAAAAATGCATCTACTGGTCCTGCTTTAAGCCCTGCCCTGCTTTAAGTCCCTGCTTTCTCCACCGCTGCCCTGCAAGCTTGCAGGATGAGCAGGTTGCTAGCCAGTGATGTGGCAGAGAGCTGACCCACTGGATGATGGTAGCTCCCTTAGAGCTGAACCCAAGGTGCTCTCAGGAGCTGGTTTTGCACTCTGAGCCTCTCGGTGATTTACAGGAGCAGATATATTCTTGCATTAGTTGAAATGGAAAATGATACAGTTATGATGGTGGGTTTGATTGACATTTTCAATTGGACTTTATCTTTCATTGTGAAATAACTCCTTTTTTCAGAAAATAGACCACCGAAAGCTCTGTGAGGATAGTCTAGTTAGTGACAGCCTTTGAATAGCCACTCAAGGGTAGTGGCAGAAGCCATCCCCAGTATCTCACCCTGCCCTAGCAGTCAGGTCCAGTCTCTGATCTCAAGAAACTGGGGCAGAAATCGGATGTCAGTTCCTCTTTTTCGTCTCCTTCAGACATGCCTGTAGTTTGGTGATGTAAATGTCAGCCTGCAAGGAGTCAGGATTGAGATCACCCATGCATTTCATTCTTGGGACTTAGCTGTAGAATTAGGGTTCACTTTAAAGGCAAATACACTGAAATCTTATATTAAAGCCCCTTTCCTGCTTGAAAATAACGGTTAAGGTCACAACAGTAGCAGCAGCAGCCAAACATTCCAAAAGAAAACCTTTTTGGTTTGTGGGGTGGGGATGATTGTTTTTCTGTAACATTAAATCTCAGCTTGGCCTTGGCAGGGAACAGCCATGCTGCTGCTGTTGGAACAAGACAGAGAAATGGGCTCTTTAGTTTTGACATCCCTTTAGCTTTCCGGCATTCTGGAGGATCCCCAAGGCCCCATGGAAACCAGATGCATTCCTGCTGCAACAATTAATGTAACCAACCCTTGCAGGAAGGGAATATTGGGGGGGGGGGACATTACTGTATTTTCTGTTGGAAAATTCCACTATTGACATGAAAAACAGCAGGGGAACAGCAAAGATAGATTGCAAATTTTGACAGCACCGACAGGTAAATATTGGCTTTGTGCAAACAAGTTTCTATAAATAACCCGTCTGCTCCAGAAACTCTACAGATGGCAGCAGGGCTGCCGGGGTATTGATTTACCCACTGTGCTCAGTGCAGAAAAGCACAGCTGTCAGTTTTGCTGTTCTTCTCATTCTGAGTGTTGCTGCTGCTCCTACTGAGAGCTGCGTGCCTTGTTCACCATTTTTCTTTGGAAAGTGAAGATAAAGATTAAGAGCCCAAAAAATTAATTGAAAGAAGAACATGCCAAAACAACGAAGAATAAATGAACAACACAAAGAGTAATGATGGAGAATGCTGGATATATGTATTCAATGCACCAGCAAGAATCTGTCTCTTGCTCAGTCTGTATCAAGTAATTTAAGACAGCTCACAGGAGTGGTTTATAGAGAGTGGTTCGGGAGACCATAGTGGGGACTTGAAGGACAACATAGAGTTTGTACATGATGGGGAGTAACAGGCTGAGGTTAGAGTCGAGGAGTAGAACCAGTCCTATCTTTTTGGAAGCCTTACATGCAAATGGAGATTCTGCCAAAAATCCCTAACAGCTGGAGGTGACTTATAAATAAATACTAGCCAAATAGGCAAACGCTTAAAATTGTCGTGATTAGGTTTTGGGTTTATATGACCCATTTGAGTGCAGTCTAAATCTCAGGATTATGATTTTCAGACAGTAGAGTCAGCCAGAGCAACCACCGTCTCATTAACAAAAATGTTGATTTACAGGCATAATATCTAGAATTGCTTTTTAAAGAAACAGCTTAGATAGACTTCATAATCTCAGCTCCATATAAAAATGTTTGCCTGTGGTGCAGGTTCACTCCAAGGGCTCATCAGTAGCAGAACTGTGCATCCTCTGGGACAGATACAATGTATGCCATTCGACAGCATTTTTCTGCTGGTTTTCTGTGTAATTTTTATGTAGTTACACAATCAACACAAAGAATGAAAATGCCTCTGTGCTACATCTGCATCAGAGGTTTTGCCGAGAATTACTGGGTACAGCTTTTCATTGTGATTTTGTCCCATGTGGTGGCTTAGGGTTTTTTTGTTTTAATTGTTTAATTCTGTGATTGTTACGTTGGGTTTTTTTACACTTAATAGAATCATAGACTCATAGAATGGTTTGGGTTGGAAGGGACCTTGAAGAGTACAACTGCATAACTAAAATGGCAAAAAATTAAGAAGTAGATATCCAGACTAGTGGAAACAGATGGTTGTATTGGGATTTTTAAAATTTATTTATTCATTTTGTGAACTTTGGGTGCTGCAAGCTGGATTTCCATTCACTTGAGCTGGCTGTGAGATCCAGAGCAAGAGATCTGTCCCACAAATTTCAGGTAGGTAGTGGCACTTTTGAGTGCTTGCCTGGATGGAGGCCTAGGTCCGCTTATTAGTCCTATTTCTGCCTGGGTTTTAAATGATTACCAGAAAAGACAATTCAGTCAATGAAAATTATAAATCAAGGGTTATGTGCTTACATAAAATTCAGGCTTGACATGATTCTGTCTCAGTTTTGGGAAAAAATGAGAGTAGGCAAATGAGAAAGGATTTTTCCCAAGATAGACCAAGAATCTTTTATGGGAGAAGCACAGGAAAAACAGGGCTGTGAAATGGACCATACAAATACCTTAGAATGTTTTTAGATAACTGACATTACTTAAACTATTACGCAAAGTACAAAACTCTATGCAGACTAGGTAATTTATAAGTAGTAGGGCATAAGAAGTTGTCAAGAAGAGACTTCTGCCAGAGTTACAGAACGTTGTTGGGCTGACGGAGATAGATGCTAGCAATTTCTGGAAAGTCTGCATATCTTTTGCCTTCGTTTTTGTAAAGCATTTTTAAGTATTGAGTAAGGTATCCCAGTGTATCTTGTAAAAGAGGTTACATTGTTCCATCCAAAGCTGTTCTTTCCCCATACTAAAATCCTACCTTGATATGCTGAAACAACAGCCAGAAAGAACCTTGCCTTCTGAGCTGTAGGTCAACAAATTCACAAATAAAAGCACAGGTCAAGAAGCGTTTGGGCAATACTCTCAGGCACATGGTGTGATTCTTGGGCCTGTCCTGTGGGTCCCTTTCAACTCAGGATTTTCTATGATCCTAGGATTCTAGGTCAACAATCTTTCTTCGCGTGTGTGTGTGGCTGTTGCCCATTCTGGTTGTAACTGAGGCCCACACATAAAGTGTCATACTGACACTAAGATATCTGTGTCCTACCACTATCGCCGTCAGCTTCTCCAGAACTTTGTGATTTTAGATGCTGAATTCATCTTTGACAGCTAGATACATGTAATGAGATATGCAAACTACTAACTGATCTGAATATGATGTGCTAAAAGTTTCAATGCTGAATACATTTCAAGCATTTTGTTAGATTTTTCTCTCTCGTGTGATATAAATATGTTGTTTTACTATAAATACTTTATTTCAAGCTGTCCCTGAAAACAGAGTCCATTCTCTGTTTTGAAATCTCATATCTCATGTCACAGATTCAACAGAGGAATAAAATACCAATTTGTGTCTGCTTAGAGAAGGAAGTGGGGAGAAAAAGGGCATCCTGTAAGAGCATAATACAAAGTGATGCCAGTTGTCACTGCCTTATACCAGTGACCTTGTACATTAGTGACCTGTGAGCTACTGTTTCCTTGCTCTCTCATTTGAAGTACAGTTTGCAACGTTTTCACTGTATTGTTATTGCAGTCTTTTTTTCTTAAACCTGACCTGGGGGAAGAGAGGGAAGAGTTGTGTGTTCAAAGAAAGCAACGTCAAAGTATTCCCAGCAGCCAGTCAAAGCTTCAGCTGATAATAATTCTAATAACTCTGTTGTTGGTGATGTGGACTGTTTACATGGGTAACTACCTGCTTGTCTCAGGATACTCATAGCTATTTGCAGCCTTCTCTGAATGGTTTTTTTGTTTGGTTGGTTTTGGTTTTTGTTTTAGTTTGGTTTAGTTTTAGGAGATGTGTTTGTGTTTTCTAATAGATGTTATTCAACAATACAGAGCCAGCAGTGTTGGATGCAATGTTATTGTAATAACTATGACAAAGATTGTTTGGAATTACAATGTTAAGGTAGATAGGAGCCTCCAAAGTGTTGGACAAGAGCACTGAATAAAATTAAAAGGTAGAAAGTGAACCTCTATGCTCTATGTGGTTACCTAGAGGATCGTAAAAGCCTGTCCACAGTATATGTGCCTATGCTGGTGCAGAGCAGTTATTAGATTTTAAATTAATTTCATTGGTTTTTCAGCATTATGTTCCTTAAGTTGCTCCTAGTTTTTGACTGTGAGATCAGAATAACTAAGAGAGAAAAAAGGGGATAATATTCATTGTGAATGATTTTAAGTCAAACTCTCACATTTAAAGGAATGTCTAAATTGTCAGTTAAAAATATACAAATGTCATCTATTGATAATTGAAGCAAACATATTGCAAGAATTAATGTTTAAATTGCAGTGTATACTGACTCCACATATATGTGTAGTACTGTATATGAATATATGTTAACGATAGACCTGTACATCCTTTCTAGTATTTTCTTGAGCCAATGAGTTTTCATGTCTCTGTCAAAACATGTCGTGTTACAGTAAGCTAATGTTTTCCTTGGTTAATCACTAATCTGCCCATGTATTGGTAAATGTTGCCATGGGCACAGCAATAGCAGAACTGAGAGATGAGCTTTTGCCTAGTTGGAGCTGAAAAATGGCTATTTTTACTTTCAATACCTACTTGCTCAATCACAAATGAGGATAAGAGCATAAAGTGTTCCACTACCTCTTTACAATTTATTTACAGAAACATTTTTCCTATGTATTTCTCAATATGCAGATAATATTTACTCTATGTTCATTACTTGGACAAAGCTCTTCTTTAGTTGGGCTTCTGATTTTTTCACCAGTTTCTTTTACAAAGTGCAGTATCCTACATATGATCAGCAAGGAGAAATCACATCCCTTTCTTCATTCCAACATGAAGAAGCACCCATTTTGGATATTACTGAGTCCCATTATTTAACATTTAATTACTTCTCTAAAGTACTCCATGCTGCCACAATGCTGCATAATAAGTTACTTACTTGTGCAGATTTAAATCCCGGACTGGCTCTTATCCTTTATTTATGGCTTTTTTTTTCTGAAAGAAAGAAGATTAAACTATGTAAATGGAACATCATTGTTATTTATTTTGTTAGCATGTGCAGTGATGAGTCTTTGACCTACATTTCTTGTGTGTAGTGTGCTCTTGCCCTATATCTGGATAATGAATGACAGAAATATTGATGTGGGTTGACCTCTTTTTTACATAGTTTTTGGTCTTTTTTTTATACATAAGAAAAATACTGAGATACAAATATTAGTTGAATCCTAATAACATCCCAAAGAAGAAAAACACTTTTTTCAAAAGAAAAAAGGAAAATATTTAGGCACAATGCCTGATACATAAAGATGTTTGGAAAGAAGATAAAGGGCAAATCTGGAATCTGGTGTCTGTTAAGTCTTCTGGAGTTTTTATGTGATGTAGATGCTTATGGACTAGATTATGCAACTAGAAGTTGCATGCTACAGTCTCTGTTTCAAAATGGGTTTTTTTATCAAATGTGGGCAGAGTAAGCAAATCATCCTTAGAAGGTGACTTTCTCTGGATGCTCCAGAAAGTCAAGCTAAGATACATGTATCTTCAACCTTCCAGTGTTCTGAAGACTGTGACCTCCATGCAAAAACATAGGCACTGTGCTCCTTCATGATGGCGTTTCTTTCATTGACAAAGGTGGTGTATTGATACGTTAAAGGAAGTGTACATATGTGACCTGTATTAATACCAATGCTCTTCATGGCTCAATAGGTGAATACAAGCCTGCAGGACTCAGTGGCATAGTTAGCCTCACTGATATTACTGTTAAAACTGCATATTTCTCATCCTTCAAAATTACTGCCAAGGTAAACAGATTTTTGAGAAAACTTATCGAAACTAAGGAACGTGACCTCTGATTATTTTAAATTAGTTTGTTACACACTAGGTCTAGGCATTATAAGCACAACATGGAAGAAAAGAATTAATGAAGATATTTAGTATTTAAACCTATATGATAGTTTAATTCCATTATTTCTTTGGAAGTCTGATGTCAATAGAGACATATAATTAGAAAAAAAATGAAAGAGAGAGCCTTTCTAGAGGAGGAACTAGCAATGTCTCTTTCCCCTTCAGCAATCTGTTTTCAAATGGCTGTCCAACCAGACTCTGAGGTTTTCATATTTCTAGGAACACCTACTGTGTATAACTTACTTTAAGTTGGCACATATATCAACAATATGGAAAAAATGTTCACACCTCTGGGAAACTGAGCTAAAAGGTCACTTTTTCAACAAATTCATCAACTGGGAAAAACAAATCTAGCTTTCCTTTGAATTTTAATAGCTTTCCTTTTTCTGTATGAAGTCCAGAGGGCAATATTCTGTAGTGTAAAGGCACCATCTGAACAATCCAGTGAGTGTTTCACACAGATTGGCATGCATTTGTTTGTCTGCTTAAGTTTAGGTTTGTTTGAATTTGCATGTCGTGGATTTGACAGGTATGTTCAGCTGCTCATCTTATTTTTATCTTGGGTACAGTATTTGAAGGCTTTCAGGGGGCTTTTTTTTTCTACAAGAAGGCAGTGACTTGAAGGCCTTCAGTTAAAGACTAAAAACATTAGGAAAGGCAGTGGGAAATATGTATTTGGATGGTGATGTGGGGCCTTGTGAGAGGCAGCTAATAGGAATTTTAGCATAACTGGTAACTAGTGTAGGTTATCACCCAGGTGCAGAAAATTTTTGTCCCTTTGTTCACAGGAAAACGTTCACCTCAGGTTTTTTCCTTTCAATTCTAAGTATAATGTTTGCAAAACTCCTCGAACAGGAAATTATATAGCCATACATAAGTCACAAAGGCTTTTTTCTGTGCTGCCGCATGGAGGGGTCAACAGGCGATCAGACATTGCTTTCAACTTTTCTTTTCCTCTTTGTTTCTTGCACAACCTTTTCAAGGCATTGAGGTGCTAGTACACGAATTTTTAGGACATCCTGAAAAACCTGCTGTTTTCAATAACCTCTGTGGATGGATGACTGCCATCAGTGTTCTCTGGCCTCACTTTATCTCTTGATCATACTCTTTCTGAGGCATGGGGGCTGATCTTTTAGTTTTGTCTGTTGTCAGAAGCTAGGTCCTGACTTCTAGAGGACTTTACCAGGATCAGGATTTCAGATGGATGAAGCTTTAAGTCACGAGCTCAGTCAATTCAGCTGATTCTTGTGTACCAGCTGCTTTGAGAAGACAGGTGAATGGTGCCCAGCTTTAGTGTTCATTTCTTCCTGCTGCAGTCAGCAGACCTTACAC
The DNA here is from genome assembly GCF_003984885.1 of Neopelma chrysocephalum. NCBI lineage: Eukaryota > Metazoa > Chordata > Aves > Passeriformes > Pipridae > Neopelma > Neopelma chrysocephalum. The sequence goes on along the minus strand of NW_020897695.1, from coordinate 15,496,175 downwards.
TGGTGGATAACTGAGATCATCCTTCTTCCCCTTTATTTTTCATAGTGCTGCTCTTTGAAGAACTAATTGGAAATGGAAAAATCCTTATTCTCTGGTAATTTTCCTGGTGGAACTTGGCAGGCTTGGAATTTCAAGACAAAGGGGCATGGAATAAGGACATACCTTAATTCTGTGTTGTCTGTAATTACTTGAAGCCTAAGAGAAACCTCAGCGGAGGTAACTCTTCATAACATTTTTGAAAGAACAAATACACATTCCTGTTTTTATTCAGAGTTTAAATAGCACTCATGAATGAAGCCAGCAGGCAGGTGAAATTATTTTCTTTCAAATAATAGTTCCAAGTACTGTTTCTATTATAGTACTATCAGTATCTTGGGCAAAAGTAATTTAACTGGGTGAAGCAGAATTGGAAACAGTACTTGGAACTATTATTTGAAAGAAAATAATTTCACCTGCCTGCTGGCTTCATTCATGAGTGCTATTTAAACTCTGAATAAAAACAGGAATGTGTATTTGTTCTTTCAAATAATAGTTCCAAGTACTGTTTCCAATTCTGCTTCACCCAGTTAAATTACTTTTGCCCAAGATACTGATAGTACTATAATAGAAACAGTTGAACACATTTTATTTTAAATACAGCTCACAGTATGGTACCTCATGTTCCTCTCTGGAGTGACTAACTTCCTATGTACCAGGATATGTGATTTTTTGAGGGATGAGTAAATAATGTGTTCAGAGTTCTCATGGCAGGGGGTTTAAAGATGCATTTCACACAAGTATGACCACACATACAGATGTACACACACACACACTTTGTTTTCTCCTTCCTTACAAAGTAATTGTAAAATATTTCATGATTACAATTTTAAAAGCAGGTATTTTCAGGATGTTTTGAATCATATCTGGATAAAACCCTGATTTTTCAGACATGGTCTTTTATTAAAATCTAATATGAATTGGAAGAATTAAATGCTTAAATTATGTCCTAAACCATGTAAATCTAACTATCATGAGCTGATTGAATTTTTGTACAAATATGCTACTAAAGATTGATCACCTTGCTTTGGAAAATAATTATGAAAAAAAAATGCTGAAGTAATATAGAAACTCAGCAGACAGATACCCATCAGAAGCTAAGTGGTAAAAACGGTAGTTTATAACTACCTTTCAAGGGTAGTTTATAACGCTAAAGAAATATTCGGTGTTTCCTGGGTTTACACACTAAACTAAAGGTAGGCTTTTAAATGTGAACTCAAGCATTTGAATTAAAACAGTTTGGTTGATCTATGGTGTCCTAAACATGGTCAATTAGCTTCTCTACATCTCTGGTAAATTAAGCCGTATTTTTTATATATATTCCTAAAATGGACTATGGAACAGGGTCTTTGGCACTTGACATCTGTTGCCTCTGACCTATTTCTGTGTGCTCTGAGTTATCATAATTTTCATGCATGGAGAAAAACAGGTGAATACAGAGTACAGCACTTGAAAAAAGCTTGATGCAACCAGTGAAATGGAGCCTGTACACACTTCTGAGTGTACACTTTTGTAGAATTGATTACTTAGTCGCTGTGATTTTGTAGTGATTCAGTTAAATGGTTCCAGTTCCTACTCTGAACTTTTAAATGGTATGTACTGATGCTACAAATTCTTGTTCCGTGTGGGAAGGTATTAAGTTGCTGCTACAGATCCCTTTTATATCTGTATACCTTCCCCCTCACTCATTTAACCTACTTATTATACCTCCTCTTCTTCAGGAATATGGCAGCCAACTATTCAGTCTGTGGGTAACCAAGGTAGATGATGAAATTTCTTTTTTATCACTTAGACCGAGGAGGTGCTTTAAATACTACTCTAGCTGGTGAATATCAGGTATTTGTCTGGTGGACAAATACAGGTTTATTCAATAGTGAACCCAAGGGAGATCATGTAGTCATTCATGGAGTGAGCTGATGGCTGTCATATTCTTGAGGAAGTGGTATAAGAATTAGACTAGCAACCGACACATTGACAACTGAAAGGTAACTGTAGGGAGTCTGCCACATCTAAGATTAGAAGAAAAGTTTCCTATAATGATGAACTTATTTCCATCAAGAATTGGCATAGGAGACGGGTAACAGACAAACCAACTCCCTGCCACATGACTTGCTCTGTTCATAACTTTATGAGGTGAGAAGTTCATTTTGAATTAATGCTTTTCTGTGCTATTTATAAGTATGTTGTGATGATTACTGCCTGACTCATTCTTGCAGTAACGTGTTTCTATGGGTTCTAGATTACCTATTCTTAATGGATTGCTCATGTCCTTTAACAAAGCTTGGACCTCTTCTTTTACCTACAAAAAGTAATAGCATTTGTCTAGATCTCTAGGCTGGCAGATTAATTTTTGGTTGACTGTATCATCTTGCGGAGGAGGGGGAAAATCTGCAATATATAATAAGGTCATTTTCTGTTATTTAGCAAGGATTACTAGAAGCAATTGTATCAGAATCTAAATGCTTTTGGGAGATTTTGAAGTAAAGCAGCCATCCACCACCTGTTTTCCAGTGCTAGATGATAACAAGGCATGGGTTTCTGTATGGTAGTGGAACAGTATGTACAAGTACTTGGAAAGTTGCTTATTCTGATAAGTACCCATACTAACTAAGTGAAGGGGCCATTAAAAAAACCTCGAATAGCAACAGAATGTGATAGCAATGAAAAAATAAACCACTGTGCTTAAACCCACCCATTCTGTTATTCAGGTATTTCATATATGCATTTTTCCTATGGTCTCATTTAGTGGTTATAAAACTTCAAGATTGTAGAATTTTGCTGTGATGTAGCACAATTACTTGGTCTTAGCTAAACGTGCCCCTATTAAGTTGAATTTATGCTAATTCTGTCCATTTAAACTGCAGACAGTGTTATTGGCTGCACTACTAAATTGCTTTCCTAGGAGACATCCCATTAGATAAGTGATGCACCCAAAGTAGGATATAATAAATGACATTTTTACTTAAGCTTAATACGTTTTACATCTGTAATTGGAACAGAATAATGTCCACTGTGGATGACAAAAGACTTTTTGGGTCGTCGGTGAGCATGAAACTTAGCATGTGATTTGTCCAGCTAATTTTTAAATAGCCTAGGCTATTTCTTCCATTTACGTTGGAAGGTGATTCCACAGCCTGACACTATTTTTCTAGTATTTAGCTGAAAGGTTATTTGCTTCTGTTTTCATTTATATCTTCCCAATTATTCTTCCCATAGACTGTTTATGTGCCAAAAGCATTTGGGCACCAATTCGTTCAAATAAACTCCTTTAATTTTCTGGTTAGTCTTATTCCTTTAGTTTCCTTGGTAGTCTTAAAAACAAGACTGGCTGGGTGAATTTGAGCGAAAGATTTGCCCTTTTGATCATTATGAATTTTAGTTGCTTGTTCCAGGTTATATGTTCCCTCTGTTCTATGACAGCTCTTTATACTGGCTTGATCCAGGAAGAGCACAGTCCTCTACTCTCATTTCAGGTATGGCAGCACTTATTGGCAGAAGGTGTCTTACCAATGGGAAGGCTGCCCTCCAGCATGATGTATTAAGTTAGTCTTCAGTGACATTTAAAGTAGATCAGTGTCCCAAGTAACATGGATGTAAAAAACACTCCATTTCCCAGCAGGCCAATCTTGGTTGTAATTTATGTCGTTACCGGGTGAATTGTAATGATGATGCCTTTAGGGACAGAGGTTTAGTTTCTCCAAGGTTCTGTTTTGATGTGGTTTTGTAAGCTAACAGCTTAGAAATGTGTGCCTGTGTTTGAGTTCAGGCTATGCAGTCATGGGAAACTACACAAAGCCGATATGTGGGGCTTAGAGACCAGAGAGCTGCAGGACAGAATTCCTCAAATTGGCAAATAAGGAGTGTTTGCTAATCTGCTTCATTTGTCAAAAGAGATGGACAATGTGGAGCACTAGAGTGGATATCAGGCTATGTAAAGGACTCTGAATAAAGGACTCACTGTCTATGAAGAAAGGTAAAAGTTTTCAAGCCTCTTGTACCTGAGTCACTAAGCAAGAAGCATATCTATCAGCTGCAGAACCAGCATGTGCTTTCCATTCATGCTATCTGAACAAGATTCAAACAACTATTCCCAGGGATTGTAGAACTGGGAACACAATAGAAAGCTGTTGTATGCAATCCATGTCAATTGTAAGCTCGATCCACAAAATCCTTTCAAGAGTAGCAAGAAACATAGGGATGCTTAGTTGATTTCTGGAATGTGACAGTAGAGATCTTCCCTAGGGGAACTCAAAGTAATACAAGTTTAGTAAGAAAGAATTCTTCAAGAAGATAAAGAAATAAGAAATATTGATTTGCATCTATCTTCCCTCTCTACTGAATTTTAATCCTTAATTGCTGTTTGGGAAGTTGACCATTTGAAAGGCTAGTTGTTGGCTATAAGAGGTGATTCAGTGGAGTCAAAACTGTACTCTAGTGACTGATGGTTGACAGCGTGTGCTACACTGAGTATGAGCAAGGACAGTGGTTCAAGGCCTCTCCTCATCTGCCCTCCCAAACACATACATTTTTTATATTTATTTTTTTTTAGCTGATATTTTCATAAACTGAAACCTATTCTCTTTAATATTTGTAATGAGTTTATGGTCTGAACTCATTGCAGGACTCCACAAAATTCAGTCTTCTGAGAGGTTGAACATTTGCTGGGCTCCACTCTCTCTACAAAACCCAGCAGCTTCTATAATATCCCACGTGTAGAGGGAGAGTCATAACAGTTGAGGTGAGGACTCTGTGCCTTAGAGACAGATGGAGCTGTTACACAGCCTTGTGATTTTTCTTTCCAGATGAGTATGTCGCATTGTACTGTTTGCCTTATCTAGACTACAAGTCTTTGCAGTGTGGAAGTATCTTGCTTGCTTACAAGGTAGTCAGCACGTGTGGTAACATGCCATTGCATAAGTAACAAGAAAGTGCCGTAGAGAGTTCTCTCTTTCTCATGTGTTCTGTGTGGTTGGCAGAAACTGAACTGTGGAATGATGGTGTGGGAAAAGAGGTTGTGCACCCATCTCCCTGGCAAGCTTATGGAATAGTCATTGAGCTGTTAGATACAATACATGGGTGAAAATTTCAAGGAGTCAGTTTCTTGGCACTGCAGTACAGCATTCTTTTTTGGATTCCATTAACTCCAGAAACAGTCTTGGAAAGCTCAATTGAGAAAGAAGGGTAAGAATATAGACAGTATGTTTGATATCTGAAGAGTGAAAATCACACTGAAAAAGTAATATTAGAAAAAAATAATAAAAAAAAGACAACTGGAGTACATATGTCAAGGGTAGATGCAGAGACAGCAGATTTCAATGTGGCAGATTGGATGGCATACCTACATCAGGAAATACAAACACGCATGCGCCTTTTTGTTTCTGGGCATTTAAAAAATTTGACAAATCATGACTAGGAATTTGCAAGAGCTTTTGTTGTTTTCTTGTCTTGTTCTTGTCAGAATACCACAGTTCAAGTACATCATTATACCATCAAGCTCAGGACCTACATTCTTCCATGTGCAGTTTCAAATGTTCTCTGCCACTCATGTAATGATCATTCTCTGACTTGGCTCACACCACCACTTAATGCATTTGCAGATGGGTAGAGAAAAATTGCAGCTAACTCGATTTTGGATTTTGAACTTCATTTTACAATCCTTCAAAACCCCAGAAACTAGCTAACCTGTGAAAACATACCTTGCCACTTTTGTGGCAAAGACTAGGGAGAAGAGCATTGCAGTGCAAGCTTGAAGCAGACACAAGAAGCGTGTGTGAGCCTGCATTACTCTATCTCAGCACCTTACATCCACACAGACTGATCGAAGTGTTGGCAAAGGAGGATTTGCGTGGGAAGAAGGGCTGCCTAAGGCAGCATCTGTATCTTCAATATGTTCCCACAGTAATACCCGGCTTTCAGCATGAATGCGCTCCCACCTATGGCTAAGGCTTAAAAAGCATCTAAATTGGGCCCTGTATATTATATGTGCATGTGTTTAGAGATGCATTAGTTCCTTTCTGATTATCATTTCTGTAATTTGTACTATAGGTAAATATCTGGACATATTTCCTACATTCACAGCAAAAATTAATGACCTTCAGTAACCAGCAGTACAACCTGTCATTAATTGTCTTAAAAAAAACCCAATTATGCCAAAAAATCACTTTTAAGTTGATTTCAGGTTAGTTATACTATTGCACATGGGAAAGGAAAGTCATATTATAAATAATTATAATATTGCAGAAATAATTATAAATATTGCAGAAATGTAGCCACAAAATGGCTTTTTTTCTCGTTGAAGGTGAACTCCGTTCTTTTTGCAGACAGTTGTGACTAGGGAGGAGGGAATTCCTCAGAAACTGCCTCATGTACAACTTGAGACATGGAGCCAGCTGTAAGATGCAACAGATGCAACAGTCTTGGCCTTGTCTAGTGGAAGACGTGTCCATTTGTAGATATACATGGATGAGAGATGGATCTCAAACAGAGAAAGAGGGAAATTTGCTTAGGAGCATTAAACCTCTTCCCCAGTCCCTTAGTGAGAATGTGACATTTGTTCTGTTTTGTTGTAATTTCCCCAATTTTCATGCATTTTTGCCAATTTGCTTCTGTTGAATACAGCTGCAGAAGGCCCATTATAGGTTGTTAAGTGTTATTTCTAAAATCAAATTAATGGAGATATAAAGACTGATAAAATAGTCTCCCTGACACCTCTCAGTGTCTGCCTGTCTAAGTCAGATGTTACTATGAGATGGTTCAGACTAGATGATCTAATGGTTCTGTCTGAACTGAAAGGCTCTGAACCTTGTATATCAAATTACTAGAACTGAAGAAAGTGAAATGAGGTTATTGCAACTGTTATAATACATTAAAATACAAGAAAATTAAGTAAAAAGGTTTATTAGGCACTGTACTATGTTTTTCTCAAGCTACAGAGCAAAATTTGGACACTGTCCTGTAATAGAGATGGGCGTTTGGCCACAGCACTCTGCAATATTGGCCATAGCTGGACAGTAATAGTTGCTGCAAAAGAAGGTGCTCACCTCATTCATCTGTCAGGAATAATCTGAGTTCAGATAAGGACAAGAAAAAAGAGGAACTCTTATGACAAGCTATATTTGATGCAGCATTCCTGTTAAAAGCATAAAGATAAAACACAGTCCTGAGGCCTATGCCCTAGGGTTTCCCCTCAGTGTGGTTGCTTATAATGTATACATATATAGCATCTGGCTCATCCAGATATAAGATGGACAAAACTTTGTTGGAATAAATTAATACCCTTAATTATACTCAATGGAGCTGAGCTTATTTACTCCAAAAGGGAGTTTTGCCAGCTGTATCACAGCAGTTGCAGCAGAAAACGTTAGCAAATAGGGCAGTCCTCCTCTAAAATTTCCATTAAGATTGCACTGGTTTACCCAATGAATATCTCTCTGTGCTATGGGTACTTGCTTCCTAATAAGATTTTCATTTACTCTTTACTCCTGTTTCTGTGCTTATGGCTAGGAAGACTGCACAATTCTGCTTGGTATATAACATGTATAATTGCTAGTGAGCATCAGGTTTTGGAACTTCTGGCTCAGGAGCAAGTCCGCTCCACTCAGGAGAGATTTCAGAGCATGAAAGCAAGGGAGCCAACTAAGTGCCCCTACCAGTGCCCACTGATACATTTGTTAATATGACTTTTACAATTATAAATATACAGACTTCTGAGCTCCCTGACACATTTAAAAAGTCACATTCCCAAGTTCCATATTAGCTCCTATTTGAATGGAAGTATTTTGCTATTGCAGATGTTTCTGGTGACCACAATAAAATAAGCATGGCTACCAAATACCTGAGATGTTAAATACCGTCATCACTAGGCAAAAATCCATGTGTGATACCGATTATAGAAAGTGTAACAGAACTTTTCATGGTGGTGGTTTGCATTTCCTGTTTTACCAAACTGCTGGGAACTACCAAAAATAACACAACATGATATGTCTGAAATAGCATAATTTATTTCACTGCTCTGACACATTTGAGGTTGTACAGAAAGAACCAATCCATGCATTCCTTTAATTTGTGAGGAATTCTTAACAGCTTTCTCACAGTAAAAATGGCTATAAAATCCTTTTTGAATTAGAGTGCTCTGGGCATGTATGAAAACGACCTCTTTTTTTTTTAAACTATAATTTTGTGAAGCATGATAGCAATTTAAGTATGTTTAAAAAAAGCAAAGACAGAGGCATAGCAAACCAGCAGATGAACATTGTAAAAACCTACAGGATGGGTTCTGTATTGACAGAAACAAGCATCTCTATCATCAGCTGTGAATAGCTATGTACCAAGTTGTGAATCCTGATCAGTCTCATCTTCCTCACTTCAAAAAGGGAAAAAGCAACAAAAACCTTTCCTTTCTGAGCTGTGTCTGTACTGTGATTCTCTCTGCCCAGATCCAGGTTCCAGCTGTTACTAGGAGGTTTGAGGAGGATACTTCTTTTTTGCTAATACTTTTTTAACACCCAAGGAAGAGCAAACAACTACTTATCTTTTAACAGCAAATAATTATTTAGTCTACAACTAGAAACCAAGCAGAATTCATAACCAATCTCACTGTGGTAGTTTTGTGTACCAGCACCTTGCAGGGTGTATTCTGCAATCAAATTGGCCAGTTGTCACTCCCCGGGTTTCTTACCAAAGAGAGTGGGGAAAAACCTTTTAATTAGCTCTTCCCTGTGTGGGTCTTCCTTGATTAATCTTATCTGAACATCATGTTTTTGAAAGAAAAATCTATTTAGAAAGAGGCATGGGTATATTCTAAAATTCATAACTGTCCTTTGCATCCTTTGCAGTGGGAGTTCAGTTCACAAGAGGCCAGTATGAACCCAGGTGATGTAGCACCAGCCAGAGTGCAGAAGGCGTGGTGGGAGTCTTGATACTAATGAGATTAATTTGTTATGTACCATGGGACAAAAGGAGAAAGAAAAATACTGACCTAGCTGAGACAGTACTTATATGTATGTGTATTTGTGTGGCAGGGGACAGCAGTGGGAGGAAAGCTGAGGAGGAAGCAAGAATAAGTAAAACAAGATTGATTTATCGGCTCTGAATTGTTCATCTGCTTTCCATTCTTCACTGTGCTGCAGAGGAGGAGAGCAGCTCTAGCACTGTGGTTGGGGAACAGAGCAAGAGAGAGGGAGGAAGGTGATATCTATCACAGGCATCAAAAGCGTTTAATTTTCCAGAGGCTCTGATTAAACAAATGTGGCTGCTTCCTGGCAGCCCTTGCAAACATTTGTTGGGACAGAATGAATCAGGAGGTAATTTGTCTGCTGCAATGATCAGGGTGGCTTGGTGGCACCGTCTTGTTGGAGACTTTTTTCCGAGTTTCCAGCGAGCAGCCATATTTCCCAAACTTCCTTCTGCACCCAAGATAATGCCACCAGCTTTCCTAAGGATGGGGATTTAGTATTGATGGATCTAGGTAGGGTAAATGACAGCCACAAATAATGATGTATGACCATGGTTAAGTCTATTATGGAGCCCTGGTAATTACAAGGGAAGAGGTCAAAAGGAGTGAATAACCCTTGGGACTGATCTAAGGACTGCTTTTCTGCACAAGTAAATGGTACTGAAAGAGGTTAGGTTGGGACCCATGCCTGAATGGGGAAATGATTTCATTGGTGATGCTACCTCACATAAACAGGAGCAGAAGGCACCAGAAGACAAATAAGAATAGACTTAAGAATAGTGCATGGTGTCTGGGCATGAGCAAGGTAGTAACTGGTTAACCAGCACAGAGATATCAGTTCTGTGTGTAGAAAAGGATGTCTATGTTTCACCTGTTTGCCATATTAAGGTTTACCTGTACTTCTAATTATCTTTAAACTGTGGTTATCCCCTTTAGTGGCATTTTCAGTTCACCCTTGTGCAGCTACAGGGGCCTCAGACATAGCACAGCAGAGTGCAGGTTACCCCACCGGCTGGGGGAAGCTCCAGCACAGATCAGGATGGAAGCTGCTCTTCCGTTTGGTATTTTTTGAACTTCCTAAGCACATGGAAAAGGAGTCATGTGAAATGATGACTGTGCCCTGCAAGGTGTATAAAACTGTCTATATTTATTGCCATTTGTTCTCATGGTATACAGTGCCGGGATGGGCCCCACAGCAATGGTGCAGCTATAGGTGAGCAAGTAGATCATCACCTAAGTTAGCTGAACTCACTTTGCCCTTTTCCTTTCATCTCTTCTTCAGTTACATATTCTATGTAATTTTACCTCCTACTCTTTGTGTGTTGTGGGTATAAAAGATAAGTGACAGAACAGCAAGTGGTCTGTATGAGCTTGCAATGGCCCTGCTGTCCAGGAGGGATGAAGGCACAGTTTAATTATGCAGGCCACTCATGGGAGTGATTATAATATCTAAATACCACTCTGTGAAGGGCACAGGTATTATAAAAAGCTTATTTCTGCAGTGAATTAGGAAGTATAAAAATACATTCCTCCAACTAAAAGGTAGTCTGACTGATTAACCTTTCGTCCAAACATCCAGGGCTCATAGGGAAAGAAAGATTAATTCAACTGATGTAAAACAGCTGCAAGAATGACTTAACATTCCCATAGCTGAAACTGTTGTCATTTTAACACCTTTTGATTCTGTATGACTTGAGCACTGTCAACCCTTAAAACGTAGGAATCTTGTTCTTGCAATGTCCTTAACCTCCTTGTTTCTAGGCTTGCAGAGCTATGAGATGAGAGGACCTTAAAGCTCTGATATTCTGTTGTATGGGAAACCTGTTACAAGCCCCAGACTGAGTCTTCACCTCTCTTGAGATGGCTTGATGTCCAATTTTGTTTGCGGGTTTTACTCCTTTCTAGTGGAAGTGAAAGAAAATGCTATTGTTTATCCCAGTAAAGATATTGGGAATATTACTTAATCAGTTGTCTTTATAAAATAGAACAGGAGCTGCTTGCTGCAGTGCTGTGGATAAAGTCATGCAGATTTATGAGTAGGGAAAAACAGTATCATCAAAGCTGGTTCTTCATGGGTTTAGGAAGGGCAGGTCCTGTCTGATCAACCTGACCTCCTTCTATAATCAGGTGACCCGCCTGGTAGATGAGGGGAAGGCTGTGGTTGTGGTCTGTCCAGACTTCAGCAAAGCCTTTGACACCATCTCCCACAGCATACTCCTGAAAAAGCTGGCAGCCCACGGCTTGGACAGGGGTCCTCTGTACTGGGTTAGAAACTGGCTGGAGGGCTGGGCCCAGAGAGGGATGGTGAATGGTGCTGCATCCAGTTGGTGGCTGGTCACTAATGGTGTCCCCCAGGGATCAGTGTTGGGCCCAGTTCTGTGTAATACCTTTACTGATGATCTGGATGAGGGGATTGAGTCTACCATCAGCAAATTTGCAGATGACACCAAGTTGGGGGGGAGTGTTGATCTGTTGGAAGGCAGGAGGGCTCTTCAGAGGGACCTGGACAAGCTGGAGAGATGGCCTGATTCCAACAGGATGAGGTTCAACAAGACCAAGTGCCAGGTCCTGCACTTTGGCCACAACAACCCCCTGCAGCGCTACAGGCTGGGCACAGAGTGGCTGGAGAGCAGCCAGGCAGAAAGGGACCTGGGAATTTGGACTGACAGGAAGCTGAACATGAGCCGGCAGTGTGCCCAGGTGGCCAAGAAGGCCAATGGCATCCTGGCTTGTATCAGGAACAGTGTGGCCAGCAGGACCAGGGAAGTGATTCTTCCCCTGTACTCAGTGCTGGTGAGGCCACACCTGGAGTGCTGTGTCCAGCTCTAGGCTCCTCAGTTCAGGAAGGGTATTGAGGTGCTGGAGCAGGTCCAGAGAAGAGCAACAAGACTGGTGAAGGGACTTGAGCAAAAGTCCTATGAGGAGAGGCTGAGGGGGCTGGGGTTGTTCAGCCTGGAGGAGAGGAGGCTCAGGGTAGACCTCATCACTCTCTACAACTCCCTGAAAGGAGGTTGTAGCCAGGTGGGGGTTGGTCTCTTCTCCCAGGCAGCTATCAGTAAGACAAGAGGCCATGGTCTTAAGCTGTGCCAGGGGAGGTTTAGGTTGGATATTAGGGAAAAATTTTTTACAGAGAGAGTAATCAAACATTGGAATGGGCTTCCCAGGGAAGTGGTGGATTCTCTGTCCCTGGAGGTTTTTAAGATGAGACTGGATGTGGCACTTAGTGCCGTGGTCTAGTAACCACGGCGGTGTTGGATCAAGGGTTGGACTTGATGATCTCGGAGGTCTTCTCCAACCTGATTGATTCTATGATTCTATGATTCTTGTGCCTTTTACATAGCTACCATCTTGGCTTCGGTAGGGCACAGCTACAAATACAGAGAGAAATGTGCTTGCACAGAGCAGATTTCCCTCTCAGCTGTACTTTGGCACATTTGCATTGTAGTCTGAAGTTTACAGAAGTGGTCTCAGCTGGCCAAATCTTTGAGCATCTCAGGAGTGGAAAACTTTCCCCCTTTCTCACTTTTGATTAGATGGAAACTGGAAATTTAACATCTGCTCCTTCAATTGAGTGAATTTAGTATGTCTGAAAGAGATACCTTTATATATGCAGGTCTATTGGCTCTTTGAAATGGAAAGCTGTCTGTCCTGTCTAGCATTCTATTTTCTGTCCAGTGGAGCCTAAAACTTGCTTTACTCCACCAAGAAAATGTAAAATTAAGGGAAAAATCTGCAGCACACTCTGCTGAGCTCATTTGTTAGGATAAGATATTTTGCAGTCCTTGGAAATGAGATTTTCTCTGCATACCAAAGAGAACCTCCTTTTTGGACAGGGGTTCCCCAGCAGGGCATCCACATGAGGTCTTAGTGCTGCAGCCACATTTGTTATGTACAACCAGTGTCTGCACCAAACATTGGGGTTTGCATTTGAAAATGGGCTCCTTAATGGTTTAGGAGGGAAAAAACTACACATCTTTGTCACACCAATTTATGCTACAGTCATTCAGAATAGCAGCTTGCCTTTTCTGATATTAAAGTAGGAGAAAAGAGCACACGAAGAAGAGCAACAACAGGAGCACCGTCATGTGTGTGTGTCGTGTTTCGAGTGTGACTCTTGCTCAAAGATAAGCGAAGTATATCTGGAAAAGCACAGTGTCAAAGGAGGACAAGGCAAGTAAAAGGGCTCAACAAACACAACTAGCTTTAGATAACAGGTCCCGCTAGTCTGGCCAAAGGGAGGGCTGCTTGTGGGAGCCCATAATCAAAAGGCTCTGCCTTGGCCCCATGGCAGAGGTTGGCCCTCAGTGCCACAATACTGTGCTGCCCTGCGAGAAGTACTTGCTGTCTGCAAGCACATGGGTGCTTTTCTGTTCCTTTGAGCCAGAGTTTCCATTGCAATGGGGAACTGTGCAGTGATCTTTTTGCTCCAGCTGACTTCCATTCCTTTCCTCCTGCAAACCTTCAGCATCCTTGTGAACAGTGGAAAGTCCTTCTCCTTCTTTTCCCAGGTAGGGGAAGGTGTTGAGGGAATTTCTTAAGCAGTTGCAATAACAACAGTAGTCTGGGAAGAGTGAGGTTGTCAGAGGTACTGGAGGTGCTTAGTGTCTCAAATTCTTGAAGTGGGAGGAGGGAGTTGGGACTGCAGGAGAAGCAGTGAGTAGTGGCAGTTTGATTGCTCAAGCTGAGAGCTGAGGCAGGAGGAGGTTGACCCTACATTTTATCTCTGACTAAGGGGGAATGGTTGTCAGGCATTATGGTTAGAAATGCTGACAGTCACAGTACTGGGAAGAAATGTTTGGAGGGCTCTTGCTGGCTCTGCTGCTGCATGCCCCATTCAAATGTAAAAGATCCAGGGGCTGGAAAGGCATGTGGGGCATACTACAGCTGTGACACTCTGACCCTTGCAGACTCACTTCCTTGAGAGGCACTGTGCCCAAATAATAATATGCCTTAGCAATATATACTTGGAGCCTGAGATTAGTCTGCCCCAGTCATACTATCCATCGTCGGGCTTCTTTAGTCAGTCATGAAGACTGTAGAGGGAAAAGCATGTTAATTTACATCCTCTATGTTCCCCACCATAGGCACATCACAATAGGGCTCCTGTTCCCTCTCGTCGCCTTTCCTTCCCAAGCAAAGTGAGGTTCCTCCCACCTGCCCACAGCCCTTCAGCGGGTGCGAGCACAACTCCCACATGAATCTGCTTACCAGAGTTTCAGCTGCTGATGCTGCTTCCATGTGCGGGCTGCTCTGGTTGCTGTGCTCAGAGAGCTGTGTTTTAAGCTGTCTGTTGAGACAGGGTTTTTTCCTCCTTTTGCTTAGCTGTATTTGGCTGTTGATTCGTGCTCCCTCCTTGACACCCAGGTCCCAGTTTGGGGCAGCAAGTGATGCCTAAACACAGGAAAGCAGAAGGAGCTTTTTGGTCAGGTGAGAAGTTTGTGTATTCAGTGGTCTCTGTCCCTCGTCCCAGAAGCCACATCCACTTTCCTGACAGATTTCCTTTGATGGTCATCCCATACTCATCCAGTCTAAATTGACACCTTTTTCCTGTTCCTCAAAATCTATTGGGAACTGAGGGCATTTTAACTTCACAGGTTAGTATATTGTGGATATGTTTGGTAGGTATCACCCACCACTCTGGAGGTATTTCCTACCATAGAAAGTCTCTTATCCATACATAGATTTTTTTTTCCTCAGTTTCACTTCTTTTCACTACTTGCTGTAATTAATAATAAATAGGATATGTATGGAGGTGTTGTCATTGGCAGCTTTCTGCTGAATGGCATATAAAACTCACTAGAAATTGATTATTTGTATTATTATTTTTTTTCCAGGCCATCCTATTATTTGGCTAATTTCTTACTGATTCTCTAAGTTGCTCTAGTCTTCCAATGAGGAAATATTCCTGAATGCCTTCTTTGTCCAATGATTCCTTGTTTGTGGCTTCCTTTATTTTAAGAAGTGAGTCTGGAGGCACAAGCAGGAAAATAAAAGGAATTAAAATGACAAATTGACCAAAAAGATTAACATGACAAATAATATGTGGGCTGCAGTCTTCCAAAAATCCAAGAATAAATAAGGCTTCTTTTAAAGTGCTTTGAGGAGGAGGTGATGATAATTTTATATCTGGTTGGCTGCTTTTTTTTCCAGTGAGATATCCAGCTTCTGTAGATAAAGTGCCCTAAAAACTAACCCCTGATAACAAAAGCACTTCAAAATAGATTTTACTGGATGGTTTTTGTGAACAAGAATTTGAGATAATGAAAAAAATCACACAAATGATCTGAAGAATTGCAACAGCAATCCAGATTGAAGCTTCTTATGTGCTAGACCTATACATACATATAGAAAGGGTTCTATGCAGTAGACTTCTGATGGATGGGTTTTCGACCACTGCTTTCTGTCTCTTGGAATATGTTGAATTTTGAACAAACAGTCACCAGGTTCTTAATTCCAGTGTTCAGTGGGACTTCTCAGGTGTTTCTGTCTGGACATAAATACTACTTTTCAGTCCTTTGGTTTGTTTCTCTCTCCTCAAGTTTTACCTTACTTTGTGGGTGAGTAGAAAGAGCATAAATCTTGAGGAACCTGAATTGTTTCCTGGTCTCACTAGGTTGATTACAGTAACTTCAGGGGTCAGTTTGGCCCCCTGATTTCTCTTCTTGTTACCTCATTTTGATAGGCACCCTGTAGCAGTGGAAAGCACTGGAAATGGGTGTAAACCAGGGATTTTTTGTTGGTAGAGGAAGTGTGTGAACTTGTGCCCAGGTGAAGACTCTCCACATGCACAGGGAGCTGTACTGTTCTTCTCTCTTGTGATGAAGTTAGGCTTGCATTGCTGCCTGAGCAAAATCTGTTAGAGTGGTAGGACTTCCTTATCTTCACTGAAGCCCTCTGAAATATCTGCCTTTCTCTTTTGCAACCATTGGAGCCTGCTGTGCACATAGGAAAAAAGCTGCCCTGCTTTGGCAGCTGTTTGCAACCTTGGCCTCCGATGGTCACCAACTCTTACTGCAGGTGCAGGGCATCTAGGACCAGTATCCATATGACAGCTGAGTACTCAGGAGCTCTGAGGACAGTATGCTATTAGGGAATTCGCTGGCTTGTTTTCCTGTCAGTTTTTTCCTTGACAGAAGATGCTGCATCCTGGTTAATAGAGGTTGTAGCTCCACTACATTGGTTGTACTTTTAACAATTTAATTATTAGGAAGTGCTCACACCAAACTTGCTGTATTATCTCTGTCAATAATGCCAGCAGATAGTTTGGGGAGACATTTAGTTGCCACCTACATTTTTCACTGACTTGGACTTGGTGAGTTTTATGAGCAGTGTGCTGCAGATGCATGAAGAACACTGCTTCAGGGAGGGCAGGTGATTGTCCCTGGGAAGAGAAGGACCTTGGCATTGTACGCAACAACTCGAGGATCCCCCATCAGCCGTCCTCATTGCAGTGCAGGTCTGAACCTATATCAAAAGCTATATTTGCTGTGATCACTCTATAAGAAAACTAGAATTTTGTTTTCATTTGGAAATATTTACCTCTCTTGGGTTCTGTCCTGCTGGTTGTGGAGGTGGCTGTATCAAACAGCAATTTTGAGGACTTGGGTTTATGTATGTGGCAATAAGGCATTTGCTATTCTTAAAACTTTTGTACTTTCACCTCAGAGCTCTTTTCACTTGAAGAGGATGCTACATAGCTCAGATTTCTGTTGGAATAGTTTACTGCCTTCCCAAGAAGCTTTAAGAGGTAGCATTTCTCCCCCGTTTCCTTCTGACAGCTTTCAGACATGGGAACAAAGCTAATAACAGGATTTTGCACTTACCTAAATTGTTTTATCCAACAAACTCAGATGGGCATTATAAATACAAGGATCTTGTAGTCTTACCGTGAACTAAATACAATAAATACTTTTCTACCCATTCTACAGCAGAATAAATCTGACATTAGGCAGGTGCACTCTGCTTTCCCAAGAGCAAATGCTTTATATGGTGCAAGGGAACCTTGTGCAGTGTCAGAACTACCATCACTTTCATTCAGTAATATTCCAATGTGTAGTAAATATGTGCCCCATTTATATGTTAACTTGGATACAGTGATGCTGATCAGTACTGATCAGGATAGCAGATTCTTATTTTTACCCACATGAAAAATAATGGAAATTGGCAGAATCCTGCTGTCAATAGGCTTTCTCTCCAGCAACCATCACTTTTGTCAGCTTGGTAGGTAATGGCTGTGAGTTGCAACACCAGTTCTGCTAAGATCATGTTTAGTTTGGCAAATATTAATGATGTGCAAAAGTAGTTTGCAGGGCCTTCGTACAGAATAGAGGGCGCCAAAAGTCTCGAGTCCATAAGCTTTGGGCTTGTGTTGCTTTGCTGGATTTTTTTATTTATTTATTTAAGCTCAACCCTAGCTGTTTGTGTTCCTTTAAATCACTGAAATCCACCAGACAAGGCACAGCATGATGTATTCTGAGTCATGGTCCTCCCCCAGAGGAGACGAGACCGAGGAAGCAGAAGCTGTAAGTAGATTTGAACCGAGCCCCCTGAAAACGTGGGTGCTGATGGTAGGTGAAATAACAGGAGGTATTTTCTCCTTATCATGCCAGCGGCCAGCACAGTGCCTTCCGTGAGCCATCTCTCCTGCCTCCCTGGCTCACTCCTCCATGGAAACCAGCCGTCCCAAGCTCACTGCCCCTTGCCACCGGGCCCCTGGGCACCTTGCCCGCTTCACAGCTGCCGTGGGGAGCTGCTATTTTTCTCTCTTCTACTATAATAGCATCGTTATGAGGCTTCCCCCAGCCTGTCTCTCCCCTGTAATAGAAGGTTGCGTGTTTCCACATGTGGCTTATGCGGTGATATTTGGGTTCATTTAGTATGCTCCTGGGAGTGCATTTTCACTTGAAAAGGAAAACAAATGGAAGGGGGGAAAAAAAGGAAGGAAAATAAAAGAAGAGGGTCAGAGAAATCCTAGTCTGTAGCAGAAGTTAGAATAAGATAAAAACAAGAAAAAAACAGGAAGTGGTTTTGTATAGGAAAATTGGTCTCACTGAACTGGCTGTGTGGCAATGTGGGGCAGTGACAGTGCAGTCATCTGCCTTCTGCTGGGCAGACTTGGGAGTGCTCAGTGCTCTCAATTTTTCAGTGGAAAACCAGTGATAATGGTAGTCTGTTTAGGGAAAATCCCAGAGATGGCTGACCATTCTCAACAGTCTTTGGTCTTGATGCATTTGTGATATGACAGAGAGTGTGGGTGCTTCCAAAAGAGTCAGGTGTTTAAATGTTGGGTGTATCTTCCTTTACAGAAAATACCTACTTTGTATAGGTGCCGGCTTCATCCATGTTTACATCCTTTGTCCTAAAAATCAGAAATCAGGCAGAATTTTGTTCCAGATGTGTTTCACACAGTCATTTCCAAATTAGGCCATCATCATCTTTCCCTCCCTGAATCTTTATTACCTTTCTCTGACTTTAGAGCCCTGATAATATCAGCCCCCTCCCACCTGCTGTGCCTTACCTCTTCACGGTGGTTTCCCTTTGAGTCTATATTGTGAACTCTTCAGACACAGAAACAAAGGTTGCATCATTCTCACCAATCTTCCCCCTACAGGAATTTCCTCCCTTTTTATTCAGTAGGATAAAATAGTAAAAAAGTTTTACATTGACTTCATTGACTCATGTGCTCTTCTGCACTCTAATTACTCAATACAGCAGAAGATTCAAAAAGGGGGATTAAAATCTTTATATCTTTAACCTCAATTCTAGAGTCCTTGTTACCAACATGTGAAATGAGTGTTTGGACACACTATGTCTGTGCCCCTGGAACATGTTTTTTCTGGCATGACATATGCCATTTAGCATCTTTCTGTTTCTGAGCAAATTTACCAAAGCAAATCCTTTGTGTAGTCATATACAGGACAGGAGGGAAATTTCAGAATGAAGGTCATAGTTTTTTCTTTGGTGACTGCTGCAGTTTGGAGTGCACAGACTCTGAATCTAACCTTTCAAGGGAAAACAAATAGCTTGCATTTAATTCTAAATTTATCTCCTGCCCCAAAACACAGAGTAAATAGTCATAGAGTTATAGGAAAGGAGGAGTCTGCTGGCTGATTAGAAATGTAGATTAATGACAATATGGAAAGAAGTGCATTGATTTATGACTGTGGTAAAAAGGTGCAGTGATAGCATTCAAGTTATCAGAGAAAGGATCTTTCATCACTGAAAGGTTGTAAGCCTTTATCCATCCATAACTCACTAGTCAGTTACTAGAAATAACATTATTTTAAAACATTATTTAGCCTTACAGGCAGGATCAATGTGTTTCTGGATATGTGTGTGTTTCTGTGTATGTCATTGGTAGTTTCAAATAAATAGTGGGAAGTAAACTCGAAGCCAAATACTGCAATCTTTTTTTAATCCTTTTGTGAGAAAAATTCTTTTTGCTCTGATTTAATGTGAGTGAAAGGAACATGGAAAAAAAAAAAACAAAGCTGAGAATATGGTATTGACACAGTATTCACTGGAGGGGAAAAACATGATTTTTTCAGATGTTTTCTATGCATGTAGTCAAGGGGATGGAGCAATGGAACCAGTCTACACAGATCTGATGGACACTGATATGTCTTTAGTCAAGATTTCTTATAACTGTGGATGGCTTACCGTGTGCTTGTAGAAAGGTATCATGTTCCTGAAGCAAACCTAATTAGTTTCTTCCATTCCTAGTTTCTCTAGCTAGCAGATCAGTTTTGTAATCACAGTGAGGTGGCTGAATGCTTTTGAATTGTTGGTGTTAGTATTAGGTGTCATATAAATCACTGTTTTCTATCCTAGGAAGTAGTTTATTTTCTGGTACTGCACATAGATTCCAAAAAAGCTTCCCTTTTGATCTGTGGGAGAAAAGATTACTCCTTTGCAGCAATTAAAAATATAGGTTTCTGATGCCATAAACCATTCCACTGCAGTTTTTAGAATGAGGTATGGCAAAACATGTCATCTGTGCATTTCTTCTAATAGTCTAGTTGAATTTCTTATATGCTTGGTTATGTGCCACAACTCAAGGGGAAAAATAATATGCATTGTTCATATTTATATGACCAGCACAGTAATGATATAATTACCTGAGGCAAAGATCTCATTGGACTAGACTGCAAAAATTCAGAATTTTCCAAAGGTATTATTCAGTAATTTCACAAAATTTTTAAAATGGCAATAAAAACTTTTTTTTTCTTTTTCTTTCTGTTGGGCATATACATTTTGTGTGTGTTTGGCAGTTCCAGGCAGATCTTGGTTTGTTATAGTCCTGACACTTATTATGATCTGTCAAGTCAGTCATTTGTGAGCAGCAGATTTACAGAATAATATTTATAGCTAGCATCTCGCAAGTCTCAATGTGTTTAACCTTTTCATTTCTTTATGCATTTTTGTGAATCATTCAGTTATTTCATGCAACTGTTTTTATTCTTGTGACACAGACTGGACTCTCTGATACCAACTATCGCTTGAAGCAGTCATTAATGTGAGATGTGCTAAAAAATTGGTGTTCAGTAGACATGTTTTTCATGTTTCTTCATGTTTTTACGTTTACCTAAAAATTATTACATCCTAATTTTGCTATAAATTATGATGTAAAATAACATGAAGGCTCATTCAGAGGCATAGCACATCTGTGCAACTGCTTTTTTTATTATTTCTAGATGCTCAGCCTAATCACTTATTTAAACCAGAAAGGCATGCAAATAATGGGGCTGAATGAAATATTCCAACACCAGGGTACCAAACACTGGGCTTATGCATTCATAAAAAAAAAAATGTATAATTTAGCTTTCTAGTTCAGAGAACTGAATCCAAAACCACATTTTCAGTCCTTTTGGTCATTTTTTGTTAAATAGGAACTTCGGAAGTTTCACTTTTCTAATAAAATAGAATGCCCAAAAAAAAAAAAGTAGCATTGAAGTGGAGACTGTCATTTAAGTCAAGTCCAGAAAAACTAAAGTTGAAGCTTCCAATTTCTATTTATCATTTTCTTCTCTTTTGTTCATGTGAGTAACAGAACAAATGTGATGAGGTACTTTGAGCAATCAAATAAGGAATTTTACTATTTGAATGGTGGGCCAACTTTTGGACTCGCTGAAGGAACACATAAGTATTAGCAAAGCTAGGCAAAATTGCAGAGCCTTTGCATATATGGAGTTTAATCAATGAACATTTTTCATAGGCAAATCTCCTTTTCTGTGGAAAATGTACTTGGGAAGTTTTGCTGAATTTGCAACTCATAACAAGTAGAATTCATAGATTTTCAGAGTCTGTCTGGTTTTGGAAGAATGTTAGCAAAGAGGAGAGGCATGAAGTCGAAAGGTAGAGAAGCTGTCCCCATATTGCTTAGTGCTTTGTGCTAGCTAGTGTATTTGTTGGTCACTTAGATGAGTCAGGGACTCTTTCTCTTGGTATTAAAAAGACACAGATCTGGTGCACTGGCTCTCCTTCCATTTAGAGGTGGAGCTGGAGAGTCCCTGGAATTGACTGGAGATAGCACAAGCAGGTCTAATGGCAGACTTGGACCACCTGCAATTCCATTTAGCCATTCATACCTCAGATAGGAAAGACCTCAACACAGTGGGTTCAACTGGTGAAAAAGCCTGGAGATCTTTTCAGCAGTGCAGCTGGTCAGGCCTTTATGTTGTTTTTGTCTCAGCTAAAGGAGATATGAAGATGTGGAGCCGTAATGCAAAGCATAGTTCTTACATTTTTATCCATTTATCAGATATACTGAGCAGTGATTCCAGACCCTTCTGTTCCACTTCTAAAAAAAAAGTGTTCCCCTACTTTGCCTGATTTTTTGCCCATTTAAAGAGTACTTTTTTATTCATCATTAATGTCTAGAACTTGAGTTCTTTGATTTCTATATTTTCTTATGGGAAAAACTACCTATTAGAATCTCATCCTAGTTTTCCTTCTCTAGAACCAGAGGTTTGCCAATATATTAAAGTTAATTTTCATTTAGGGTATGCCATTTAATGTAACTGTGTATTTTAAGGGAAGCAGCACCCAAATGTATGTTCCTAATCATGGGTAACTCTCGTATTATTTTCTGTTAGAATTCATAAGTGTGCTATTTGACATGTTAATTACTACATTGGTATATGACTAAGGATACAAATAACTCCTCATTTTTCCCCCTCCCCTCACTTAACATTTTGTTTGAGAAGATCAGTACATTTTGTCTGTGAAAAGCCCTGGATTAAATGCCACCCACAAATGATTTTGTGTGTGTTTTATTTTGCCAAAGGAGGTTGTCAGACGTTGGGGGAAATACTGTAATATTGGCTGACCTAAGATTTCAATTAACTAGCAAAGAAGTTTACAAAACCTGTCATATTAACTTTGCACATCATTTTACTGGGGCAGAAACACTGACACACAGCACCTATTTCTTGCTTTGCTTACCTCAAGGCACGAAGCATAAATAGGAAAAGAAATTTTTTCCTTATTTCTGATGTAAATAGTTTTCTACAAATATTTTAAGTGAGGAAGAGGTTTCTTGTCTATCAGTAATTCCTGTTTCAGCCCAGTATGACCCAAGTAAGTGGCATTTGACCGGTGTGTTTGGATCAGCATTGTTTTGAATAGAACCCTTATATTTGAGGGTAGCATCTGGTTTTAGCCCTGCAAGAAGACAGTGAATTTCTTTCACATTGTCTTTTACCAAAATGGTTGAAGACATTATGGACAGTGTTTGCATATATTTTGATGATGATTCTAAACCTACTTGCATTTCGACTGTAAAGGACTGCTGTACACTTCTCTTTCTCTTAGTATCAGTTTTATCCTTACCTTCCTCAGGCCAGTCCTTAAGGAAGGTTTCCTTTCAATCAGCTGCTTCCCAAGCCATAATTTTAGAAATATATAATTTCCCCCATATTTTACCCCCTTTTCCTCTTTCCTTTTAATTGAAGTTCTAACAAAATCTCATTTATTCTTTTCCTCTAGCCTTCATTTTCTGTTGAAATACAACATCTATCAGAGCCTCTCTTTTTTTTTTTCTTTGGACTAGTCCCCATTTTAATTCATTTTGTTGCAAGCTGTCAGCCAGATGCCTGCTTCCTTGTGCTGATACTCCCCGCTGAAACCTTTGTTCCTGCACAGGTCAGTTTTCCATATTCATAACACCCTTCCTACTAGCTTGCTTTCTTTTTCCTTTGTATACTCTAGCATGTTCTAGTCTAGTTTCTTATCAAAATCATCTTCTTGTCCATTCCTTTAGCCGTATTATCCTTCAGTGGAATTTTGTACTAGTCCTTTGTCTTTTTCTCAATCAATTTCAAGATGCTTTTTCCTCCCAGCCAAAGTCTCTGCCACTGTTATTGGGTTTAATTGAGAATATAAATAGTAATGTTCGAAAAGAACTGGAGGCCTCCTTGTGTATCCAGTGGTTCTCCATCAGGATCTATGTATCCAAGGGAAAAATAATCAGTGCAGCTGACAGAATTCTTGGAGCTTTTTTTGGAAAATACCAAGTTAGGCTGTGGCTACAGGCTCTTCCTGTAGAGGTCGATGAGCCCGGGGATGTAATATAACAGAGTTCAGCAATAAGTGGTCCGTTTCCATTGAACATGTTTTACAAGATGCTCACATCCAATAGCAGAATGAGCCAGGAATTTCTTACAGGGAGCTGAACTTTTCTACATCAGCATCTTCAGATGGAGTCACTCCTCAGACACCTTCCTTGCTTTTTCTCAGCCTCCCTTTCATACCCTGTTTCATGGTGCTCGATGTGCTCATGATCCTGGGGCTTTTATTCTATCTTTCTTACAAGAATGTAATGAATCTTCTATCCCGTGTCTCATACTCTTGTTTAACAATAGTCTCAGCCCATCAGTTCCCAGAAACCGTGTTGTTTCAGTCTGGTTTCCCACACCTGTGATTCATTAGTCAAGTGAAAATAAAAAGCAGAAAAATCAAGAACTTCTCTGAAATGTAAAACAATTGTGATCATTTCATCTTCAGCCTTTTCTTTCTTCACTACTCAACCTTCTGGATCTTCAGATCCAGTGCAAGGTCAGGCTTCTTCAGGTTCCCTTCCCTCTTTTCCTCAGCAGAGGGTAGGCAATTATTTGGGTCCTGGGGCTCCAGACAAGATTTCACATTGATCTATTACTACAGCATTAGGTTTTCCGACACCTGCTATAGACCTTTTAAGCACCTTGTGTGGAATTGCTGTCACATCTCCTATCTCTCAGCTCCATCATCACATCTGCTAGGTGTGCTCATTTGTTCTGCAAAATGATAGTCACTGCTGAACTGGGTAATGATAGTGATACTGCATGGAAACAGACTACTCAGCTTGATCAAAACCATTGCATTGTTTCAAGTCTCTTCTATGCAGCTTGAAAAATCTTGGTTCATACTAGAAAATTATAATCACAAGCAAAAGAGGAAAGAAGGAAAGAAAGAAAAGCAAGCCTAAACCCCAGCAACACAAAGTTTTTTTTGCAATGGGTTTTAAATTCTGCGGAAAATGATAAAATGTATCAGAGCTTATATCTGCTAAATCCTCTGACAGCTGCTTTCTCATCCTGCTTCCTGAAAATGAATCAACTTAATTATTCCTGTGGCTATGTACATCCAGACGGCTTAGAGTTGCCTCTTTATTGCTGGCTACAGTAACTGTCCTTGTGTTCTGGAATAGCTAAGAAAATTGAAAACTGGGGTTTTTTTGTAATTTTAGAGCACACAGACTGTAATAGAAGTAATTGTCTGGAATTTTGGAATCTCTTGTCAATGGTTAGATTGTGCCAGCACAGAGTTTAAATTTGCTTTTGTAGGAGGGCATGTTTGGATTAATATAATAAAGTAATGTGGAGTGAATGCTTGGTACAGGCTGTGACTAAGAGACTAGTGTAGTGAATTCACAGATTGCAGTATGTGGAGATTGGGGGCAGGAAATCCCCACTAAATTATCTTCCAAGGACCTTGAAGTCTCTCAGGATGACTCTTCTGTATACTCTGAAAATATAACCATTGATCTAGTTAAGGTAATTTATCCTTTGGAACAGTCTAAAAAGTGTCTCGAATTACCTGCTGCACACATTAAACATGTAAAGTTTTCATTAAAGGAGTTGACAGGTTGCTTGTAAACTGAATTCATTTCCTTTCCCTTCAGAATTAAATTTTCTTTATGGCATCCTTTGTCACTAAGCCCTGTTCATTAAGAATGATTTCACCATTTCATTCTGCAACCTTATTTTTCCCTGCCTTATGGATTTAACCTAAGGAAATCCCTTTTTGACTGAAATGATCAAGCTGTATCTCAATCACCAAATTATGTTTTTCCCTGCATTCTTTGCCCCGTATAAACCAGGCTACTTCTTTTCAGGAACATTTAGATAGGAAGGAAGCTAGATATGAATTCTTAACAACCAATTTGCAAAGAGATGTCTTTCTTCCAGTTTTCTGTTTGTTGGCTGCTTGATTTTTGAGTGGTCACCTGAAAAAGCTAGTGAATGAGGGTCTGGAACTTCTTACATCTCAAGTGCTTCAAGTTTGGTTGTAGAGGGGAGTCTCTGGATATAGTGCAGTCTAGTGACTGCTCTTTTATCATATGCTGCAGTGAGTTAGGGGAATAATGCCTTGCAGTATTTGCTAGTGTCGAGCCGAATTAGGAAAGCACTGAACTAAGCACATCACTGTAATGTGGGTTATTTATACCTAAGTCTTGTCTATACAAAAGGTGAACTGTCAAGATTAATAGCAGTCAGTCAGCATAACATACTGACACACACAATCCCTTGAGTTAGTCATCCAAGTAGCAGTCAGTGTAACACGTGCCCCAAGATACTAGAGGTACAACTTAGTGGCTTCTGTGATGGCATCCAGATGTGTTCTTGTTGCTGTCATCACATGTCAAAGGGCAAGTGAAACATTGATATTGTGGGCAAATTAGAGAAGGATTCATCTTGCATCTAGTGCTCCACAGATCATAGAATCATAGCATAATTTGGGTTGGAAGGGACCTTAAAAGATCATCTAGTTCCAGCTCCATCACCATGGACAGGGACATCTTCCATAGACCAGATCCCATGCAACATGGCCTTGAACACTGCCAGGGATGGGGCATCCACAGCTTCTCTGGGCAACCTGTTCCAGCGTCTCATTACCCTCACAGTACGAATTTTTTCTTCATATCTAATCTAAACCTACCCTCTATCAGTTTAGAGCTACTACCCCTTGGGAAACAGCCCAGATGGGTTGTAAACACCCAGGCCTTCAAGCTCTTCTGTGAGAAGTTTATGGGAAGATCGATGCTGTGAGTTTGTAGAAGGAATATGTCTGGTGAGTAGAAGGCTCAGACTTAAATTTCCAGAATCTTTCAGGCTAATGGTGAGTGTCTGAGGTGGCTGCCCATCTTCTCTAGTCAGTGCCGAAACAAACTTTGCATCGGTATGGGCTGAGTAAGAGAGATTTGTGCTTTCCATAGTTGCAAGCAAGCTACTGAAATGAGGTTAGTGGGAAGGTTGCTGTAGAGTTTGACCCTGATAAACTCCTCTTTTTGATATTAACAACTTCTCACTCTTTATTTTGACCCCTTGTTGTACAGCCTAAGTGTTCAGACCTCTGCTCCATCCAGAAAGAAGAGACTTTATTTGCATAGGCAAAAGTTGTCATGGAAAGACAGAGAAGGAACAATAAAAGACAAGGGGTAAATTTTGGAAAAGCAGTCAGAATATGATACGAGAAAGATGAGGTCAAATAAACAAAACACACAAGAAGCCAGACTGAAAAAGCTTAAAGAAAAATACGTAATGTCAGGATAGTGGCTATTGAAATATGTTAGATGGGTACAAAATCTGGGGAATAAGGTCCTATGTGATTAAATGGGAAAAAAAAGTTATGTTTTCTTTCCAACTGTCTTTCTCTTCATGTCTTCCGTGAATTTTCCTGTCTTAGTTGCAATGCAGAACTTGGGATCCTCTTAACCATACAAGAGGTCATCAGATGAAAAGGATGTAATTTGAAGCAAATGCACCCTCTGAAACACTCATTTCTCAGTAAGAGTAGCAAAACATAATGTAATAAAAATAACTGTTTGCAGTGTTTATGTACAATCACATTGGGTTGAGAATACCTTTAATTTCATTGTAAGGTCAGATACACAGGGAGGAAGGGTTGATGCTGTCTCTCAGACAGTAGTAATCTAAGGCTGGCAACTCAGCTTTGGAAATTGAACAGATTAGAAGTTCTTGACAGTGATTCCCAAATGCTCAGGAGACTTGACACAGTCAGCAGCTTTGACATTTTGGCCAGCTAGTTAAATAGTATTGGTTATAAACATTACAAGGGAAGTGATCGTCTCCTTATGTGCTGGCCCTGGGGCATACACTTCCTGCCTTCTCTCTGGGAGCAAGGGAAGCCTCTAGACCAAGTAGCTCTTTGATGATACCCTGTGAATAACCTTTCAGACCATAGTGAAGAAGAGGAATTTTCATTGTTTTCATGTTAACCACAAAAATGAGTTACAGATAAGAGACACGAGGGTGCTGCAACTAAGCATGTGACACTGCCCTAAGTCTACTGAACCTGAACTCCTTTGCAGAGTTTAGCCAGGAATGAGCACTGCTTCACATGGATTATTTACAGATCATACTGAAAAGAAGATCCTCATGCATGCAACTCCCTAAAATATAGTATTTATTTATTTGTTTGTCCATTTATTTTAGGGGAAAAACTACTCATAAGAGACAGTTTCCCTAGGGAGAACGCCTGAATTTAGGAAACTAAATCCATATGTAAGCAACAAAAAATCAGATTGTACAGATATTTGAATGAACTCATGAAACTGAAACTGCATGCATGCATAAGTGATGGCAGGGCTATATTTACCTGCAAATCTGGTTTCGTGTTGAAAAATCAAGGTGATATGGTAGCGATACTTATTGTAGAAGTTAAGTGAGCGTAGGTAGGCTGCTTCATCCAGGGGGTAGAAATGTGGGAAAGGCATTTGTTGCCCACCTGAGCCAACACCATTGGGAAAAGTATCTTGCTACTCTTGAAGTAGATCTCTGGGATGAATGTTGTCCCAGTAGTAAGGAAGGAGATTATCTTCCGTTCTTTAGTTGCTTAGTTTCACCTTCTAGAAACAGCTAAAATGAGTGCTTAGATGACATCTGAGAAAGAAGTTACATCTCAGGAAGCAAAAATAGAAAACAGTGCAGGCAATGAGTTAAAAGACTGAGGCAACACGTGAAACAATGAAATATTCATCTGAAAAGAGAAGCTTTTAGCATTATTAGGGAACTTGTGAGGGGCTGAGCTTCTATTTTAAGATACAGGGTGAAGGTGAAAGAATAAAGGAAAATTAACAGTGCAGAAAAAGCTTTGCCTTGTGTTTGTGTAGCTGTTGATTTTTGTCATATTCGTTTTGATACTGGTGGGTGTTACCATTTCCTACTGTTTATTAGCTGTTGCATTTGGGTGATATGGACCTTTCTAAGAATGCTAAATTGTTTTTTCAGCCAACTTAAGCACAGCATCAGATAAATATTTCAAAGTGTGTGATTTGCACCAGCACCAAGGAAATTAGTCTAGGATTATGGAGAGACAGACAGTAATCTGTGATATGTATTTATCTGAAATAGATCCAAGCAATTCTCCTTGGTTAACTGTGTCTCAGCAGTTTTCTCTTGATAAAATAATTAATATGCAGATAGATGGTTGTTGCCTAGCCATCCTTCATTCTTCATTTTTTGGTTTGCATTGTTTATGACATTTTTTCAAAAGCAATCCTGTAATATCCTTGGCAAATTGATCTGTCTCTTTTCCCTGACTAATGGTCTTTTTTAGAAAGTTCTCTTTCCTTCACTGTGTATGACCATAATGTGCCTGCAGTGTAAGGCTCTCATGGATTCTCACGGTGGTTGAGATTGAAAGGGACCTTTGGAAGTCATTTGGCCAACCTCCCTACTCAAGCAGGGCCACCCAGAGCAAGTTGCCCAGAACCATGTCCAGGCAGCTTTTGAGTATCTTCAAGGATGGGGAGACTCCATAACCTCCCTGGGCAACCTGTGCCAGTGCTCAATCACCCTCACAGTGAAAAAGTGTTTCCTCATGTTTAGAGGGAACTTCCTGTGTGTGCCCATCGCCTCTAGGTGTAAGGAATAAGGGCACCAATAGGCCAGTTAGCAGCCTTGTGCTAGTGCTCTCTGGTCAGGAGAGCAGCATCAGGAGAGCTCCAAGACCTGAAACTCTTCCCAGTCTCTCTCGTAGACTGGCCCCTGTGGCTTGTGTACTTCACCTAGGTTGAGCTGGCAAAAGTCAGGATGTGCATCTGCACTCTCTGTTGGCTTGTCAGGACTTCACAGCTTTTTTCTGCTGGTGCTGAGTGTGTGCTTGTCCCTGACATGCTCTACTCTGTACTGGTGTGGCCTCACCTTGAATTGTGTGCAGTTTTGGTCACTGCAATATGAGAAAGACATTAAGCCATTAGAGAGTATCCAAAGGAGGGCAATGAAGATGGTGAAGGGCCTTGAAGGGAAGCCATATGAGGAGCAGCTGAGGTCACTTGGTTTACTCAGCCTGGAGAAGAGGAGACTTGAGGGGAGACCTCATTGCAGTCTACAACTTCCTTGTGAGGGAAAGAGGAGGGGCAGACACTGATCTCTTCTCTGTGGTGACCAGTGACAAGACCCAAGGGAATGGCCTGAAGTTGTATCTGGGGAGGTTTAGGTTGGATATTAGAAAGAGGTTCTTCCCTCAGGGGGTGGTTGTGCACTGGAACAGGCTCCCCGAGTGGTCACAGCACCAAGCCTGACAGAGTTCAAGCAGCGTTTAACAATGCTCTCAGGCATGTGGTGTGACTCTTGGGAATGGTCCTGTGCAGGGGCACGATGACTCAATGATCCTTGTGGGTCCCTTCCAACTCAGCATATTCTGTGATTCTGTGATCTTAGCTCGGGATGCAAAAGAACTACACTACTGCTGCCGAGGTCACACAAACCATGGACAGAGCAGGACTTAAAATCCAGTAACAAGTAATTGTAGTTTAGCTGTCGAGGGAGACAGCCAAGCAATAAGTGACACCCTCCCCACCACCCTCCAAAAAAAAAAAGTTTCTTGTTACAGAGCAGATGAGCTTTTGATGTAGGCTGTGATGCCCTGTCAGAAGTTGGCTTATTTTCTGGTTGTTACTGAAAAGTCATCCAGAGACCACATCTTCTATACCTAGAAACCTTAGTGTAACCCAGACTTAAGATTTGAAACAAAAACACAGCAGGTGTTAACAAAGGTTTTCTTGTGGTTTTTTTCATTGTCAATTGCAGGTAATGCAAGTAGTGAAAGAACAGATAATGAGAGCACTCACTACCAAGCCTAGCTCTCTGGATCAATTCAAGAGCAAACTTCAGAATCTCAGTTACACAGAAATACTGAAAATACGCCAGTCTGAAAGAATGAACCAGGAAGATTTCCAGTCTCGTCCAATTCTGTAAGTACTGTCTTCTCTCCCCACTTGTTTTTTCATGGAAGCATTAACAATTTCAAATGACATTTGTGAGCTCTTCTGGGGGAACCCAGGAAGAAAAGCTGTCCAGGGAGATGTGCTCAAGAGTGCTTGTGCGGCATCTGCTCAAAGTACATTACATTTTCTTCTGCTGGGAATCGTAACTTTTTCTTTGAGTTCAGTGAAACCAGATTTGGCAAATCCCAATGGGGTCTCACGTGGCTTATTCATATGAAACATTGCTTTGACATTTCCTGCTCTGCATGATTGTGACCCTGATTTTTGTGCTGGTAGTGACTTAAAAAAAAATCCAACTAATCAAACACCACAATGTTGTCTTCTGTCCAAGGGTCTTTAAAAATTCCAAATGTCACTTCTCTGAGCAAGACAGGAAGAAGCTCAGAAGAAGAGGAGCTAATACACATTGGCTTCACAAGAATGGTGTTGTTTACCACTGTCTTTTTTTCTAGCATTATCTTTGGTGTTAATGACAAGCAGTCATTTACTTATTTGTAAATGATAACATTCTGGCAGGTAGCCAGTCATTTTCTTGTTGTTTACTGCAAAGTATCAAAGGCTAATATTGCCTCCGTAGCTCCTTCTCATTCTTCAGAATACTCTTTGTTCTGTTTTATGAAAAATGGAGGGTGTACTTGGCTCTGGACCAAGTCTGGGCTTGTGGTTGAACTGATGGCACAGGACAGATGCAGACTCTGTGGTGCGCAAATTATGTACTGAGGATAGGAGGAACCTTTTGAGATCAGCAGAGAAATGGTGAGCACTCCAGAAGCATCAGCTGAAATGTCGTGAAATCCTGACTGTGTTGCAAGTGGAGTGGCTCATGATTTTCTAAATCTCTTTCTCCAAGGAAAAGGTATAGAGACAGATTTGGACCAGAGAATTTCAGGATTCAGAAGCAGGATATTAATTCTGATTTGTTTCTAAAGGATACGGATATCTAAGTACAAGCTCGGCATGGGGAGGGGGACACACATTCCTCCAGGGGCAGCAGGGCAACAGTGGAAGCAAAAGCTAAGTAGAATTGCACACTAAATTTTAAATCATACCAATGTGGATCAAAAGGGGAATGCTTTTTTTATGTTTTCAGTGTGTTAGAAAATAGGACCTAATGCCCAGTTAGAACTGATGTCACTCATAGTAATGCATCAATTAAAAAGCTACAAATGGTTCCAGTTTGTTTTGCATCGTTACACTGCTCAGAAATCCCCTGCAAATCCCCTGCAACATTTAGTGGTTTAAAGCTGCTCAGTACTGCTAAGCATGCCACCAAAGCTTCTCATTTTCCTTGCTTTCCCTATGAGTCAACAGTTTATGATACAGGTCCATCACCTACCCCTATGAAATTTGTCAGTGCCCTCTGCAAGCTCTTTATTTCCAGTGTCACTCTGGCTAGTTGCTGCCACAGTGCGGAGTCTCCTTCCCCATCATGGAACAAGTGAAACAGCCAATACAAACAGTTAAAAGCAACTGAAGTGTTACCAGAGACTCATTTCAGATTCAGGACAAAGGCTAAGCCTAAAGGCTGTAAAGGCTAAGTAAATCAATAAGGTGTTTAAGCAATCACAACTGCATTTGCAGAGATTTAACTCCATGCATTTGCATTTTGATTACATCCATGATCACTTGTTCTTGACTGTTAAAAGAAACAGTTCTTTCATTTTCCCCTTTGATTTGATTCCCTGTACTGAACTCTCTCAAATTGCATAGATGGCACAATTGATAGAAGTACAGAATCATGGCCCCATTGTAGGGAAAGAGACTGTGAGTGAAGTGAGCAATCGAGCAATCGTGGTTGTGCTGTATATTTTAAAGCCTTGCAGATATGCTAAAAGAGACTGTGCACAATGGTGACTGTAAAATCAGCAGGCCTTGTTTAATTCTGCTTGAGAATATGGCAATCAGATTATGATTTTCCCTGCCTTGAAAATGATAGAAGTCTTTCTTTTGCTGTTCATTGTATGAAGCACTGAAGTTTTAAACTTTCAAGCTGCTGGATAAGAGAAGCTTCAGTGAAGTTGGATTTGAATGTAAGCTGGAAAGTGTTGCCTTAGATCCTGATAATTACAACAAATTTTTTTGCAAGAATTAGTTGTTTCTTTTATGTGAGCGTTGTCGTATCATATGATGTGAAGATTTTCAATAACTACTTTTAATTAGGGAAAATAAAAGGTCCTTCAGAATAGATTCAAGGATTTGGGATCATTATTGATCATCCAAACTGCCATTCCATAATGAAATAATAAAGTATCACTGGTTCATTTTGAATGGCTTTAGAAGGAGTTGTCTAGGAATCCTGTGGGCCTTTAGAGGACTAGAGATCTCCTTGACAAATTAAATGTCAACAGAGATGGGTTAATGCTAGATAAAGATCTGACGTCCAATTGGAGACTTGCTGGTTAACAGAGAGTTAATATCAACTAGGGAAAGTTTGCCTTAGGCATTGAGGTACACAACACAAGAAGGCTAAAACATTACCTGTTTCTTTTAGGATTAGTTTAAAAATCCTTCCCTTCCTTCAGTTTGTAAAGGGCAGATGGGGCTTTAGAGGCCAGAAGAGGGAATATTATGAGCAAACATTCAGATGTTAATGTGCTGGGTGACCCATTCATTTTTTTTTTTCATAATGTCTTATAACTATGATGTTATGATATCTTTAACACTTATTTAATGATAACCATCCAATTTTTTAATTAAACTACATAAATATGAAACCGATGTTTACACCAGTCTTGAATGTTTGAAATTAGTCCAGCTGGAGATTTAGTTTGCAACCTGGACTGCTGAGTAATCCATACTTGTGTCTTAACACTGTTGTCTTCAGCCCGTGCTCCCAGGTTTTACCTGAGGAATAGGGAATCTCAGCAGCTCAGTAAAAGCAAGACACTTATTCAAGAACAAAATTCTTTTAATCGCAGTATTTAACCATTCAATATGTCTGTATCTTAGGTCCCAATGAGAAAACAACAGTGCTTGAAAATTGTCCTAAAGGACTGATAATACATTTCCAAAAGGTGGCCTGTTTCTATAGTTACAATGCTTCCTTGATTTTTGACCAGATATATTTTCGCAGCTTGTAAATGTGCAGTGGGTTATGCATCAAGAACTGCAACCATTTTGTTAACACATAGAGGAAAGATGGCACTTTATTTTAAAGGCCTGATCTTTCTAGCAGAGGACTTACAGTGATTTCAGTGGGGGTCTGGCAGATCAAAGGCATAGGATCCAAATGAATGTGGAAATCAGCAGCAACTGGGCTTCCTAAATTGTCAAGAAGAGAGAATTTTTTGTTGTCTCTATGGGATACCACAGCTTAGCTTCCTTTTGATGATGATTGCTGGAACATACTGCCAGACAGAATGATTTTTGGTATTACCTAATTTGCACAGCAATGCAAAATTATGGTTCTGACACACTTCATATTTTATAAATCCTCTACAAATTTAGTTATTTTTTTTTAATCTTACTAGGCTTGCTGTCGAGTTGATGTTTAAACCTGTCTTTTATATATTCTTAATGAATCTAAGTGAGGATATAACTGATGAATTCAGACATCTGTGAATCTATGTGATGGTGTATGAAATTAAACTTTAAATATTATGTGCATATGTTTTCTGCCTAGTTCTTGACATATTGAACTCTTATCAAAGTGAGATGTAGAAAATGGATTTTCTGAAGGATATATAATATTATTTCTAAAGGTACTGTGGGTCTTTGTGCTCCTGGGCAAACGTAAAATTTGATTCTTGAGCAATCCCTAATCATGGGCTAGTCTTCCACAAATTCTGATAATAATTAATTCACTGAATTATGTGGAATTAAGAACAAACATATAGTGCTGGATGTTATTTTAGCTCATTGGGATTGCTCACTGTTTTCCATTATTGTTTCAAAATGTGTTTTAGCCTTCTTGTGTTGTGCTGGTGAAGTATACCAGCAGAGGATTGTGCAACAAAAGGTGATAGACCCTCAAATAAACTTCACAGGGTTCCTGTGATGAAAGAGCATTATTTGCCACAGATAAACCTTGTTGTTGCATTATAGCAAGTGTTATTTTTAGATGAGTAAAGTAAGAAATAAATAGGTGACTTGGCTGAGTCATACAGTGATGTCTTAGAAGGGAGATGTCTACAACAGAGATATCCTGACTCACATTCTTTGTTATAAGATAAAGGGTTTTTTTCTGGAGCAGACTAGGTTTTGACCTGGGCTTGTCTGTGACTGTTGTCCTCTTCAAACTCCCTTGCAGAAACATCTTGTGAGACTCTGTCTCAGAGGAAAGAGGATGGTCTTTGATTGAATTTGACAAGTGCCTGCTTTCTCTCTTCCCAAGGGAACTAAAAGAGAAGATTCAGCCTGAGATCTTAGAACTGATCAAGCAGCAACGTCTCAATCGACTTGTGGAGGGCACCTGCTTTAGAAAACTCAACAGTCGGCGTCGACAAGGTACAGCTCAAACTGCCTAGTCTGGCTTTTTATTTTCACTTTTGTCTACAGGTTGAGATGAGGAATACTACTTTCACTGGCAGGATCCTTGTTTGTAGTGCTGTCTTGACTGCTTTTACCAGAGGGCATCTGAAAGCATCCTTAAGTTACAGTTGTTGTAGGATTTCCTGTGTTTCCCTGAAACTGGTTTTGGTTTCATCACACAGATGATCTGAAACAAGTCCAACATTTCACAAAAATCCCAAGCAGCAGTCTCACACTTTGAACTGAGTATTTTCATTTCTGCCCAAGTGTCCAGGCTTCTATATCATCTCAAAGCAAAGTCTTTGCCTCTGCAGGAATAGCACATGAAACTTGATTTTGAATCTCAGATTTGCACTCGTTGTATAGGCAACGAGCTCATTCTGCACCACTTCCTCTAGTACTGCCTGTCTTTGTGGTTTGTCTTACATTACCATATACAATAGTTATATTATGGTGTTTAAATATCCTTTTAAAAAGCACTTAGATCAGTAATTTGTGTACCTTCATATGAATACTTGACTGATATGAGAAGATTGTTTTCCCAATTCTATGAGTCATTTCTCAGTGCTAGATCCATAGCTCATTCTGTACAGTAGAACTCCATGTGATTCTTTTCCCCTCAGAGAGGTACACTTTTTTCTTTAGACAGCATAATGGTGACATAGTGTAAATTCAGCAAATTAATTAGAAGTCATATCCAAAAATTTCCCTTTAAACTCTCATTTTGTGAGAAATCAGATTGCTATTTGTTTTCCTCTGTAAATACAGTGCAAATTAGAAAGTTACAAAAGCTGAGAGTAAGAACTGACAAGGATCAATATTTAAGGCCTTCAGATTAATTAGGGAAAACTGCATTATTCACAGAGAGAAGTATACCTACAATACTTCCTTACTTAGAAACAAGGAGGCAATTTTCCTTAATGTAGGGGGGTTATTTGTATCCTCTCTGTCCTGCATGCAAATGCCTATGAAGCCCACTGCACTGAGTTTAGAGAAAGATCATCAATATTCCACTGTGACTTTCTATGCAGACTGATAGAGAGGCATGATACATGTTTTCTCTTCATCAACATACTCATGGACTGAAAGTAGATAAAATAATGTGTAGTTTGGTTTAGCTATCAGTAGTGAGGCTTGTTTATTTTATTCCTCTCAGAGCTTTAATTCAAATGACTGAAATTCTAGGGAAGGAGCAACATTTGTAGCAAATTTTCTTATTTTGGCAGATCTCCTAGATAAAGATAGACTGTTTATTTTTAAACTGTTGTTAGTTCATGATTTATAGGTTCAAAAGCCTTAGGGGGTATAAATTCATTTGACTTATATAAGTACAGTTGAAATTAAAAAAATAAATATTTTTTAAAAATCAGTGTAATCTTCTGGTCCTCAGTTAAGAGGGCTACTTTGTATCATGCTTTGGAGTGAATTCTATAGGCTGCCAGATTAATTGCTTTGATGTCATATTTATACAGGCCAAAAAAAGTTCATGATTCTTTGGAACAAAACACGCGACCATGCCTAAAAGAAATTTATCTTTTCTGAAATATATTGGTTTTCACAGATATGAGTCCATTTAGGAGGTCGTGTTTCCACATGCCCTTAAGAGTTTGTGTGCCTTATGTTAGACTTCCTATATCCCCTGAAACAGAAGTGTAAATTACCCCCTGGGAGGGAGAGAGTAGACACAACTATTATAGAAGATGATGATGCATAAGGCCACCAGGACTAAACTCAGTATGACCTGTCACTATACGATCTAATGAAGCATGTTTGGTATATAAGCTATTCAACTGGGATCCTTTTTTAGGTATGTACAGTGCCTGGCACAGTCCAAATAGTAAATGCTGGCAGCTGGCACAGAGCAGAAGAATCTCTCTTGAAATCGGCATTTATCCTTCAGGGTCTCCTGTACCCCAAAGCAGAACAAACTGTAAGATCAGGACTGTCATGATGTCAAGAACTAGGAGATGAAGTAAAGTGAATGGAGGACCAGAGATTTAGCTAATGATACTGCACGTCATGATAAACTTTCAGACAATTCCTCTGAATGTCCTGATAAAAATAGTACAAAGTCCCAACTTCCTGTGTCTTCTGTTAGCTTTGCCTCCCCTCCCTATCTCCTCTCTCCTAACCCACCTCAC
The DNA here is from genome assembly GCF_003984885.1 of Neopelma chrysocephalum. Lineage (NCBI taxonomy): Eukaryota > Metazoa > Chordata > Aves > Passeriformes > Pipridae > Neopelma > Neopelma chrysocephalum. Next base: position 15,459,067 of record NW_020897695.1, on the reverse strand, counting down.
TGTACATGTGCCCTGTGCTACCTCAGGGTATTCAGGACCCCTGTCACCTGCCTGCTGCTCCAATTGAATTCCCTTGCCATGGAGCATTAGCAAGGCCCTAAAAGGGCCGTGGTCCATCCAGGTTGATATGGAGCTGAAACAGAAATGAGTAGTGCTCTGAGTCATCATGATTTGCCTGTTATGTGGCAACCTACTTGTAAGAGTAGCAAGATCAGGTAAGTGTTATACTTTAGTACGTATATGCTTTTTATACTTTCCCTTCTTTTTTTCCCTTGAGACAATTCTAGAACAAGTGTCACAAATCTACAGATTGTACAAGAAGAACCTGAATATGCCCTATACATGAGAAGCTGACAGCCTTAAATTGCCCATTTAAAAATAATTAACAGACATTAGCCCATGATAAAGACTCCAGAGCAAACTTCTGTTAAGATTGTTGTTTGAACATGTGGTAGGACACACATGGTTAGTTACAGTAAGTTGAAAAAACTGACTTACAAAAAAATGAGAAGAGAGTTTACAGCCTCTTATGGCCCTTTGAGAAGAGCTGAAACACTTTCATATATACTTGCTATTGGAAAGCCTCCAATCCAACAGGTTATTAACTGGGGAGATGCTGAAGATTAAGCTGTGAGGTATCTGTAGTCAGATCTCTGCCTTTTGTGTTTCAGCACAGGATTATCATAGCAGGATCTCTGTAGCTGAAATTCAGAAATGTCATTGTTGTCCCTGCAGGATCCTTAGCACTTTCAAAAAATACGTGGCCTTTCCCTTACCAGGTTTTCATAGGAGAACTGAAGAACTAACTCTTGTTTTTAATAAGTATCTTAATCAGTTGGAAATAAACCAGCAAAATCTAGCCTGCCCTTCTGGTCATTGTTCAACAGCAGATCATCAAGCTCTGCAAATCCCCACTTTGTTCCTGGACCATGAACATCCACTGAACAGATAGACCTCTTCAGCTTTCTCCTTCCTTAGATAATTCCTAAAAGAAAGGGAAGAAGACTAAAGCGAAAACCTGCAAAGCACTCCACACTCCCAATGGTTATTATTTCCAGTAGAGCTAAGTAGCAGATAAAGGCATTTTATTGAGGATAATAGATACCTCTGATGCTGTCATCTAGTACACTTCTAGTATATGTTACTGGGTGCACTCTTGGAAATAAATTCCCCTTTTAGCTTTATAAAGATTATAGAGAAATTGCATGTTATTGAAGTGCTTTTGCAGCCAAAGATGAGGTTGGTTAAACAGTAATTTTTGGAAGGGAAGGAAACCCTGCTGATACACACCATTAAATTAAAAACATGAGGCACCATGGAAGTAATCTGGAAAGAGAAAGCTTAAATTAAAGCAAAAAGTCTAGTGAAAACAGGTTTTCCAACTCTTGCTAGGATAAGTAACTCACAGTTCTGTACGACAATACGCACTTTTGTCTTTTTTTCTGCCAAGCTCTCTTCTACTGCTACTTCATCCTACCCTCCATAGTCTGACAAAAAACATAATATTCTATGAGTGCGTGTCTTGCTGAGAGGAACCATTTAAACAAACATGCCTCCAACGTTGCCACAGGTCAGTTATTCGCCAGTCATTTGGAGAGCCTCCTGACTTCATTAAAGCAGTTTGAGTGAAAATATCACTACAGTTGTATTAGAAAAAGACAATACAATGAAAGAGAAAGGGTGAGCCCATATACATATATCTAAAATCTACACAAATACAGTTCTTTTCATGGTCATATTTAAAAGCATGTTCCTATTGCTAAATCTGTGAGAAAATTTTTCTTTGGACCAAAGCTTCTTTAGTAATCTTGAGCATAGCTTGGGAAAAAATATATACTCTCAGACTTCTCTCCACATATCTGATCTATTTTCTCCCTGGATTCTAACAATAGAGCACTTCTGTTCTAAACACAGCACTTCTTTGCCTGGAATAGTATTGTTAAGGGCATATGAGTCATTGGCCATTAATGTACTTGGAAACACACTGTGTAAATGGCCAGGCACTCTGTTGCCCATCAGCAAAATGTTCTGTGCTCTACTATTTGTTCACAGTTTGGAATATTACTCTTGTAGCCAAATTGTAGCTGATTTTGTTATTTGGGACTTTTTTTAACTTCATCTATAATCTTCAGCAATGTGCTGTGATGTGTTTAACCCACTGGCTGCTCTAGCAATTATCTGAAAAACATAAAAATTTGTTTGAAAACTTTTCAGGTAAAAAACAAGAATGATTAATCCTGTTTCCCAAAGAAGAATTTCTAGCACCTTAATTTGACTGCATCAATGGTCATTGAGGTAAAAGACATAAGGACTCACCAGAAAGTCAAAAATTGTGATGAAATCACAAGTCCACATCATCTCTAAAGACTCTGTGGTTAGCAACTGCCTTCCCCTACAGCTGCTTGCTCTGAGGAGGAGTTTTGCAGAGGCAGGTATAATAACACTGGATACAAAATGAGAGTTGTAGTTCATAGAAGGGACTTAGTCTTTGGGGCAAATTTATAAGCCTGGGCCTAAAACCAAAACAAACCCCACTGCTTCCTGAGTACACAGTTGCCCCATTCCAGCTGTGCACATGCACACAGATCTGCTAGCTGTGGAGTACTAGGTCTTTTGAGGAATGCCTTTTCTATCTTTAAAGCCTCATGTGGCACTTCAACTCTGTGGACTTGGGCTTTAGAGTTCTGGAGGGTTTGGACAGTTTTTCTTTCTTTTATAAACACCACTTTCAAAACATGGTACAAAAGAGCTTTTAATTCTGCTTTTGATTGGTTGATTGGTTTGGGGTTTTTGTTGTTGTTGTTTATCAATTTAAAGCTCAAAGTAAATGCTGGCCACTTCCTATGTGGTGTTCTGTAATTAAGACTTCTTCACCCTTTTTCTCAACAGAAGCAATTTCATGTAATTTTTATTTTGACTGCAGCATTGTTCGGTACACTAGTTTTCCAATAAAATTGTGTTCAGCATCTGCACTACAGTAAAATAGCATGCATCCTGTTTAAAACTGTTCCCCTCCAAGGTACTGAGATGTTATGTGAGTGGGATATTTTCTGATACACTCTTTGTAGCATCATGTACAGCTGAAAACACCTAAGTGGGAAAGGCTGAGGTGGTTGTAGAAGCAAGGGTTGCTTCACATCACTAACATGCTGATCACCCTCCTCAGCTGGGCTGGTGCAGTCGTTTAGTAGCTGTGGTTGAGGAAACCTTGTTAGTTCCATTTGTAGCTTTCATTTAAGGCCTTTTCCCTTGTCAGCAAGGCTGTGGCACAGCAAGGCTGTGGCAGGAGAACTGTGACGGGCATGCTTCAACCTACAGTCTATGGCTATTAGTTTTTAATTAACCTTGGGTTATGGGGAATTGCTGTGAAAGTCTCCTCATGCCATTGGAGCTTGGGTTTCTAACCATAAAGCCACCCCTTCCTAAAATGAAGTAAGACTTTTCATGGAAGGGTTTTCCCCTCTTTTTATTTTGAAGTAGGGCATTCAAAGAGAACCAAGGTTACCAAAACACTAACCCTTCGGAGATTAAAGAGCCAAGCCCTTGCTAACAACATCAACCCCATTTGTGAGAAATTGAAAGGAATCAATGGTAATTTTTTTTTTTTTCAGTTACACCATCTGTTTGCCCAGGTCATTGAGAAGGTAGTGAAACCATGTTGGGTTTTATTCAGAAAAAATTACTATTTTAATTTTAGAGTTGGAAAGCAATATTCCTTTGTACATCGTAATAAATAATGAGGTTGCAGTGAAAGCTAGATATGAAAGCCTCCTGCTACAATTACTAGAGGCTTTTGTTTAGGCATAATGGTCTACCATAAGATTTAATGGGGTATATTTTTTGAGCATCGGGTTCTCTGTACAAGGTATGAATATAGAAAATTTTCACACGCATTCTTCTGAGATACACAAACTGTCTAAAAAGTGTGTATATGCTCGCTTTGTGTGTGTGTATGCTCTTTAGATGAGAGTCTGCTGAATGAGGGGTCCTGCTTGCTCTAGTTTCAAATCCCTACAAAAATTTTGCAAGTGGGGTCTTCTTCTTGATCCCATACTGTGCCACACTGTATGTACTGCTTACAGTCCAGAGATACTTGTATTTCAGCAGCTCTTTTTGTATGCATCACAGAATCATAATCTCAGGCTCTCTACCAGAAATCTTTCAGTGTTGTGCATGCCTGCGAGGTAGATAACCGGAATCTCTCCCATTGCCCTTTTAAGCCTTTGCCAAAAGTTTGTAAAGTTTTTTGAAACCTTTTTGTAGAAGGGGTTGCACATTCAGGAAATGGTTTGAAGTGTATGGGATTTTTCCCTCAAACGTTTTTACCTGCCACGACAAAGAAATTTCAAAGGGCATGTGAAAGCCCATTTTTGCCATTCACTTGCCTTTTTCTGTTTTACTGCATTGCATTTTAAATGACTGGCCAGGGAATTGGAGTGTCCTTCAGAAAGAAGCTGGGTCTGTGAAGCCAATGTTTTACTAACAGAGCCAGGAAGCCCTGCCTTTACTAACACTCCAAATGAGCTCACATATGCTGGCTCTAGTGGTTCTACAGCTACTCCGATGTTTTATCCAAACTGTGGCTCCACTCGCTCCCAGCGATTGCAGCACTGCAGGGCTGTGTCAGTGCTAACATTTCCCCTAAATTGTCCCTCAGGCTGCTGCTTGGCACGGCATCAGCACTGCCGGTACAAGAGAAGCACAGAGTCAGAGAAGCCCTCTGCCCCCCTCCACTGGCATTTTAACATGTAGCCTTGCTCTGAGCTTTTGGAGATTTATAGCTTGGATGTTACAAGATTGTATTCTTGACAGCTTAACATTATGTGATCTACTTATTGAAATAGAAAGGGCTCTGACAAGGAGGGGTAACCTCTTTCTTGCCATTTCAGAAAGTGAATTGGGAAGCACCATCCTTGCACTCTAGGTAATGTGGTGGCCCAGCTCTGCAAAGGTGATATTCTTCAAAAGAGCAGATTTTAAAAGATGTTGGTAAGGGGGATTATATCCTGTGAAGCATAGGTTGTCAGGAGATGTAAATATACATCTCCTAGGAAGGACTGAAATGCAAACTGGAATGTGGACTGCACGGTCACACATACCTTTGTGACCATGCAAAGCACTGAGTTATCTATAGGACAAGGGACTTAACATCTGCTTTTTAAGTCTTTGTGTGTTTATTATGTCCAGTCCCTCCATAAATATGGGGGTGTTCTCCTATGTCTATAAAAAAACACATGAGTCATGATTTTCATAAAGTATGGGATATTTCAAATGTATCAGGTTTTGGGTGTCCCACACAAGACAGCTGGCAGGGTTTAATTTTCACATTGGGTGCTAATATAGTGGGTGCTAAAAATGAAGCTTTTATGGGTACATTTAAGTTATTCACTGAAAGCATTGGTTACTTTGCCAGTCTTCTGTCCATCAGGGTATGTAATATCATTTAAAACTAAGTCAGTTTTTTCCTGCTAGTATTTTTTTTGAGTCAGTGACTCAGTCAATAAAAAAACCCTGTAGATTAATGCCAGCTTCAGTTAATCAAGTAAAATTACTGAGGAAAGTCCCTGCCCCACTTTCCATAACCCCACACATTTCTTGTCCTGAAAGAAAAAACAGCCCTTCCCTGTAGCATCTTGTTTAAGTAAGCTTTCTCCTATGCTGTTGATGCTGGTGATGAAGACATGTTAGTGACCTTGTTTAATGTGTTTATTTTAACAGACAAATTTTGGTATTGCCGACTTTCACCTAATCACAAGGTCTTGCACTACGGAGACTTGGAAGAAAGTCCCCAGGGAGAAGTTCCTCATGATTCCTTGCAAGATAAATGTAAGCCATGCACAAAGATTGTGACACTTTTGCTTCTTTTATGCTAGTTCTTCTTTATAACTTGTAGTAGGTTTCTCTTAATATGGGACATTATCAACAGCTCTCTTTATGAAGATAGAGTGCAGGGGACATTTGGTCCTGCTACTCTCCTGGGTTTGGCAAGTGTGTGTGAGGACTGACCTAAGCTTTTCAATGAGTTAATAATTTCATTCAGCTTGGAAATGTCATGTCTTTCATGGGGAGGAACACAGTTTATTTTCGTTGCTCATCTAGCCGCGGATGTAAAATAAAAATACTTGGGCATATTCAGAAGCATTTCCTATCCATGGAAACAAACAGTACAGTGACTGGAGGAGAAAGACATGGCAGGCAGAGGTCTTTTTCCTTATTGTGAGGAGTGGACTTAATGATGACATGTTGCTCTCAATACATGAACAGTATTGAGAGGACTTCACCATTTCTGTGTACCCAGCTGGGAGAGGACATACCTCTGTTGCAACTGCTACCAGGGGATTTACTGGGATTTTTCTTATAGATAAAAGGGGCCCTTCAGAAAAACATACTCTAGTGGTTTCTCCTTCATCCTTAAACATGAGTTTTAGAGGTTTAACATACAATCCTGAGAAACTTTTTTATGATAATAGAAATAATGACCGGTATAGTTCTATCACTGGGAGGTGACGTCAAGAAATCAAGCATTGAATAAGGAATGATTTCCTTTTGTTCTTTTCTGAACATTCTTGGCATTATCAAATTAGACACGCTTATACAAGTATTTTAGTTGGTAGCTCCACTTCTTTCACAGAATGGCAGAAAGACTAATTTTTCAGAAATTTGAAATTTTCCCAGCCTGAAAATTGAGGAGTGATTTAAAATTTCCTGCCCTAACCTGTCTCCAGGCAGCACCTTTTGAAAATTTTAAGTGCTCCCAGATGCATTCTGGGAGGGAAAGATGTCTGATGCCAGAGCCATGAGAGTTTACAGTGCATTCCCTTGTTTTCATTGCCTTACTGATTGCCTCAAGGATGTTCCACACTCTTACTGCAGACTTGACAGAATGTAGGACAAGTTCTCACATTGCTGCACTGGCATGGGAAGAGGCTGTTTTCATGGACAAGGCTTAGAGAAATAGCCATTGAACGTTACAGTAGCGTCAGGATGACAGAAGGATGAAAGTCACACTTGAAACGTGGGCACAATTACAAGACCAGTAATTCCCAGATTTGTTTGCTTTGAGCATGCTTCCATGCACAAACCCCTGAACCTGACTGTGAGCTTCATCTTGCATTTGCATTTTCTGTAGGCTCTTGAGCCTCTTCAAGAATGTCAGAATCCCATGGGGCAGAAGGCCCTTGCTTTAGAAACCACTGGGCCAGACCCATACATTCCCTCTGTATGCCTGCTGGCAGAGCAGATACCAATGCAGTTTGAGAAAGAGATGGTTATTTCATCAATGTCTCAGGTTTTCAGGCTATGAAGGATATAAGATTTACCACAGTGTTATCCACATTAGATAGAGTTTAATTAAACAAAGTTGAGAATATTGCAAGACACAAGGTTATAAAGTGGCAGTATTGTTTGAAACTGTATCAGACCAAACTGGCCTGGGAATTTTACTGAATACTTTTCAGAAATATTCTGATTTTTTTTTAATAGACTTATATTGATTTTTGAACTCTTTAAGTCTGCATATGGTGACAACTTGTCAGCATTTGGAAACAGGTCAACAGATGAAAGAGAATAGGTGGGTAAGAAAACAGGACCAAAAGAAGCAGCATAGGGCATTTTGTGTACTCCTTGCTAAGCCTGAATAACTGGTGTTTATCTCCAAAAATAAATGTGGGGGGTTTTAACCTTTTCACTTCTGTGAATGTCACCCTTCTCTTCAGGCTGGCAGAGTTAACAAGCCACACAGACTCCAGCTGGGACAGAAAACAACTGTCCTTTTTCTTGGGGCTTCATCTGTGGTCATACCCTCCAGCATCTTGTAGTCAGCTTCAGATACCTTCTTAAGTCTTTGATTCTATTTTTCCAAAGCAAGGAATAAGCCAAGTTCCATATAAATAAAGATCAGGATGTCATGCCATTTACTGTGATCTCCCATAGTAACTGCATTCCAGATCACAGAGATCAAGTGTATGAAACGTGGAGAAAATCCTTCTTGGTTGAGAGATCTAACTTCAGAAAACCCTACCTTATGCAAACAGAGAAATCGTTTTTCTGGGCATCTTCAGGAAGTGGGAGGAACTCTTTCTTCTTAAGAAGACCTTTCTACCATAGTTGCAGTCAAATATCTCCTTTACATCCCAGTTTATCCTAGTTCACTCTGTCCTCCCAAAAATAATACCTCTTCTTCACCAAAAAGTAGGGGAGTGTCAGAGACATAAAAATTCAGCAAGCTCACAGTATAAAATGCTGAGAATAAAGGCAGGAGAGGTTGAGTAGTGAAGAGCCAAATGATTTCGTCTTTCCGTTTTTCATGCAAAGCAAGTCCTTTAAAAAAGTCTATTATATCCCATGCTATCCATTTGACCATAGTGCTGAGGTAATCTGTCATAAAATATATAGTGCTGCTGTATCCAGTAGAAGAGAAAATGTATTCGTCCTCTCCAGTATTTCCATTAGAGTTTGTAAAGAACTGGGCAGTAACAGATTTTCATATTATTATTATGCGGTTCTGTAGATACAATGCTTTTACGCAGCCACAAGGATAATGTATTATTTATAGATTGTAGAAACTGTCACTTAGTGACCATATTGTATTGTGGAGCATATAGATTCCCATAATGTAATTACTGTTGGAAAAATTGACTTTTGCTTGAAACTCAGAGAAATTTATATTTATGTTTTAGTGACCTCACTCTGTGAGTGACTCTGAGTGGCAGCAGATTCCAGTATTTTTTTCTTACCTTCTTTTTTCCCCAGTTATTTCTGATCACTTCACATTTTAAAGCAATTGGAATGGCTCATTATAAACCTTAGTATTCCTTATTCCTTTTTTAGGTACCAGAAAGCAACTAAACTGCTGATGGGAGTGAAATAGAAAACTATTTTAAAAATTCATACAGGCTTTAAAAGCTTTAAGTGAGTGAGAAAGGGTCCAGCTTGCCCAGCAAGCTCTCTTCAGCAGAGACTTTACCTGAATGCCTAGGAAAGAGCAACAACAGAGCAGGCATATTACATTAGTAAGGCAGAAAACTATATGTTTTTGAGACACAGGAGTACACATAAATACTGTCCAGATACATGTACACATTTATATGAAACACTCTTACCCAAAGTAGTCTCAATAGGCAAGAAAAAGCATTCTCAGATTTTTATCCAGATGCCTGAGATTTTGTCAAGACTCATTGGTTCCTATTTTAGTTGTTTTTCTTCCAGTTTTCTCTCTTACAAAAGGCTGGAAATAGCAAAGGAAATGGCAATTTTAACACATCGGTCTTGCGTCTTTTTACACCCTGTAGCTTTTACACACCTTGGTTATAATTAATTTTCTGGGTTTTGATTTTGTTTCTTTTTAATGCAGTGCCAGTGGCAGATATAAAAGCTGTTGTGACTGGGAAAGACTGCCCACACATGAAGGAGAAAGGAGCTCTTAAACAAAACAAGGTATAGTTCTCAAATTGTTATGAACACTTACTGTGCAGAATACAAAGCTTGTCAACTTGACCTTCCCTGAAGTAATACAGGTATTTTTCATTCCAGCCTGCCACGTTTTCATGTATGCACACCCTTTGTTTTCACCTCAGACCATTTGAGTTAAATTACTGGGACAGCCTACCCTCTTTTATTCATATTTCATGGCAGATGTGCATTGTTTGATATGCTCAGAGCACAGTTAGAATAGTCTTTAATAGTGATATTTTCTACCACTAAAGCAAAGCAGCAATGACTGTTGGTACCTGCTCCTATATTGTCTCTGATAAATAACTGGTTTGTTCCTGGTTCTCTGATGAGCTCACATTCAGTGAAACCTGCTAAAATTGCAGTTAATGTCCAGCTGATGATACCGTCAGGTCCAGTCAGGTAGAAGAACAACTGCAAAAAAAGGATGTAAGGTAAATCCTGGGCAATTAATGAAGTGTGTAAGGATGTATTAAGCACTGCATTTGGGAAATAATGTGTAGGAAACCATACTCACCTTAAATTAGATTTATGCTACCTTTCAGAGTTTCAGATCAAGAACTGTAAGCTAACAGTAGCACTAAAAATATACAGTGCCAGAATCTTGCCAAGTTTCTGTTTGTAAGAATGGTCACCACATCAAGAAGAAGTGGAGTTAAAAACAAAGTCTGGCATCTTTAGAGGTGAAGGTTTCATTCTGTATTATATGAGGTATGGTTGTATATTTTCTATCAAGTGGTGCTCTCTGACCTTACAAGGTGTTCAGTCTGACCTAGAACAACACCCTAAGAGGTCTGGGAACCAGATCAGAGGATTTGAATCAGAATTTCTAGTTATCCGAAACTGAGAAATTTTGGGTCCAACAAGAAAGAGATTTTGATGGACAAAATAGTGAAGTTAAGAGTTCCTGCTTCAACACTTTGAGAATAAAATTCAGTTTCAGAGCTGCAACTTTCCTTTACTATGCACAGATAGGCAGAGCATCTTGAGTATTTTTTGCAATTGTTTCTCATACACAGAAGTTGCTTTAATTCTCTCAGGATACCGTCATCTCCTTTCAGCATTGGCTTTATGTGGTAGGAAATTAAAAAGTCGTGCCAACTGAGGAAAAAGTCCTAGGAGTATTTTTCCTTGTTGATTTCCTGAATCGGGGCACAAACACACACACACAAGCACAATAGATTGCATACAACTCCTACGTCATGTTACAGCTGAACCATCAACAGCATTTGGCTAGTGCATTTGTATGATGCATATAAAGTATTTTGAGTGCTTTCTTGTCTTAGCACTCATATGTCCACACAAAACGGAAAGATGGAAAGCAGTGGGTGGCAGTGATGGAAATGTGTCATCATTATGAAGCAGTAATGTCTAGATAGTATTTAATGCTAAATAGCAGTGCTGCAGATCAGTTTGTCCTCAGCTCTCAGCGTGGCCCCATTTCCTTAGGTAAAATTGCTTTCAACTGGTATAAAATTTCTGGCTGAGAATGTGAAAATCAGGAATTGATAGATGGCATGGCTGTGTCCTTGCCTGGAGCATTCTGTTTGTGACCAAGGCAATGATAATTTTGATGTTTTTACTGATTCTGATGTGGTGCAGGGTTTTTGATGGTTTGGCTGTTGAGTTTTTTTTTTTATGTCCGCTGGGAAACACAAAGTTTTTGAAATTAGCTATCATCCCAATCAAACTGTCATGCACAACATTGCAACTGCTTAACTGACATCATAGGAATAACACATCGTTTTTTGCAGTGTATTAAGTTAATATGGATTATGAAATTAAAATTAAAAAAAAACAACACACAGAACGCAATTCAGCTGAATTTAGTGTATGAAACCTTTCACTTTCTGAAATTTCACAATCAGTGATATATTTTTTAAGAGGCCTTTTCATCCTGTGCTTTCTTTGTACATATATAACAACCCCCTTAATATTTATTCATTGATGGGAAAGAAAATTGACTGGCAGAATGCCATGCTACGAGCATAGATGGAATTGGCAAAATGTCCATTACAAAGGCTTCAGTGTCTCTCCATTTGCCAGCACATGGCCATTATTTTTCCAGTGGGATGATTTAGAAGTAAATAAGAGTTAAACTGAATTGGAATTTGCATGCATATGAAGCTGGAATGACTTGATAGGACCAGACCTGAATCCATTGTTGTTCATCTTGCTTGTGTTTTTAAATTAGGTTAAATTTTTAAGTCCTCATTTCTGACTCAAGTAATATTAGTGAATTTTAAAGGAATTAAATAGATTTTGCAGTCTTCAAAAGAAAGCATGAGAGAATCTGGAAAAAACATTGCCAGATATTTCAAAGTGTTCTTCTATCATCCTTTATTTGCAGATGTGGCAGGTTTCAGGCTTTGTGCCTTTATAGTCAGCTGAAATGGTTCTGCTCACTTCCCCGTTGAATGAAGATTCTCTTCTATTTCATGTTGGTTGAAAAAGTTCCCTGCCACTGCCTGCCTAGGTGGTTCTTTGGGGTGGATCTCCTGACTCTGGAAAGAAAACTCAACATGGCAAGGTCTCAGCCTTCAGTAAAGACATGGGTGTTTTGAGTTTGTTGAAGACAGAGTAGGCAGAACATAGTGAGGTCATTCCATCTGTATGAGATCACTCAGCCACAGGCACCTAAAATACCTGTTCATGAAAAATAGCTTGTCTCTGGCCGGTGTCGGGGGCCAGAGGAGACTGGGGGAGAGAGAAGCTCTGGGCACAGGAGAGCAACCTTCCCTTCATACTACCTACAACAGCTTTCCCCACAGAGCTGAAACCAAGGAGTGGGAAGTATCAGCCTGCAGTTGCAGTGTCTCTTGTTCCCTGTTTTCAGCACAGTTCAAAAGAGAAGGCACATCGTGGGTCCCGATATTGTCACCTTTGAGAAGCATGTTGGGAAGGAGAGAGGTCTGACTTGTGCAAGGGTGGAAGAAGTTAGGAGTGCTAAAGGAGTGAGTTCAGCAGATTGAGGTGCAGGAGGAGGAAAACAAAACAAAGAGGGAAGGAACAAGTTGGAGGAAATGTGAGAGAAAAAAAGACCAGAGAGGAAAAGAAAGTGGTGAAAAAGGCTGGAGTGGAAAATTACTTTGAGAAAGGATGAGAAGTAGAACAGAAAAGGGAAGAGAAAACCACAGATGTCTGATAGAGACTGACCAGTTTTCCTTTAAGAATTGCCAGTTCCTCCTTGTCATTGATGATAATGTAACCAAACCAGGTGGGGTCTCTGACAAGTCCACCAGCTCAACCACTGAGACCACTATCAGTGTGGAGGGGCAGTTGGCAACTCCAGCTCCTTAAGCTTCCATTTTCCTTGACAGTTTGCTATGTATGAGGTGGCAGTGATGCTGCCACTTGGAAGCTGTAATTCCCAAGCCTATAGTGTGCACAGAAGCCAGCAAAGAAGCTGAACAGTAGCCAGGGCTGCCAAACTCACACTTTTCCCCAGAAAGGGAAGCTTGGTGCCCTAAAGTATAGTCTTTTCTCACTCTCTGCCTGACTGGAAATGACCAAAACTTTGGCTCCCTGATATATTCCTCTCCCAAGTAGAGATTTTTGTCCTCCTTTTCCTTTCTTTGAGGCAAAGAAATTAAATTCCTTGGAATTTCCCAAAGGACAAATATACAGGGATCAGGCTTGTGGGATTGTTGACCTCTATGAAACATCATAGTATAGCAAATGACCTTCAGGAACATCACAGTATAGCAGTACAAGCCCTTTTTTCAGTGCTACATTTTATTTTCACAACCTTAGTTGCATTACTTGGCATGCTCTGTCAGTAATTTATAACACTATCCGAGGGGATAATGCCAGGTTCATGTGGGCGGAGGTAGATCTGTTTCTGTAATGAGGAACATCACTCTTAATAAGGTGTGGCTGAGAGACATGCCTACAACACAGAAAGGCTCTGTGAGCCCTGAGCCATTTGTTTGCTGATTGCACCAGCACTGTTAGTATCTGCACCTTCCATGGGGATTTAACAGAGCCTTGTCTCCCGTAGCCTGGCAATACAGCAAGTTGAACCTAGTAACTAAACTCAAGAAAACCAAGAATATTTTCCATGAGAAGCCTGACCTCTTAACATCCAAGCTTATCCATAAAGATTGCAAGTTTTATGATTCAGACTCTGCTCTTAATCACACAAGTTCAAAACCAAAATAATCCTTACTGAAATCCAAATTCCTATGTCTAGTTTCAGACCAGGAGATCAGGGGTAGAAATCTAGAGCAATATTTATGCTGCAGTCCCTGCAGTCGATTCTTCCATTTTAAAACTTAGTGTAGCAAATGTAAGAAGCCATTCTCTTGTCACTGCTGGCAGTGCAGGGACTGTTGTCAGCTGAGAGACAACAAAAGTCATCAGTGTGGTGGGGCTCAGGAAGTCAGGAGGCAAAAAGAACAGAACATGTGATACAGATCATAATTACAAGTCAGCACTCTACTGTGTAGCAGGGTCTTTTTTCCACAGTTAATATATCCATATCAGCTAGCTTACAGTTGTGAAATCCTTGTACCGGCACTTGTAGTGATGCATGCAATAATCATAACATGACAACATCTTTGTATACTCCCTGCTGGTCACTGGAAGTTCATTATTTATTCAAATTGATTTGGTTTCCCATAGGAATCCAGGTCCAGGTGACTTTTAGGGAAGGTCAGTGCTTGATGAATTCACTTAGGCACCTTTTACAATTCCAGCTTCAATGCTTAGGGGGAAAAAAGATGATTGTTTTTTCCTTTCCTGAAATTCGCTGGGGTCTTCAAGTAACCCAGACAGTTTGGTTTGACTGGGGCTGCTGATTCTGGTTCAGGTAGAAACAAAATTACAGAAATCTCCTGAGAGTGAATAATTTAATACATTTCCAGCAGTGAAAAAAACATAAGTACATACCAGGATATTAATTGCCCTGGCAATATTTTTGACACAGGGAATCAAACCTTGCAGAACTTCGAGTTTAATCTATACATATGGAAAAAACTGTGAGCCTTCATGAAGAGTTTGTTGCAAGTGTATAATTATGCATTATATTGATTATATTGATTATAGTCCTCACTATAGTGCCTAACTCAAATTTAAACTCAAATGCTAAAGTAATCCATGATCCCGTGAGCTACAGTCAGTACTGAGGTGGGTGAGTTTATTTTGGCTTAAGCATCTGTGGTGCAGTTCTTTCTGTGCCAGTCTCTTGCAGTGGTTTGGTATTCTTAGCTTTGCCCAGACAAGAGAGTGCCGTAACTTATTTTTCAACTTGTGTTGGGGAATAAGGGATAGGAAAGAAAGAGAGACATGAATGTGTGAATACCTCTCTCATACAGCATTAATATGTGTTTCTTTATATTGTTCCAGGAGGTGCTAGAGCTTGCTTTCTCTATATTGTATGACTCAAGTGGGCAGTTGAATTTCATTGCTCCAGACAAGCATGAGGTAAGTCAAGTTCAGAGTACAGAAATTTTTTTTGAAGCCATATTAGTTGCTTTAAGGCAAGAGACAGCTTTGTAAGAACATAAGAATGGGCATCTTGGTCCAGAGTACAGGTCCATCTAAATCAGTGTCATGTCTCAAAACAAAGGGAGAGCCAAGGAATTAGTACAGGAACAAGACCTTCTGCAATTTTCTTGCATATCTGAGCCACAGAAAGAACGTGATTTGTATTAAAGATCAGGATTTTTAAGCCCTCCCGAAATATGAGCCATAAGAAAGAGAAATGAGAGAGCTCAGGCAGACCTTGCAGTTCCTCAGGCCTTGCTCATCATTTCCTGATGTAATGGATTTCTTTTGGTCTGCTCTACTTTAGTAGACACTGGATAACTTTTTTGTGTGTTCACTTTAGCGAACTTTAGTTCAACACTGGGGATTTTTACAGCCAAGCTTTCAAAGAATCGCTGCCAGTCTCAGCTCATTTTGACAATGCCAACATAATCAGGGGTGGTTATACCATCGTTGGGTCTCAGTTTCAGCCAAAGACTTGTGCTCTCCAGAATGGCATATCCCCTTAGTGTCACATTGCTTAAGACCATTCATACAGGTGATCATAGAAAGCCCTCTCTCTTCCATCACCACTGGGAAGTGTTTTGCAGTGGCTTTCACTTGTATAAAGGCAGTGTAAATACAAATAGCAAGGATGAATGACAACGCCTTCCCTGCTCCCTTCCCTTACTAAACAACACAAAGAAACAGACAACATCATTGCCTTTTGGGAGGTGATGGGATTAATTTGCCTAATTGTGTGGAAGTGTAATTGGATGTGTTTCTCGCAAAGAACTTTCAAGTAAAGGTTTAGCAGAATGCACTATATTAAAAAAAATCCTTCTTATTTCTAAAGCAAGAAGAGTTGGTGTTATATTTGCACACTTATTTTGTGTTATCACATTGGATCTTGATTCATAACACTGTTGAGATTATGAACTACAGAAGATTGCATTAAGCTGCATTATACTGTAGTGTTAATAAAGTGCATGAAATTGTTTTACAAGTTAAGTGTATTTAGTTATGCTGCTTCAACATTTTCAGTTCTGAACTGAAACCTTCAAATAAATGTTAATTTTAGGAGAGGAAGTACAGTTATGCTCATTTGGGTTTTCCTATGGATTAATATTTGAGTGTCATTTTCAGGTATGTTCATTCCGGAGAAGTATTTGCTGGTCAGTTTTCATGTAAGAGAAAGCAGCAATAGGATCCCAGGAACAACGTGCCACTGTAATTCCAAGCAAAGCATAATTGTCTTCATCCTCTGAATGAAACATATGTTTGATGATTTCTTATATAAATTCTCCAGAAACTGAATTCTAGACCGTTTCAACTCATAAGAGGAAATGGTCTTGAAAATCAACAATTTTTTCAGCCACTGTACCTCAAGTATAGCCTATAGCTACAAGTGGATTTTAATGGTCTGAATGTTCAAAACCTGCTAAGGCACCCCACTGATGGGCAGCAGCAGTGACATGCACTAACCTAATTGCTCATGATTGTGTTAAAACACCTATCATCTTTATTTCTCTTTCTGATCTTGTGCAGCTTCTTCAAAATAAAATTAATATGTTCAAAAAAATGGCCAGAGGCAGCTGTCTCTGCTGCCACTTGACAGTTCCCAAATGAAAGTTTTTAAAAGGACATCTCACTTCCTCTGTACTTTTCCATGGTCTGCAGAAGAGTGAGTTGTGATTAAAGTAGAAAATACATGTGTTCGGAGGAAGCACCCACAAGGAAAGGCAAAGTGGCATGTTATGAAGCCCGTGACTCTTCACCAAAGTAACTGGGGTGCCTGTCAATAGAAGTGCTAGTTTAGCAGCACTGTCAATCTGGGAGATTTGTTGGTGATATCTCAAGATTTAGAAAGCTTTCAGGAATGATGTTAGTACATGGCAATATCAGGTCAGACTTGCAGGGTTTTTTAAGTACTTCTGTAGTCCTCGTGATTGTAGAGTAGGTTGGAAGGTGGGAATTGAGTGTGTCCTAAAAATAAAAACTGAACTAGGATCATAGGATAATTCTGGTTGTAAGGGACCTTGGAGCTGTCCCCAGTCTGACCTCCTGCTCAAAGCAGGTCAGCAATGAGCTCAGACCAGGTTGCTTGGGGCTGCATCCAGATGGATGAACCCTGCACAACCTTTCTAGTTCCACTTTCTTGACTCCCAAGGCAATTCTTTAATAAAATCTCATTACTGAACCAGGATTGTTGAGATTTGGACCTCATTCTTGCACACTTATGTTTGGCAATTCCCTTACCCATCTGTTGGAGATTACTGGTAGCCAAAGGATTCAGTACTGTGAGATCACTCCATTGTATTTGTTTTTCATTTAAATACATAATAACTGGTTTCAGCTACATAGCAAAAAGGTGGATTAATCTTATCCTTGATTTTTGACAGAGAAACTGATGAGGGAGGCCATAATTAGGTTTCATTGGAGTTTTATGAAAACGAATCTCTCGTAAATTAATTTTTCAGTGAATCTTAGTCTCTTTTGCATATTAAAAAGAAAAAAGATTCTGAATGAATGCCTCTGTTTTTCCACCATCTCATTAGGATGTCTCTCTGCTGAAAATGTACAGGAGTTTAATTAGATGCACTTGCCAATATGTAGATTAGAGAGGAAGCCCCTTTTCCAGACCATTGCACTAATCTGAATTGTGGCCAGAATTTGGTTTCTGTGGGCCCTGAATGAGTTATATCTGGAAGAGGAGAAAACTGCAGTTCTGCTTTCTAGTTCTCTGGGGCTCCTCCGCAGAGAAAGCACTGGCCGTACTCGCTGAGCAGGTGATGGACGATTTATGTCAGGGGCTGCATCTGTTGAATGGATGCTCTGTGCTTCTGTAACCTGAGCAGAGCCTTTTGCTTTTCTGTCCCTTTCCTTATATTGAATTTGGGGAAAACTCTCCCAAAGAAAGATTTCAAGTCCATCATAAAAGATTATGGTCTGTTCAAAAATAACTACATTTCTAGGATAGCTTCTTTCTTTTCCTGATGTTCTACATACACTCCACAAAAATTGCATGCTTTAAAACTCTTCAGTGGCACACTTTGACAGCCTAGAATTGGCAGGCTAAGTTGTTTATTTAGTACTTGTTAGCAGGACAGCCTGAACTCTAAAGTCTCTTCTATATAGCTAATCTCATGTTAAAGCTGCAGCTTTACTTGCCAACACCCAGGGTGAAATCCTCACTCTGCTACTGTTTTGTCACTGATTTAAATGGGTCGGATTTCGCTTCGGATGTTGAAGTGTGTTAACCCATACTATTTTTAAAATATGCCCTTTTTTTGGATGAAGACATACCCCAAGAGAGGAGTTTCTCTCTCTTCCTTAAAAATAATCCTCATTTCTGCTGTGGGATGAAGTCAACCATGGCTATCCTTAAACTTGGCGGTATTGTGTAGCAAATGGTCAGCTAAATTTAAAATGCATTTTTTGGCATGAAATCCAGCAGAAGTATTTGTAAGATAAAAATGCGGTTACAGTTGATTTAATTTTTCTCCTGCAAACTAGGACACAAGTTCATGATGGAAATCTTTATTTTGAGATGACAGCATTTGAGTACTTCTGTTCATAGTTGAATAAATGGCTTGTAGTAATAAATGAAAGTGACTTATTCAATAGAAGTTGACTCTAGATCACCAATCTCCCTTGGGTTTGTTGCTGATTTAAAATGGTTATTCAGCCCACGTTTATCACAAGCTGTCAGCTGTTGGGAAAGATGGCATCTTCTATTAGGAAAAAGCTAACAGTAAGGAAAAGGTTTTAGAGGTCAGTTCAGCATTTGCAGCATTTAGTATTACACCCAAGCAGCTTGACATTTAATTTTAATGAAGGATATAGCATTATCTGACTTCTTTTTGCAATATGTTATTTCATGTAAAACAGGGGTAAAGTAGACATAGATATGTGAGACTATCTTTGTGCAAGTCAACTGAAACCACTTAATCAATAGGAAAGCAAACCACAATAAAACTAGATAGTGCAGGATTTCATAAACAGTCAAGAAGGATTTGGGGGTGAGATTCAGTTCACCTAAATTAACTGTCATGGAATTAAAAGTTTAGTTAGTGTAAGATAATCAGGCTTTTTTAATAAGTACTGGGGAAAGAGAATGAGAGGAGTAAAGGAGATTTATCCAGAGGTTCATTGTCCTAAGTTAGATATAACTCCCATAACTGCTGAAGAACATTCAACAAGAAGTTTGGAGGAGATAGCAAATTGTCAAACAACTAAACACTGTCGTTTCTTCCCATTTTTATGGAATTGTTTTTCCATTTTCTGAGCAGCTCAGTGAAACATGCCATCTTCATTATATGAGCTAATAAAATGCATCAACCTAATTTTAGGTCTCTTTGTAGGTCCCTGTGGGAGCAATACCTGTAGAGGACCAGGACAGACAAGCAGTTTGTGTATGAAAAGTCCATTAATGATAGTTTTTATCCTTTTCCTGTGCAGTACTGTGTATGGACCGATGGGTTGAACGCCCTCCTTGGGAAGGATATGTTGAGTGATCTAACACGGAATGACTTAGACACGCTGCTCAGCATGGAGATAAAGCTACGCCTCCTTGACTTGGAAAATATACAGATCCCAGATGCTCCCCCACCTATCCCAAAGGAGCCCAGCAACTACGACTTTGTTTATGACTGTAACTGAGGCAGTCACTGAAACTTGCTTTGAAACTGGAAATATATTATAACTGGAGAGATATTAAAAAAAAAAAAAAGAAGAGTGTGAGGAAAAAAAGAAACCCACTTTTGCACCTTGGATTTTGGCTTTGGGGAGGGATGTAGAAACATCTGCATTCCTTCCTGTTCCCTGCATCCCTTCCTTCCTCATTCCCATCTTCCCTTTTGCTCATCCAAATCCACATTGCTTTAATTACCTTGTAATTGCGGGCTATTGGCCTTGCTTAAGGCAAAGACTGCCACTAAGAAGCACCCTCCCAAGGACTTTTTTTACATTTTTAATACTGGAATAAACATTCTTAACTAAAGGACATTGTTATCAAACTGCATGCCTGTGAAACCCATGTGGCAGGGCAGAGGCTTTACCTGGAAGGAGGAGGGGGGTAGGGAGCAGAAACAGCTACTGTAAGCAGAAGATTCCCCCAGGCACTAAAAGAGTCTGCTCACAACTGAATCCATTGTGATGATGAAATTCATTAACTGCTTCCCAGTGCTTGCACCATTCATCACTGTCATTATCCTTTTCACCATCATCTCAACTCTTGCCACCAGCCTTCACCCAACTGTGATCGGCTCCCAGAATGGAAAGTCTGCAGGTTTTTGCTGTACCATACGCTGCAATGCTGCAAGAGCTTTTAACTTCTTTTCCTCCCAGCTCTCACAATAGCCCCACACTAGCAGATCACTCTCACAAATGGTGTATGAAGCCACTAGTGCATCCCATCCCTATAGCATTCCCTAAGCCTCAGTTGCCTCTAAAATTGGCTTGTTGCTATTTGAAGTGATTTTTATTTTCTTGGTCCAAAGTTCAACAGCAATTTTCACAAATTAATTACAGCTGGCAAACATCCAGGTTTACATTGTTGTCATTGCTACAGTGTTAGAAATTCACAAGGGATTTTTTTTGTACGGGTTCTAATTTTTTTATT
Source organism: Neopelma chrysocephalum (assembly GCF_003984885.1). Classification (NCBI taxonomy): domain Eukaryota; kingdom Metazoa; phylum Chordata; class Aves; order Passeriformes; family Pipridae; genus Neopelma; species Neopelma chrysocephalum. The sequence continues at coordinate 15,438,528 of NW_020897695.1, read as the reverse complement.
TTATTTTGCCAAACAAATATATTTAATGAAAACTAATTTCATTGTGCGTACTTTTGGGGAACAATATTTTTACTTAATTTCCGTTTGGAACATTTGCCCTGAAGGGAAAAAATAATATTTCCCTTCAAATTCACTGTTGAATAAAAACCTGAGTTGTGATGATTCTTGGAACTTTGTTTTTCTTCTGAAGTTGTCTTTTATTCTTTATGGTTCCTAGAAATTCTGAAGTGTTTGGTACAAAGAGGAGAGGGAAAAGTGGAACCTTTCTTAACTGCATCTGATTTAACTTGTTCATTTGTGGTGACAAGGATGAGATGCATCCAGAGATCTCCATTGCCATGGTTACATGAGCCTTCCTGTGAGAAGGACCCTTGTGAAATCCAAAATCCCAGCATATTGATGTGCTCATGGTCAATTCAAGGCTGCTGCATTTCCTGTGTTTGCTGGAGCAACCATCTACCTATATTTCCATTTCCTCCATTGAGTATTTATGGCTGCAGCATAATTGTATGAGGAACATTTGAGCTTTGCAGGATGGATTCCCTTCATCCTCGTGGTTTTCTAGGTATTTCACTAAGTTCAGTATGTCTCACTCAAAAGTGCTGGATCTAGATCTAGAGGGACCCACCAGCCCTTTCCCTCCGACTGCACATGCTGAAGACAGATGTTTTTCTGTGCGAGTTCCTCTCCTGCTCAGACCCAGCTGAAAAAGACTGTGAAGGGGGTTTTATCAGCTTGTGCTACTGAGAAACCCAGATGGTTGTTCCCATTCTGACAGTCAGAGAAGACCTCAACTGAGGTGACCTTTGCTCCATCCAGATGGCTCTGGGGCAAATGTCCTGACTGACCTCACACCAGTTGAGGAGAGAAATTATGTCCTGCAGTGCAACAAAGATAATGACAACATTGTATGAATTCAAGCATGAAGGTCCCAAGGAAGTGCCTTATCGAAGCTGGTGCTTGCATATTTTATGAATGCCATAATCTAACAGAAGATATAAGTTGGTTTAGGTGGCAATGGATGGTAAAGTTAAAAGAGACTCTGAGTTAAATGCCGGAGGGAGAAGTTACAGTGGACCGTGGCTCAAGAGAAGATTCGGTCTTAATGAGAACAGAGATGTGCCACATAAGATGTGGGAATTTGAGATGGTTCATTCTGCAGAGCCTTTCAAACTATAGCAAAGGTAGTCATGGTCAGGACATAGCAGAAGCAAAGGCACTGCTTGGCACCGGGGATCTCAAAGGGGTCCTGGTGGTGAGAGATGGAGATAGGAACACATTTCTTTACAAGGTACTGATGCTGCCTCTTATCTTCATGCAGACAAAACTTGGAGCAGAACGGAGAGCTTGAGTTATTTTATTAGTTTCCCTGATCCAGCTGGATGGCTTAGCAGTACATAACCTTAGCTTCTTATTTGCAGATTTCAGAGTTGGTGCTTCAGATGTGTACTGCTTTGTTAGCCAAAGAAACACCTTTCACTCCTAAGAGATAAGAGCGAAACAAACACTGCTGGCTTAGTGGCAATCCAATGCGGTGGTCTTAGCAAGTAGGCGTCTGCGTGACAGTTAGAAAGGAGCAAACAAAAACCCTCCTTCGGGGGACAACTTGAGGAGGAGAGAAAGGTTAGACTTGCCTTCTCCACTATGGTGAGTGCCTCTAATTCCACCCCAGGAGTCCAGGGGAGGTGGTGCGAGAAGAGCTGGCAACCCAGCCCTCTGTTTGTATCAACATCTCGTGCCCATCCACATTACACTGAGACCCATCAACACCACTCAGGCAGCATGGGGCTCTTGAGCATAAATGGCTGGAAGCTGGCCTTCTCCTTACAAAGCAGGTGACACAGCCCATCAGCCCCTGGGTGGGTGCAGCCTGACTGGGGCAATCCAGGTCTGGGGCCGGATGGATACCACAGCACTGCTGCGTGGCTCTATCCCACTGCTTCCTACAGCCCTACTTTGCAGGATCCCCAACTCCCCACATGGCCTGGCTCTTTGTATGGGTTATACATCATGTGGGATGGTCACATGAGCAGGCATGCTAAATTTGTATCCGCCTACGTGTCCCACCCTGCCATAAGAAAGAAGAGGCTCAAAAGATGCGTTGGCGTAATAGCCCTTGCAGCTATTTTAGAAGCACTCCCACAGCAACTTGAAGGGCCGTGGTGCAAGGAAGAATCCTGCCTTCAGTTTCTAGAGCTGTCATACAGGCTCACTTCATCATTATGAAATTTAAAAAAAAAAAAGTTAAATTGTGAACAAATATCCCGCTGCTTCCCATTCTTAAAAAAAATAAATTGAGAATGAAAATGACAAATTCATTTGCTCACGCTGCTGTGTTCCAGTAAAGCTTTTAAGTCTCACATTCAAGAAGATGCAGCAGGAAAATGAATTGCTATTGAAGTTTCTTGTGTAATTTCAAAACATTAAGTGGGTAATTGCTTGTAAAAGCCGTAAAGAGGAAAAAGAACAAAAAAAAAAATCAGTCTAATTTTAGCTACTGTTCTGGAAATTACTTTGCTTTTGAAAGTTAATATATTCTTTTACCAGAAAACTTGAATCAAGAAAAATATGTATCTTCTTAAGTCAACTGCTTGCTCTGCTTGTAGGGCTAAGGAGAAGAACGGCAATGCTAAGTAATCCTGCACAAGGCAAGCTATGTGTCAGAGAAACAGGGCTTTTATTACTTCTTTTCAGAAGCAATTCTTTTTTCAGTATGGAGAACTCTTTTATTAAACCTTACAGCTTGCATGGAAAAATAACCTCCTCATGCAAAGTGGCAGGTAGGTGCTGACTCTCTTGTGTTGCAAAATGACCGTGCAAGATTCTGATTACTTTATTTGTGAAATCCTCTTGTGTCTCCATGTCCTACCCAGAACTGCATTTTTCTTGCCCAGGGTGCGTGTCATCGATGTTTCTCTTCCATCAGTTTTCCCTGTTAATGCAGGCGTGTCACGTGTCCCCTCAGCAACCCTGTAGCCCTCCAGCTGCGATCACACAGGCTCTGGCCATCTCTCAAAAGAAGGAGGGATGAAAGAAGAAAAGAAATCCCCTCCTGGCAGGGGAAGATGGAGAGAGGGGCATGGGCATAAAATGCCCCTGTAAGCGTCTTCTCTTTGGTTGTTTGTCATTGCATTGTACTGCAGTGATTAGAGATGGCTCTGCTGTGTCCAGCTCTACAGTGGTGCAAGCTGTTAATCCTGACCAATAACCAGCAAGGGAAGATGTTGGGAGGAGGAGGACACCCTTGTACTGCCATATCCCCCTTCTCTCTTTTGTTGCTGCTGCACTGACAAGTAAATGGCATTAGCTTCACTGTCATATGAAAGTCATTCATCTAAGGAGCATAATAAGATTAATGTGAGATTTTATCCCCTTCTTGTTCCATTCTTCTTGAGAGTTAAAAAAACCTAATAAATTTAGTCCTTACTGACCTGGGGATATCTTAGCTGTCTGGAATACTAGGCATCTGACATAAAAAAAGAACCCTTCTCCTTACAGCACCATCAAGGAGGTAAATTTAAAATCCCTGAAAACTCTGGAAGACATTCATAGGACAGAGTTTTTGTTACACCGCTGATTGAGCTGTCATTGCTTTCCCCAGAGCTTACTGAATCAGGGTGAGACTTGCTCAGTGCTCCCTTCCTCCCTAGATGATAATTATATTTGAATATTAAACATCCACATGGCTTACACAAGCTCCCTGATTAACAAAGCACTTACCCATGCAGCAGAAGATGTTGGATTTCAGTCTGATAAACACATACCTAAATTTAGGTGGGTGTTCATGGACCTAGCTAGATCATGGCCTGTGTGAACAGGAAGGTAATTTTATCTGTTACTGAGTTTTCCCTACATGTTCAGATGCTATGCAAATAATTACTTTTTTGTCTGATGTGTAATTGGATCACCTGAAGTAACTGGTTACTTCAGGAGACTGAACAAGATACCGTCGGGTTATTCAACGTCACTCCTGCTTCACGCATCTCTGGGACTTAACACAGAGGTTAAAGAATTGAAACAAGAACCCTTCCTCTATGAAATCAGTCTGAAACTTGAGAGGAGAGTGGTGTCAAAAGCACAAATTTGTTAGGGCAAGGCTAGGCATAAAATGGATGTTGGAACAGCCATGAATTTTTATAGTAAGGTGATTTCAAAGTGCTGAGTCAGGGAGTGTTGTCCTGCAGCAGCCTCATGAGGGCAAGGTTAAAAAGTACTGGAGACTGTTTCAAACTCATTTAGTGGCATATATTTACACTTTATTTTCACTTCTTGCTGGGAGACCTTGAATGTCACTGAAGAGCAGTGCCAGTCTGGTGATGCTTAGCTTGTGGGGACATATTGTAGGGCAAAGGAAACCTCTCCTTAGCTGTCCTTCTCTAAGTGGAGAGGTTGCTGTTGGAAGTAGGAGACTTTTGTAATCTGATGTGTTTTTTCAACAGAGAGTTTCTCACTTTTACTGTAGCCACCTCATTGGAGGTGCCATGTAGAGAACAGCAGCTGTTGTGATTTTATACTCTCTTGGAAGAGCCAAACAAGCCTCTCATTTGGGGAGGTTCATGCAAATGCTCTCTCATCCTGTTTGCCTCTTGTTTATAGACCATCTCCTATAACATGTGACCTATCGGACAGCCACAAAGCTGGGTGACCCAGTGCTGTGTGTTCCAAGCAGGATGCTGACCTGTAGTTCCAGCCTAGGGAGGGTATGGCCACAAGACATCAGTGCATGTAGAGGAGGAGAGGGAAAAGAGATACCTAATGTAAGTTTGCCAAGGGATGCAGCCAAGGGCAGGCTTTCTTTCCTGTGACATTTAAGGATCTGTCTTGAATGACTTTATTTCCATTGTTACTAGAGGATTTTTGCAGCCTGATTGAGTGCCATAGTTAAATTCTCCCTTGATGAAACCTCATGAGTCTAATTTTAATCTGATAGGTAACATGGTGTTTCAACCTAAACTGATTATGTTTTGGGATTCCTCTGGGTTGTTGTTAGGGAGAGGGAAGCTGGTTGTCTTTTGTTTAATAAGAGGCAGCATTTTTTTATGAGCTAAGTCTGTATCCTCTCAGTTTCTTTTGAAATGCCTCATATTTAATATCCCCTTCCCACCTACCTCCCCCAAGGGGCAAAGATACCCTGGAGATCTTTGCTGTCCCACCAGCAGGCCACATGCACGTGGGAGGTTGAGTCTGTGGGACTTCATTCCCTGCCAATTAGCAGGGAGTTTGCATTGTCAGGGTAGGTTTTGAAGAAGTAGGGAAAAGTCATGTAAGAATCTGCCAGGCTTCAAAAAAAATTTTTCCATAAATGCTTAAAATGAGGATACTGAGGATGCAGGCACAGTACCTTGTGCAAAGCTGCTGACTGCTTGGATCTTTCCCAGAGGAAAATGGCTCGTCCACAGGGTTTTCCCAGGGCACAGCTTCCCGTTCCCCGCACGAGCAGCAGAAGCCTGGTGCATTTGAAAATCTTGGAGATGCGAGCAGACAAACATGTGAAAGGTTTCTCTGCCAGGAGTATAACATTTAAAGAGCACCAGTAGGATTATTTCAGCTGTTTTTCACCCGCACAGGTCCCTCTGCACATGTTGCTTGACTCACGATACCCTCTGTCAGTCTCTGACATCTCTCAAAGCCCTAGGTTCCCCCTTTCTGTCCCCAGCCCAGGGTGGCTACAGTGATACCTTACACCAGTCCACCATTTGATTTATCCCAAATAGTCAAAGTACAGCCCAGCCAAGCTGGCTTTCACATAAACCTTTGTTTTATATGCTTGGTTCTCTCATTTCTGGTACAGTTTAAGGTCCATTGAAAACTGAGGTTGAGGCGTTAAAATGGGCTGGCTTGTGAGTGGCCTCTACAGCACCTGATAAGGTTGTTTTCAGCCCAAGTGCAGGTGGATGCACACACACAAACACATGCACATGCACACACAAAGGGTGCAAGTGCTCCAGTACCCTTTTCCCGGGAAACCAGTCTGAAACCAGCACAGGTAGTGCTTGGCAGTGTCAGATGCTCCAGTGGGCAGCATTGAAGTGAGAGGGAACAGAGGACATCAGAGCTGATTGAGGCTGGCAGGTTAGCAGGGCTGGGTGGGAGAGGATGTGAGGAGAGGAGGTTGGGGCAACATGAATGAGACCACAAAAAATATTGTATACCTGCAGGCATGCTCAGACACAAAGATGAAGTGAGGACAGCAGCCTTATTTTAGATTTTTATTATTATTTTAAACCAAGGCTGTTATGCCTTGTGGAAGTGCCCTGTTAGCATGGGTGAGCTACATCACTGTGTTTTCATCACCTTGAATCCACTGAAAGAAGCAGCATGGTGCCAGTGTGGGTGCTCCACCCAGCAGAAAAGCAAGGGGACCACTGGTGTGATGCTGAGCTGGCCAGGAAAGTGTCGGTGGTTCTGTTGGAAAATGCCACTGAAGGAAGTTTCAATGCACACAAAAATTGTGTGAATTCAGCTAAATTATTGATTCAGTAAGGGAAACTGAGCAGCTCAAGTAACTGAAATTTCCTGCTGATCACTTTTGGACTGTCCCAACTGGGTCATGGTTCTTCTGAAAAGAATTAGTGGTTTAGGGCCCTTTTTGAGTTCCAAGATTTAAAGTGCCATAAAAAAATTGTAATTTGAACAAAGTGCTAATTTGTTAAATTTTTTTAATTTATTTTTAGTTTTTCACTTTTTGTTGGAAGATTTTTTTCTGCAGAAAAGAAACCAAACTGCAGCAGTCTGGATACCTTCCACTGATCAGAAATTCTGGCCTTAATGCAGCCCTAGAATCTCCTCACCAAACCTGCATGGCCTGAGGAAGGCCATCCTGCCTGGCCATATAACTGACTTACAACAAAAAGGTACGTGTAACAACTCCAACATCAGAAACTCAGGCAGAATGAATGGCAGTATTTTCACCTAAATATATTTCTGATAAGCTGATTTGATGAAAACAGCAGTCCAATCCCCCAACTATTGTAGCATACACAGGACTGGCTGCAGCTATGAGTCAAAGCTGGTTTTAGGGGGAGGGGGGAAAGGAAAGCAAGTAGCAATTGCCTTCATTGGTTTGGTTCGATTTTAATCAAACCCAAGTCACTTTTATATTCCCAGAATTGAGGAGGCTTCTCAGCAACAGGCTTCTGAAGATGGGTTCCTGAATTAAGCTAATTAGTTAAGTGACTGGCGAGTATTCGTTCAGATCACCCTGGCTGGGGAAAAAAAAAGTGTTGTGGATTTAATAAATTTGCTCATGCAGAGCAAAGAAATTAAACACAGCCATCAGCAGTGCTGGAGTCGACTTGGACCTGAGCACAAACACCCTGCAAGCTGTCCTGTCTATTCCAGGGTGGACATCAAGTGTCTACCATGCCACGTGAGCCCTTGCCAGCACGGAATTGCCATCTGCAATTTTCTAGTGCTTTACACAGTGTAATTTGATAGAGGTTTATACAATGACAGGAAAGGAGGTGTGGGGCAAGGTGGGGAATTGCTTCCTTCTCATGTTTTGATGAGGTTTGATAGACCTTTGATGCTGAGTTTTGCAGAGATTGAGCAGGGTACTGCTACAACAGCTCTGCAGGGCTAATCCCCCAAGCAGAGGTACTGGCAGACATTTTGGCATGATGCCTTGCTGGAGGGGTGCTCCAGAAGAGGCATTTTGAATGGCTTTGCACTATCTGCCCAGTACAATAATTCCTCCATGAGGGCTGAAAAAAGTGACTTTGCCTTCTGGGAGCATCTCCAGTCACCTAATGGCTCCCCAGTCATGCTGCTGAGTCGGGCGGCTGTCTAGGGAAGTTATCTTGTGGGAGCAAGTGGTTCCTGATGTTGTCAGCATCCTTGTGGTGTGTGAACCCCTCACACCCTGTGCCAAATCCAGGAGCCCAAAGGTGGCTCCTTTGCACTCCATAATTGCTGGATGGGGCTGAAGCTGCACTTTCCATACTGTGAAGAGAAGGAAGTCATGTCTGTAATTGCCTGGTTGGCCAAGTTCCTGATGGAAATTAGCATCTTAGTGCTACTGAGACCATCTTGTCTTACTAACAGCATATCATGGTACCCAAGATGCTGTAGGAACACAATTTTATTCCGTGTATTGAAAAAACAAAAAAAATTATGGTATGATGAGATGAGAACTTGTAGGTGTTGCCCATTTATTAATGGACTGATGATTCTCTTGGTGATACATTAGCACATTAAAAAAAGGCATTTTCCAACCTCTTGAACATGTTAGTGAAGGCCAACTTCCATCAGCCTTCTTTACACTTTTCCAGCTTCTGAAGCCTGCTAATGCAGACTCCCATGGGCAGCCATCCCTGCCTCCCAGCCAGTTTGGTAATGCTCTGTGTCTTCTTCCAGCACACACTGGGAGATAGATATGCTTATCTTCAAGAAATGAACTGCATTAGTAAAGTAAGAGAGGATTTGATTCTACTGTTGCAATGAAGATAATAAATATTCATCTCTGAAAGACAGAGGTGGATGTGAGGATGATAAAACCGGTGTGCAAGACTGGAGCAACAGGTGCTGAATAACTCATGAAGAGGATCCTGGGATTTAGTAATGGCATTGGGAAATTTAATGTCTTGCATGAACTGTTCCTTGCAAACAGAGAATAAACTCCCATCAGTTCCCCCTGGTATGAACACAAAGAATAACTCCCAGCCATCTGTCACACTTAGGACAAATGCAGGATTAATATATTGTGGTTTTTGTTGGCCTGTACTGTACCTTCCTCATTGTCGTCTGAACCTCCAGGGGATGGGAAGGTCTTATTAATTAATTCTCTTAATTCAAGCTCCTGTGGCTGATTTATACTCAGTCTAGGGCCTGATCCTGCAGGGCAATAGCTGACTTTGGTGAAGTGCAACGCTTTCAAAATCTCCAGCAGAGGGGAATTGCTGGATCTTATACTGCAACGTAAGCAGCAAAAGTATTCAGAAAATCTCTGCTGGCTTTTTCACAGTGTAGCTAAGACATGGCATTTGTTGCTCATCAGTGCTGCAGATTCAACTCAGCCAAAATGCACCTTCTAGGGATGGATGCATGCTTGTTTCGTCCATGAGTGACAGAACGACCTGGAAGAAGAGGGGAGAAAATTATGTCAGGAGGAGCAGGGGATTTTGCTGCTTGAGGAGGCAAAGGATGAATCGTCCTCTTGCCAGGGCAGGCAGAGATGTGATCTTTTGGCAAAGGCTTCAGTTGGTCCCCACCAGCTCTTTCAGCTTGGTTTGCCTTCTCCCCAGACCCTCTGCAGTGACCAGCCTGCTTCTAATGCAGGCAACAGTTCGTCCTGGGAACAGACTTAGCAAATGCATGCATGCCCATTTCATGGACAGGGGATGACATTGTGGTCTTGTTCCTCTCTTTCAGACAGTACCACAACACTAGGTTACACCTGGGAAGCTGAGGGGCCAAGCAGTGGACACACAAGTGGGGCCAGCAGCCAGGGTTCGGTGGTCCCTGCCCTCACCAGACAGTGAGGTCAAGTAGGTGTGATGGATAGGCCATTCAATGGGTCACAGCACCTTTCCCACTCACAGCTGAATCACCAAAAAAATAAAGTACTCAAACAATCAGGCAATATTTTAAAATGAACAATTACAATAAGCCCTTGTCCTGCTGAGATCACAGCTCCAGGGCTTGTTCTGCCACTTAACCTCTTCCTTGCTGGTGGACATGAGCCCATGTCCAGGCAGGTTCTCTCCACCCCTGCATGCACAGCTTTCCTGCAGGAGTGACTGTATCCTGCCTCTTCCACCCTGGGGCATAATCCTCCCATGAGCAAACCCAGCAAACCTTGTCAAAAGACATTTAATGGAGAAGCTGGTCTCACACTGCCCAGTTCCCTGAACCAGAGCAACACACCTTTGCCATAACAGCTGTGCTCTGGGATGGATAGCAAAGTGCCCCTCAAATACCTCAGGACAATGGCTGAAGTAAATTAACACTTTTGTTTATATTCATCTGTCATGTGAGATAGATTGGAGTACATGACAATGACATTGAGTTATTACAATTAAAATCCTGTCGAGCCACTCAAGTTGAAGGCTTGTTCCTTGAAATGCACAAGAAAGTTTTTCAAGATTGTCCTTTTGAATCTATATTAAATCTTTCTTTCTCCTTGTATTGCAGAGATGCAAAAAAAAAAAAAATGAAAGCCCTCAAATTAAATATTGCAGATAGATAAATTAGGAGATAAAATATTTTTTCTTTAGTAAAGGGGGAAAAGAATGTGCTTCCTTCTTTTTTTTTCCCCTTTCCCTGTAAATGTGATAGAAGAAATGTCTTTCCAGATAGGAGTCTTTTCTGCCAGGATGTATCTGGTGTGTGTGCATGCATGCATACAGGTGGAGTTTTCTTTCAGCAAAAACAGGCAGTAATTCTACCTGTCTCACTGCCCATCTTTAAAAATACTGAAAGAACATATTTATGTTACAGCAGTATTGGTCTGTGGTATGTCCCAAGTGCTCCAAACAGAAGTGAGCAGCTTTAAGGAATGATGAAAACCTTAGCTACCTGTGTCCTGGGAATATGAATCACTTGGGCAAATATAATAAGTGCCTTCTGTTGGAGAGGTTATACTTTATCAGAAATGCCTTAGGAGAGGGATAAAATGCAAGGCGAAGCTCTAAACATGAGTGCCTCTGGATGGCCAGAGCGGAAACGCAGAAAGTACCACTGAAAAGGCTGAGGACTCACCACTCATGCCCTGAAGGCCAAATGTTACCATCCGAGTGACTACACTAGCCCAAGAAGAGCAAAGTCCAGGGTAAAGGTGAGAATGGAAATATTCCATGACATATTTACTCTATCAGCAGTGGCAATTAGCAGGTCAAAATTTAGTAAATTAGGTCTTGTGTTGGGATATCTCAGCAATTCGGTGGTTTAAAATTTGACAGATCTTTTGGGGGAGATACAGCTGGAAATTTTGCTGGCTATCCTTGCTATAGCAAATCCAAAACAGCCCCTCAGACAGTGCATATTCACCTGTGTTCTGATTTATCTTGGTGAGAGGAAGTGAATGATTAATTTTCACCTGGGTACTATAATCTCACACCATCAGATAAGCTTTCCTGTCGTATCAGCCTGCTTTCCTTTGGAGTGCTTGCTCACCATCTGCTCTGGGGGGAGTGAAAACCACCTTGAGAGACCCTGAATGGTGGCTCAACAGGAGTGTGTAGGAGACATGCCAAACAGCCCCAATCTCTAGAGCAAAGGAATGCACCTCTGACTTTGTCTCCTGATGCTCTTCTGAGATCTACACCTAAATGTGGAGGACCTGTTGTGGTACAGAGCATCCTCCCTCTTGCATCCTGGGTAGAATTGTTTAGCATCCATCAGCATTGAAGAAAACAAGCCCACTGTGCTAAGGGAGCCCTTTAGTGAGGTGAATCCTTCTCAGGGAGGCAGGGGAGCACCAAGGATGCCATTCCAGGTGCTGTGTACAAGCACAGTTGGGGCTTGGGAGCCCATGGAGCTGCTGGAACTCTTGGCAGGAGCAGGATTGGGTCACCTCTCTGAAAACACAAGCCTGATAAATATGGGCAGAGAGTTTTAGTTAAAAGTTACAGCTTACCTTCATCTGCAGTGACTGTAGTTATTTTCAAACTACATATAATCATCAAAAGAAACTGGATGTAGGATTAAAGCAATGGAATTATCTTGACACATGAATTATGAATTTTGCATCATGAATTACTGCCTAAAATAGCATGATGCACCAAATGCCTCTAGGGGAAGTGTTCTTTAGTTTTGAAGGGCTGGAAATGACACTAGCTTTGGGGAAAAGAAATAGTTTTCTTTTATATCTCAGAAAAAACTGGGCAACTTTCCTTTACCTATTTGGCATCCAATAGTTCCTAATCTCTTTACACGACTTTTGACACACCGATGCTTCTGGGTTTTGGCTGCTCAGCTTGAAAGGCTTCACTGGGATTTCATTTTCAGAAGGTCCATGCTAAGCATTTAGCAAAACTCAGCTGTCATTGGGGAAACAGAAGACCAAACACTGAGACACCCAAACCCAGATGGTTACTTTTGGACAGAAACATACCTCTCTGTATCTTTCCTATCTCTTCTCACTTCTTCATTGTTAAATGCCCAGGAACTTGCAATATGGCATCATTAAAATTTCTTAACCAACTTTCATGGTTTTCACATCAGAGTTATGGGGCAGAAGACTTGTTTCTGGAGGACTTCCAAAGAATTTGGCTACAAAGGGTGAAAAGGGGAAAGGTTTGGGTAAAAGAAAAACACTGATGAGACCTAGATACCCATATCACTGGATAGCTCTATAACTTATTAGCCTGGCTAGGGCTCTCAGGTTTACCCTCCTTGGTGTTAGCCACAGACACTCTGATGGGAAATCCTCTTATAGGCTATGATCCACTTCTGCCCCAGCCCGAGACAAACTTTGGTCTACTGCCAGCCCAGCTCCTAATACAAAATGAAATTCCCCAGCCTGCATGCTATCTTTTATCTGGACTTTTACCAACACTACTATCACTGTATAGCTCAGAGGCAAGATTATTCAGACTCCCCGCTGGGGATCTGCAGCATCACTGCTGCACAGAACGGAGCACACCCAGACACTGCAAATAGAGATGTTTCCGATATGCATGGAATAGTTTTGGGCATACCCAGCTATACAATTATTATCATTTTTGCTTTCTGAAAAGCATTCCTTGGCATCTGATCACTGCTAAAAGTGATAGCTTGTTGGTGTTCGGTTCAGAGCCTGGAGATATCCAGAACATACCTGTTTTCTTCCTTTGCTAATTGTCATGGGAATTTAGTGAAGAGTGATAGACTTGCTGCTGGGGTGTCTGTCTGCCATTTTTGTGAAACTGAGAGAACTGCATTTTGTTTGGTCCCCAAAATGCATTTTAATTTAGTCATCCTTCCAGGAGTGATGGAGAGGCTCCCTTTTCCCTCAGGTAGTATAGTTCAGAGGGTGAAAGTCTCTCAGGCCCCACTTTGTTATCTTCTGGGTATAGTGTTAGAACAAGATGTTTACTCAGATCTTTTCATTTTGAGAAACTACTCCAATGAGGGGAAGGAGTTTTACTGGATGTTATTTAACACCCTCAAGCTTTGTTGCTGATTTATGTTGGTTGCTTTAAATATACATGAATACTGAGGCTAAATGATGAATGGTGGCGAGCAAGTAACAGGGAGAAAAATATCCACAAATACTCCAGTGTTAATTTGTTTTCTGAGCCGAGAAGATGGGGGAGATACTACTTCTGTGTCACACTTCAGTAAAACTCTGGATTACATTCCTGTCTCCTCCTCTTTCTTCTTATCCTCTGGTTGTACAGCCATCACCTATATTATTTAGGCAAAGAAAAGAGAATCCCTGTGGTGTCCAGCAGCTTCATTTAAGTACAAATTAAAAATTTTAAAAAAGAAAAGGAAAAAAGGGACAGAAAAGCATTAGCCACACACTTCTGTGGCTGCGGTCATACCTGTGCAGAAAAAGGAGATGGGTCCAGCATCAGCAGGCTTGGAGTCCTTCATCTTGGAAGATGGATTGTTTTGTAAGACAGAAGATTGCCTGCTCATTTTGTCTGAACAAGTTAGTTGGATAGATTTTGCTCATGCCTATGCCTATACCCCTCATATTTAAATAACCTTGTAGTGAGCACATATCAGGGTTCAAAAAGGATTCAATAACTCATTGAAATATATTACAGCTCTTTTTTATGCATCCAGGGCAAGAGCAGAAAGACGTCAGAAAGGTATTATAAGAGAGTGAACATTTGTCTGAAATGCTATTTATATTTCATTGAATTGGCTGAAAAGGACTGTGGAAAGCAAATAATGAGTGAGGGAGGCAGGCAGCCATCCCACTGCGCACAAAGGGTGGCATCTTGATGGATGATTTAATGACTCCAACATGTGCGGAGGGGCCGGAGACCAGGCGGAAATATCCTGTGTTCAGGGCACAGCTTGAGTGGGGGAAAAAAAGTGATGTGGTACCTGCTTTCTCCCTCACTTACAGTTCAATGGTCCTTGTGCCACTGGTTTTGATTCTCCTGGGGCCATTCCTCATTGCAAAGGCAGGAGTCGTTCCTGCCTTCTCCAGGTTCAAATCTCTTCTGGGATGAATTAACACATCAGATTAGCATCAAGCCCCAGCTGCTCACCTTACCCATTCCTCAAGCGCTGTTGTGTTTAACTAAGTATTTTCCCTAATACTCTAATTTCTGGAATGGGCCAGAAAAAAAATGAAAATACAGCTCTGAGTCTGAAGCTGAAAAGAGATAAATCTGGGGGATGCCCAGACAGGGTAAGGAAGCAGAAAGAAGGATGAAGGGGGTTCTGAATACAAAGCCATTTTGGAGAGGCATGTTTCTGCTTTATAGTGAGATGGCTATGAACAGTGGCAGATAAAGCCAGCTCCCATGTCATCTTCTCTCATATATGCAAGACGAAACCACTGATGTCAGAGATCAGCATATTATCTGATGCAAGTGAAAAGATAGATAAGTGCGAATAAGATCTCCATGAATTTTCAGGAGTAGAGCTAGGTAAATTAGGACAACAGAGTTTTACATTGGATATTAGCAAAAATTTCTTTATGCAAAGGTTTGCTAAGCTTTGGAACAGGCTGCTCAAGGAAGTGGTTGAGTCACCATCTCTGGAGGTATTTAAAAGACATGTAGATGTGGTGCTTAGAGATATGGTTTAGTCCTGGATTTGGCAGTGCTGGCTTAATGATAGAACTTCATTGTCTTAAAGGTCTTTTGCACCCTAAATGATTCTATGATTCTGTGATCTGAAATGTAAAGTGTTAAAGGGCTGACCTCATGCCTGAGTTTGGCTTGCCTGTAGAAGATTGTTATCAGTGAGATTGGTGCAAACTTTACTGGCTGTATCCTCAACATCAGCTTGTTGAATGAGTGAATGTATAGTCCTCCAAGCACTTTGAGTTCTTTCATACAGCCCAGCTTCTCCATAGAACATGAAAACTCTGTACATGGCTGGCTGACCAGTGGCTTGCTTAATCAATATTTGAAAAATTAGCATGCGCTGCCTTTGCATATTCACCTCTGGCTGATAGATGCTATCCCTTGTAGGACCATTTTGCTGATGAAAACTGTCCTGCTCACCTGCAGGTCTTTTATTATCGGAGCAAATTAGTGAAACATCTCTTTGAAAAGGCAGAAAAAAAAATATCCCCCATCTTGTTATTGAGCTACAAAGTGACACCACAGTACGTATGTTGTACAGGTCCCGTTTCTGAGCATGGAAGTTCCAGTACAAGCCTCAAACAGTATGTTTAAATAATTTTGTGAACTTTGGTATGTGCTAGAAATGCCTCCAATGACTTTTATCACTGTTTCCTAGCCCAAACACTGGGAATAATTATCTTTTATTGACCTATGTTCTGTGTCGAGATCAAGAGGCTGTTGAGCTTAATTTTATTTGCGTTAGTGGAAGAAAGATCAAATGGAAAAAACATAATCAAACATTTATTTTTCTTCTTCTTTAACATTGTCACGCTCCCCTTTTAAGCACTTATAACCTGACAGCATCTGGGGCAAGCTTTCCCACCACCATCCCCTGCCACAGCTTCAACCAGCACTAAACCAAGAGCCTGATAAGGGGTTACATTTCTGACAAAAACCTGGTGCAATAGTGATAGCACTGCAGGGATCGATGCAGTAGACTGGATTTTGGCTTGCCTAGCAGGCTACTAGCTATTTATGGCAAAGCAATAATCACACTGAGTTGATAAAGCTTGGATCTTACTTCTTTGGGATTTAAA